>NW_028277074.1:39528750-39851875 GCF_059951505.1 Python bivittatus | reverse complement strand
CATACTTATCAGGCATAATATAGTAACACACATACTATATTTTTGAAAATAAATAAAAAATCAGTGGCTATAAAGGGAATAGGGAAGGACAGGAGGAAGAGCCACTACCAAGGCAATGGTCAGATAACCAGAGCTCAAGCTGGGCCATAGAATTAGTTGAGTAAACATATCAGGCAGACCCTTCCCTAATTCATATCAAAGATAAAGGGATAGAGGGGGAAGCACATTCAGACTTGCACGATTGATGTCACCCCAAAAAGTTAGACCAGACTAAGAAACCAATGCCATATAGGTCAGGACTAGTTTTACTGTAACAGTTATAGTAACAGAACCTATCCTTCTACAGTGGCCTAAAAGCATCAGTTTATGTTTCCATTTTTAGAATCTGTAAAATGATAGATGATTTTCCTGCGCTCAGTTTGGAAAGAACTTCTAGGAAGATGCCTCCCACTGTCATTTTCTACAGCCTTGGATGTTAGCTTCACTGGAGTAGTGTTGCCCACAATGTCCTAGAATGAAGAAATGGCACTTAGGGCCTTTGTGTTACTTTCAATACACAGAGGGCAAGTGAGCTGGTCCAAGTCTCTGCTATGTTTTCCTGAAATGCATATCAGTCTCTTAGATTGTTTTGTTTTTGTTTTTGCTTTGCTGTTGTAGTTGAAGGGGCATAAAAGAGCCTGTAATAAAAAAGCAAACAAACAAATAGTGGAGTTTGTTTTTTCTAGAATAAGGGCATAGTGGATGTAGTTCAAAAGTACCTTGGACTTCAAGAATGTTAATATTGTCTAGAATCCCAGAGATAGAAATTTCACCGGACAAAAAGTGAAGCACTGAAGACTGAATTACTGAATTACTACAATTACCAGCTATTCTGGAAAAAAAATAAGCTGTGACTTTAAGAAAAAAAGGGGGGTAGGAATTCTAATGAAAATGGCTGGTTTAGATGAATGGAAAGCTGGGGAGAAGCTATTTAAGAAGTATTGCTGTTTCAAAGGACAACTGATGATAATTAAGAAATGGAAAAAGGTTGAATTGGAACAAGTCAGGAAGTTTTGTTCCCTAATTTAAGAACAGCTAAGCAAGATGCTGGCTAGATTCTCTGTCACCCATAGCTGGAAGAATCTTGAACACTCTCAAATCCACAACAGCACAGTGTGTGGACACCACGGGTTGAACCTGAGGATCAGGGTGAGAGGAAGATTAGTCTTTCTGAAATTACTCACAAAAAGACTGTTAGAATGTGTCAAGTTCAGCCCGGCTCAGCGCACGCCAGACAAGCTAGCCGCCATTCCGCCCAGCTAGTCCCAAGTGCGCCTGCTCAGCTTCCTTGCCTTGGGCGCAGGCAAGTGAAAGAGGAAGCGCTCAGCGCAAGTTAACTGCCGGCAGGTGGCGCCGATTAGCCACAGGAAGGATCCAATTATCTTGTAACAAGTGGGACTTCCCCAGCCACCACAGGCAGGCCGCCAACAACAGCAACAAAGAGCTCCGCAGTTCAAGCCATGATCAGCCTCCCATCAAGCGCAATCATGAGTCAGCCGCATGGAACTTGCCTCGCAAGTAAGATGGCCAGGAAACAAAGGACCCTGACTGAATCTGCCATCGAACTGAGGGGGGGAATGCCGGGGGCAAAAGGCGGGGCTGGTAAAGTGCGGGAATGGGTTGCCTATAAAATGATATGTAATCTGTGCCAAACAAACCCTAACCCTAGCTTTGTTTGTATCTACCCGCATTACACCCGAGTAAACTTCTTTGTCTGAACCTATGTTTCATAAGAGTTTCCTTCGGTGCTGAATAGGGCAACTCATACATAAAGCCAGGGTTTGCCACTGAGCTCTACCTGGGGAATGCACCAAGGAGCGCTCATCTTTTTTCCGGTGCCAGACCGCGAGTAGACCTGACTGGCTTCACCAGGAGATGGCCAGCGGAGGGGAGGGCACGAGCTTGTGTACCGGCAAGGAGCCCAGACTGGATGCCATGGTGGCGGGACCAACTCTGAGCGAGGAGAGGGGACCAGCATCCACAACTGTGCTGCAGGACGCCAGGTGGTTGTCCGGCATGGGAATAGGCCTCGAGGACTCAACGTGACGAGGAGTCACAATGAGTCGCGGCTCAGGGTCCTGGAGCCGGGAGCTGGAGGAGAGGCTCACCAGGATGGAGAGCCCCATCGAGCAGCAGCTGACGACCATGCAGGGCATGCTGCAAGCCCTGCTCTGTGGGCCAGTAGACCCAACGGAGGGGCTCCAGAGGGAGGGTGAAGCGGCCACAACCTACCCCAACTCCACGGCCCTGACGTTGCAGGGCCCGGCCCCCATGGAGGGGAATTTGAGGAGCAGCACACGGCAGATGCGCTCAGGTTCTGAGGCCTGAGCAGTAAGTTCTCGGGGGACCCCAAGCAACTACCCTGCTTCCTCACCCAAGTGAGGAACTTCATGTGCAGGAGTGGCCACCTGTTCTCACATGACCAAGAGAGCGTTGCATACGTGGCTGACCTGCTGGAGGGGCAGGCAGCCGGATGGGTCATCCGGCTGTATGACGCAAATGCGGTGGAGCTCGGGTGTTTCCCAGATTTCATGCAGGCACTCCGAGATTGGTTCGAAGACGTGACGAGCGCAAGGCGAGTGCGTGAGGAGATCCACTGGCTGTGCCAGGGGGAGTAATTGGTCGTGGAAGATGCCCTGGAGTTCTGGTGCCTGGACGAGAAACTGACTGACTAGCTGGAGTCACTGAAGATTGAGTACTTCCAGAACAGTCTTCACCTGGAGATTCTGGAGTGGGCACTCGGACGTGACAACCCCGAGATGTTGTGAGAATGGATCTGGTTGGCTAGGATGGTGGAGGTCGGGTGGCAACAGATCAGGAGGAGGGTCCGTGCTCAGAAGCCAGCCAACCCCGACCTGGATGATCCAGTCCTGGCGGAGAGGGGAGCGAGCCAGCAGCAGAGCACCAGGGACCGGGACTCATGGTGGAGAGTGGGGCTTTGCTATGGATGTGGAGGATGAGGCCACCGGGTGGTGTAGGAGGGACCCCTACCCCGCACTGAGGTGGGCCCACCATGGCTACTGGGTCCCCAAGCCCCAGCTCGACCCCGAAAGGGGGTGATGGCCAGTGTGGTGGAGCAAGGCGAGGCGGGGTGACCCCTGTCCGAAGCCGGGTCATCTGAAGAGGAAGCCACGCTGGTGGGAAATGAGCGGCGCCCGCACTGAACAACGTCCCAGTGTGGGTAGGAACGATGAGGCGTGAACACCAACTGATAAGCAGAGATTGCCCTCTCATGCAAATCAAGATCCACCTCTGTGGGGTGAGGTCGGGCGCAGGGGCGAATCTGGAAGCCTTACTTGATTCTGGCTGCACCTGGTGCCTCATACACCCCATGATGGTGTTGGGGCTTGGACTCCAGGTGCGGAAACTCAAGGAGCCCATAGCGTTGAGTCAGATGGACAGCTCGATCGTGGGAGGGGGACCGGTGCAGTACTACACGGAGCTAGTCAAAATGACAGTTGGGAGCCACTGTGAGGAGCTGCAGTTCGTGGTGGTCCCAATGGCAGACTACACTGAGGTGCTGGGTTTAGCCTGGCTGTGGCAGCGGAACCCTCACATCGATTGGGTGACGCAGGCGCTGACTTTCGGAGGTGCAGTGGAATGCATGAGGGAGACCCAGGACCTGAGACCTGCGATGACAAAGTGAGCGGCCGGCCCAGAGCAACAACGGGATGAGGAGGCTACACCTAGATGAAGCAGGACATGAGGGGCAGCAGTGGCAACAGAGAACGCGACGGCAGCAGCAGCAGTGTGGAGTGCCAAGGCTGCGTGGGTCCAGATGGTGGTGGCGGCAACGGCACCCGCTCAAGCAGTGGCGGAGGAGCCACGGGGCACCGAGAGCGTCCTGCACCCTTACCGCAACCTGGCGGGGGTGTTTAGTGAAGCAGACTCGGACCAACTACCACCCCACCGATCCAGTGACTGCACCATAGAGTTGGAGCCTGGGGCAAAGGTACCAAAACCAAAGATGTATTCCATGTTGGGGAAGGAGCTGGCCACCCTGAGAGAATTGATCGATAAGAACCTGGAAAGGGGATCATCCAACCAGCGAAATCCCTGATGGTGGCCCCGGTGCTTTTCTGGGAGAAAAAGGATGGCTCCCTAAGACTGCATGGACTATCAGGGGCTGAATGCCATCAGCACCAAGTACAATTACCCACTCCCGCTGATGAAGGACTTACTATCCCTCCTGTCCAAGGGGAAGGTGTTTACAAAACTGGACTTAAGGGAGGCATATTTCCGAGTCTGGATACGTGAGGCGATGAGTGGAAGACTGCCTTCAACTGCCCACTAGGCAGCTTCCAGTATTGCGTGATGCCGTTTGGGTTAAAAGGGGCCCCAGGGGTGTTCATGCAGCTAATTAATGAAGAGCTGCATGATTTTCTCTACCGGAGGGTCCTTGTCTACCTGAACATCATGATCTACTCGGAGATGCTGACTGAGCACGTGAAGCTAGTGCGGGCTGTGCTACAAAGACTGTTAAAGGTACAATTCTGCACGAAACTGTCCAAGTGCGAGTTCCACCGAGAGACACTGAACTATCTCGGGTATCGGATATCCAGCCGGGGCGTGGAAATGGACCCAGCGAAGGTGAGGGACGTACTTGAGTGGGAAGCGCCACGCACCTGGAGGCAACTCCAAAGCTTGGGGTTCACCAACTTCTATCGGCAATTTTTCCCGAACTTTGCCCGAGTCACCCTCCCTTTAATGGACTTGCTGAGGCAATGGGAAGGCACCCAAGCTAAGCATGCCCCTTGCGTGGACCCCAGAGTGCCAGGAGGCATTTGACGACCTCAAGAGGCGGTTCACTGCGGAGCCCATCCTGCGCCACCCCGACCCAGACCGCTGATTCATGATCCAAGTGGACGCCTCCGATGTGGTGACGGGAGCGGTCTTCTTGCAGCCAGGGCCCAAGGATGCCTTGTACCTGTGCACTTATGCATCCCGGAAATTTAGCGAGACAGAATGCCGGTGGATGGTGTGGGAAAAGGAGGCGTTCGCCATAAAGTGGGCCCTGTCCACCTGGTGGCATCTACTGCAAGGAGCAAGCCAGCCATTTGAGGTTTGGATGGACCATATAAACCTGGAGGCCCTTAGGACCCCCTGGAAACTGTCGCCCAAACAAGTGTGCTGGTTGTAATATTTTGCCTGGTTTAATTTCGAACTAAAGCACATCCCGGGCAAAAGGAACTTCCTAGCCGATGGACTATCCCACATGCCCCAGCATGACAGCCAGCGGAAGGAGGTTGTGGACGCCATCATTCCCGCGACCCAACTGGCCATGACAGTGGTGACGCGCAGCCAGACCAAGTGGCAATGACGAGGCGCGGTGCTGGAACTTAACCGGGCTTTTGTGGAAGCCGGCGAGAAATATACCTGGCTGGCATCGAATAAAAACTCACTGACGGGCCAGGGAGGCTTGTGGTGGCGTGAAGGCAAGATCTATGTGCTGGAAGGGTGCCAGAGAGAAGTGCTGGAACAGGGCCATGATAATAAAAACGCAGGGCACTATGGGTTCATAAAGACTTTCCAACTCCTCCGGAGGCAGGTTTGGGGGCCGACTCTGCAGAAGGACATGGAGGCATATATCGCAGGCTGCCTGACCTGCGCAATGGCCAAAGGACTCAAGGGGAAACCCCAGGGGCTCCTCCAACCCGTGGCGAGCCCAGATGGCCCATGGCAGGAGATCACGATGGACTTTATTGTGGAGCTACCCGAAAGCAGGGGGAAAATGGCCATCTGGGTAGTCATGGACTTGTTCTCGAAACAAGAGCACTTTGTGGCTTGCAAACAGGTCCCCACGGCAGAGAGACTAGCCCTGCTATTCATCCAACACATGTACCAGCTACATGGCACCCCCCGGAGGATTGTGAGCGACCGCGGCAGGAACTTTATCACCAAATTTTTGTGGGAATTCCTGAAACAGGTAGGGACTCAGCAAGCCTTGTCATTAGGGGTGCACCCGGAGACGGACAGAGTGATGGAACGCCTTAACAGGGGGTTGGAACAGTACTTGCGGTGCTACGTAGGCTACCAACAGGACGATTGGGTGGAGCTATTACCCTTCGCAGAGGTAGCCTATAACAACGGAGTGCACAAAAGCACCAGATTTACTCCCATTAAGGTGGCCACCAGGCAAGAGTTCGTGGCCATGCCGGGGCTGCCCAACAGCCTTCCCAAATAACCTCGTTGGACAAGTGGTTCATCCACATGAACGCCACACAGCGGGCAACCCAGATGGCACTGGAGGCAGCCCGGGCAGAGTACAAGAAGCATGCTGACCGGAAGCAGCTGCCAGAGTGGGAATGGAAGGTGGGGGACAAGGTATATCTGTCCACGAAAAACCTGAGGACGCATCAGGCATCAAAGAAGCTAGGCCCGAAGTTCGTGGGACCTTTCCCCATCACCGACATAATTAATCCGGTGACTGTCTGGCTGGAGCTCTCCAAAGTGCTGGGGAAGGTGAACCCAGTGTTCCATTGCAGCCTGCTGAAGCTGCACTGACCTTCAGCCGACGCACAGGGAAGAGCCAACACCCAAACCCCTCATAGTGGAGGGGGAACAACACTTCAAGGTGAAGGAGACCCTGGATACCCAGAGGCACAGGGGCCAGATCTGACTGCTGGTGCATTGGAAACATTTCCTGAAAGCCTACAGCGAATGGGTGAGCAAGAGGCATATCAACGCACCACAACTAATCAGGGACTTTTATGACCGGTACCGCAACAAGCCCAGATAGCGGGGGGAGGTTGATCTTCAGGGGGCCAGTATGTCAGGTTCAGCCTGGCTCAGCACAGAATGGGTTGCCTATAAAACGATATGTAATCTGCGCCAAGCCAACCCTGGCTTTGTTTGTATCTACCCGCATTACACCTGAGTAAACTTCTTTGTCTGAACCTATGTTTCGCGAGAGTTTTCTTCGGCGCTGAATGGGGCAACTCTTACAGAATGGAGGAGGGCAAGAATAATGTTTATTAAAAATACATTCTTGCTAATTGATCATGGGATACTGGTAATGGGGTTCAGCTTTGTACAGGATAAAAGCAAATGGCATATAATAAAAAATGAGTATGACAAGAATCCAACCTACAAAGAAGATGGAAGGAAAGATAAGAGCCATAATGAATGTTTGTAAGTATGCTAAACAGCAACAAATTCTTTGGCTATCTCCAGCTTAAGAAAAGGGACAAGTAAAAATAGCTACCTTGTTTATGAAAGATGCTAAAGCCCTCAGAGATGTGAAGAAAAGAAGGTGTGATAATTATCTATATGACCTTAGTCTTCTCCAATATGGAGAGTTATGCTGGGAAACCAAACCAGAGAGTCAAAGTGACAAGTTGAAATTAAACAAAAAGAAGTCTAAATAAGGAGCCAATTTGAGATAGTGGTTAAGGTGCTAGACTATAAGCACGGAAACCAGATGGATGACTTTAGACCAGTCTTTCTCTCAGTCCAACCAATTTCACAGGGTTGTTACTGTGTGGAAAATCAGAGAACGGAGTGTTATGTTGAGTGATAAAAAATAAAAGCAAGATATAAATCTAACACATAAATAAAAGATAAAGTCTTGCATTTAAGAAGAAAATCATAATAATTTCATTAGTAGTATATGTAAAAAGGATCTAAGAGCCTTAGTTGCTTACAAGCTAAATAGAAGCTACTTCTCCACATTAAAGAATTATATGATTAGGATACCAAAATAAACTAATTGATTTTTTATCCCATCTTTTCCAGTATGGGGTATGTGGAGCTCTGTGGAAGACTTTGAAAAGAGACTGAGTGAGTTAGTGATACCTGTCCTGCCTCAAGTGAGTTAGAAAGCACCCCAAATTGCCCCATTCTGTATTAAATCTTTTTTTTTTTTTTTTTTTATCATCAGAGCACTTTTTTGTTGTTTATTCACTGAGTTGCTTCCAGCTCTTCATGACCCACCTGATATAATTTTGGTTAGTAACTTCTCTGAATTCTTGTAACTTCATGCTTGTGTCATCAGTGATAACATCTATTTACATTCTCTTCTGTTAGACTCTTTTTCGATTGTCTTCAGTTTTTTCAAGTACTGGGATCTTCTCCAATGACTTTCGCCTTCACATTATGAATCCAAAATATTTAAGCTTTAGCTTCACTATTAATGCTTCCAGGGAGCACTACTCGCTAGAATTATTTTATCTTGTACTTGTTGTCCAAGATATTCTCAAACATCTTCTTCAATTTTGCATTCAGATACACATGCTTTTCTTCATTTATTCCTTCTATTGACCTGGCTTTCACAATCATGTTACAACTGGGAAATCGTGGCCTTGACAATACATAATTTTGTTCTCACTGTGATATCTCTGCCCTTTAATATATTATCTAAATAGGGTGTTTCCCCACTTCAGTTTTAACCTATTGACTCATACACACAGACAGCTGGAAATGAAGCCAGTTTAGACACCTTTTTGGATTTCAACCCTTTCTTCTACTCTAGCCTGTTTTTTATCTGGACTGCTCTTATCATGGTACCAGATTAGTGGATTCCCTGCTTCTTTACCCCTCTCACCTCTGCAAGAAAAGCAAGCACCAATTACTTTCTTTTCTGTGGGTGGATCTTTGAAGATCTGTAATTTCCACTGGCAGTTTTTTCTAAGAGCCCTCTTCAGCTGAATCCCACTCATACTTGACATATTCCTGTTTGGTGCATCCATGTCTGGACCAGTAAAAAATATAAGAAAACATCACAGTATTACCATTCTTCTAGTCACATGGGCTAGAAGGGGAAATTGGCAGAACTTTTATAATTTCACCTGGTTAAAAAAAAAAAAAGGCCCAGCCTTCCACTATGTACTGGTGAATTTGTTAAAGAAAGAAAGAAAAAACCCTCAACCAGTGAAACGACAATTAAAAAGACAGCCAGTTTCATCTAGTGGTTAAGGCCCCAGGCTAGAAAGCAGGAGGCTGTTAGTCCTGCCTTAGGCATGAAAGCTGCCTGGGTGACTTTGGGCCAGTCACTCTCTCTCAGCCCAGTTCACCTCACAGGGTTGTTGTTGTGAGGAAAATAAGAGGAGGAAGGAGTATTAGGTATGTTCACCGCCTTGAATTATTTATAAAAATAATAAAGGCGGGATAAAAAAAAAATCTTAAAAAAACAAAACAAAACCAAAAGAGGCTCATTATTTTAGGTCCATTCAGAAGAATGGAGACAGCTCAGCAGACCAGGACAAAATGGCTAAGGAGGACAATGACCAGCAACCCAAAGGGAATGAGGAGAGTGTCCCTGCCATAGCATGCAGTAACCAATTGGAGTGATGGCATTTGCCCACAACGAAATGCAGTGCAGCAGAGAAACAGTTGGAAAACACTACTTTGGATCTGTACCAGGAAAAGAAGGATGAAGTTTGCCTTTCCAGTGGATCGGGGCAGGCAGAGAATGACACTGTGCACTCCTGTCCTCAAGAAACGATAGTCCACTCTCATGCTGAGATAACCTGGTAACACAGGGGGTTCTTTATGGTCACTTCATCACTATGAGGACTTTGGACCCACCAGTAACTTCCTTGCTGTAGCATTTTCCCCCACCATAAAATGACCACCGGACCCTATAGAGCCTCTCCTCCAGTCCACTGAAAAGTCCAATGACATGGATCATTGTGGAGTCAAAGGGAAGCTCTCTTGTTTAAGGAGGGGGGACATGATCTTCCATCCCTCCTAATCTATCTTCTGTGATAGGACGCTCCTCCTTCCTCATGGCCGGACCTACCCATCTTCTGAACAGTTTATTTGTTGGCAAAATGAATTGACTTGGACACCTCCAATAGGATAATACATCTGCTTCTACCAACTAACTTTAGCTCCCCCCTCAAAAGAAAGAAAGAAAAAACAGCTGAGCATGCTACAATATGGTTTATGTTTGTTTTAGTCATTATACATTATTGCGGTCTGTAAGAAGTACATTCAATTAAGAAAAATGCTGAGTATATCAGTTCAGCTCTGCCAGACACTGTAAGCAACCTGCATTTTTCCAACCTATATCAAAAAGAAGAAGTTCTGTAATGTTGCATACAGTCATTGACCTTTAAGATGACCAACAACCTAGAGTGTCTCGGGGGGAAACCTGTATCAGGGCTTTCCAGATTAAGGGATTATGGTTTGCATGTCTGATGGTTGCTTCTCCCTCCTCAGAGATGAGATACTGAAGGGACAGTCTGTTCCCCTAAAGCAAAAACAAAATGTATAGAAGTAGGTGAAAGGTACATTATATTACAGAAACCCATTCAGGGATATTGTCTGGAAGTACCCATACAGACAATGCTCGCACACATGAGTTAGGTGTGAGCAGATTATCTGGATCCCTTATAGCCTGGATTCAGGCTGGGCCTGAGATGGAAATAGTTCTGGCTCATGACTTATGTTGAGACCTAGATGGAGGGAGTGCTCCCCTCCTTTGCCCAGTTAGACCTCTCAACAGACTTTCACCATCAACCATGGTATCTTTGTGAACCTCCTGTGAGGGCTGGAAGTGTGAAGAAGGAATTCCTTTGTAGTCGTTCCACTTCTTTCTAAGTCAGTATCCCATTTGCTGAGCATGGAGGAGTAGGCAAGCCTGGGATTTCTCTAATGTGCAGTCCTACAAGGTTTGACTCTCTCACCCAAGCTATTCAATATCTACATGAAACCACTGGGGGAGTTTATCTATAGATTTGGGTGAGGTACCATAATTATGCTGATGAACCCAGTTTTATATCACCACTCCAGGTCAAGCCTAGAGACTGAGGGTTTGCTTAGGTCAAAACAAACTGAAATTAAATTTCTGCAAGAAGGTATTGTTTGTAGGTCACCAATTTGTATTTGAAATCAATCATTTCTTGTAACAGTGGCACTATACAAAAAATATGCTCAAGTTGATTATATTTCTTTTGAATTGCACCTATGGAAAATCTCCCAGTGAATATTTTTTAAAAATACAGGCAAGCAGAATAGTTCAGAAATTAGTCTGACAAAATGAACTCTCAGCTGACTTATGTTTTTTGTAATGTAAACACAAGTCCTTGATAAATATTGTGAGCTCCCACACATATGCTTTTGCAAGATTGATGACTTGCATAAAGCAATTCGGCATGAAAAACCTTTGGGCTAAAAAAGAAAGCTTAGTCACGAGTCTGTAGATACTTACATCATTAAGACTTAGGAAGAGCTTTAGGGCAGTGGTGTCACTAAACTTTGTCCCAACAAGATAGAACGACACTTTAATGAACAGAGATCTAGTCAAAAAATTAACCAAAAGCAAGGATTATAACAGAATTAGATAATATACAAAGGAATGCTATGCTTCCCTAAAGTTATATACAAATACAAAACCAATAAGTTTATGTAGTAATATTTGGGAAAAACACATTTATATTCCTCTGCGTTATGCTCACAATGTCTACAAATGTCTTTCTGACAACCCTGTAAATATTTTATATAACAGGAATTTTCACCAATCTTTTACTATACTGCTTCTATTTATATTATTGTTTTATTATTGTTTTATTGCTAATCCATTAAAGAAAATCTTACACACAAATAAAGAGAGAGACATTTAAAGCAGTAAGATATTCTCAACATCTTTGCTTCAAAGAATACTCTATTGATAAATGCCTTGCCATCTATGACATCTATGATGCTATTTTTGTTTCCATCATTTTGAAGCTTTTTTTTTTTTAATCCAAGCTTGGGTAAAAGTCAAAGACAGATCGTCCAGTTTTCATATGACTTTTATAGGGGATCCACCTGAAAGCACTCTCAAATACCAGACTCGTGATTAATATTAAATACATTCTAATAATTATGGACCTGGCCAAATTCGTCTCCACTGCAAAAATGTGGCTCAAAAATACAAATCCTCTTGATTTTACATAATTGCTGCATGGGAGAATTTTCTCTATGTAAAACTCCCTCCAGTCGACTGGCAGGTCTGCTCTGAGAGAAAAAAAAAAAGGATGATTGCTAGATAGCAGCAAAGAGATTCAGAACACATAACTCAATCCTCCCACCTAGTGGTCGTCTGAAGGTTTGCAGGCCACGTATGGTACTCGAACCCGAAATCTACAACAAAGTTTATACTGTAATCTGCGTTAATTGCACCTAATCCCTTTCTCCCACTTCCATTTAACCTCTACTGACTTAAAGACACGTTGTACTTTCGAATAGTTTAAAACTTAATACATTTTTTTTAATAACATGAGACATACTAATCATGAACCATTGCTGAGAGGAAAAGGAGGGAAAGTGGAGAACCCTGTTGGAATAAAAAAAAAAAGTCCGATTGAAACCGGAAATGCATGTATTGTGTCCCTCTTCAATTTCCTATTTCTACATAACGATCTCTATTAGATTACAATTTAGCTCTATAGCTCCCTCACGCTCTGGCCGGATCTACTTCCGGCGCTTTAAGGAACTACTTCCTTTCCCCGACTTTCATTGATCGCTGGAGGGAGCGGAAGTGTTTTTGTTTTGGTGCCGCTGGGTACTGTGGGAAGGCCGGTGTCGTCGGTGCGCCAGCCCGCGGTGCGGGAACGTCGAGGTGGAAGAGGCCTGAGGGACAGCAGCGGCCGGTCCCTCCTCGTCTGGCAAGGACCGGAGAGCGGTGCACGCGGGATGTGCGGTATGTCCTCTGCCCTGCGTCCTTCAGCGGCACTGGAAGCGCCTCCACCTCCGTCCCGCCTGACTAGCCGAATTAATGGATATTGTAGTCCCAGGAGCGAACGGGCCAGCCCCGCTCCTGAGGTAAGCCTGATCCGGGAGCTCCTGGAGCTTCCCTGCCTGCCCGCCTGGAGAAAAAGGGCGAGGCGAGCCGGCTGTATTTGGCTTTCCTTGGCCCATCTGCCCCTGCCGAATCCTTAGGGAAACGGAGCAGCATCAGCGGGCGATTTCCAGCAGGTCGCGCGGAGTCTCTCCCTCCGTTCCTTAAGCAGCGCTGCCTTTTAGGTGTCAACGGGCTGCGAGAGCCCTGATTCTCGGGGGGAGATTGTAGGTGCAGGGCGTCCCGGTGCGTGGCCCCTGGGACTCGGTCGGTAATTGGCTCTTCCCTGCGAGCCTCCCTTGGCATCAGGTGCTGGCTCGCTTGAGGTTCTTGTTAAAAACAAGTCAATTGTAAAGAAGTCTGTCGTGGCCTTCTATCAAACTGAAGTAGTTTGCATGGCTTTTTATTTTTGAAATCTGTCTACTGTTCTCGCAACGGGAATAGGAATAGAATAGATGGAATTGGCTGAAATATGGCCAATGGGGATTTGAATCCATCTTGCTGGCCTTATTCTTGCAATAATTGTATTACCTGTGGAGTCTAGTGTGGCTCTCTTCAACCTGACCTTTATGCTGGCATGAATTCTGGGGTTGAAGTCTAACACATCTAACACATCACATTTGGGAAGATTGCCTCGACAGTTATTTTTACCTCTTCAGTTCCCAGACCTCTCTTTAAATTCAACCTGCACATACTATCCCTTTTTAAGATTATTTATATTTTTTTCCTCTTTATATCTGCTTTTATAACTTTTCACCTTATATGGACAGACCATATGTTTAAAAAATGAGATATTGGAGACAAATCAGGGCTCTCATTTGTATGTGTGATGTGTATTCTTCAGACAGATACAGTTCATCTCAGGTGAATATAGTACTTCAGCTGCACAGATCCTTAATCTGAGCCAGGAGAACTCTGTTTATGTTCCTTTTTTTCCTCCTCTTGCCTTCTCTTTTTCAAAATATCCTTAATAAATGAAGAAATATACTGTGATGGCTCAGTGGAATTTAACTAAAAAAATCAGATGAAATTCCTACTGTTGAGGTCTCCAACTTAAAATGACAACACCTGCTGAAAAGGGGGCGGGGGGAGGCAGGATTTGAACATTTTTGAATTAAAACAAAATTATACAGCAACGTTGTCTTTGGATTAATTTCTAGCATCTGCAAATGATCATCTTGGTCTTTCTTTTGGCTTGGCTTGGGCTGAATTATGGGAGTGATTGAACATTTAGAGTTAATAACATTTGGCCTAAGAAATAATTCAGCACTGTGTTACAAACATGTGCTAGTAAGATAGAATATTCTCTCCTCCCTCTTATTTAGTTCTTCTCCTCCCTGTTACTTAATTCTTGAAATCTGCTTTGGAAGATTGGAGGAGCCTCTGAAGAAGATTTGGAGGTCATGAAAAATCATGCTGTCATTTGTCTTATGCTGAATTTTAGTACCACAGTCTTGGGCTTTTGGGTGCCATAAATTCAAAGCCTATACAGCTACAGTGCTGTGGGTTACTGACCTTATATCCAAACCGCTGGATGTGAAAGGCTCTGTATTGTCATGGCACCATTTAGGTCAAACATATTATCCATATAATTGTGATTAATTAGAACCCAACACAATTACAGATCATTGGCTATCTTAGGCAAACCCACATACCTCTATTGCATAAATTTACTATACAGGTAGTCCCCTGGTTAAGAACGTCTGAATTACAGACAACTCATATTTACGAACAGGCTGCCTGTTACTGAAAATGGCAGATGACATTATCCTTCCTGGAGCCGATGAATTGCTGAAGCCACACAATGTTCTCATGAACCGCTGAAGCTCCGTGTTTTTAATATACAGCCTGTTTTCAGCAGTTCATGAAAACATCACGCGGTTTTAGCAGTTCTTCGGCTCCAGGAAGGAGAACGCCATCCGCCATTTTTAGTAATAGGCAGCCCTTTGTAAGTACAAAGTCAAAGACAGGCTTGGGAATGGAATTCGTTCTTAACCCGGGGACTGTCTGTATAAAAATTTGCTATATAATATTAGTATATAATAAATTTGCTATATAAATTTACCAAATAAATAATACATCAGGAGGATTAAGTTGAAAAAAGTGTATTTGCATTTTACATGGGATACATTTTATGGGATGCATACAGAAAATCATTCACTAATTATGTGATGTGAAATGTCCTGATAATTTCTGGGAAAAAAACAGGTTTGTATGATGAATTGTGATACATTTATTATCAGTACATTTTTAATTCTGCAACAAAATGAATTCTTGTTTATATACCTGTACGATATATTTTATTTTTCTTAAGTGAAACATTGTAATGACTTTTAAAAAGCATTTGTTTGTTTAATTAATTGATTTTGCTGAGGATGTAATTTGATGCACATATGAACATAAATTTTGCTCACCTTAGTTTAGAACAATAATTTTAAACTTTATCTTGCGCTTATATTTTCTTGGAAATTCATATGTATTTTTTTAGGATTAGGTTCTGTTGAATTTGTTGGGACTTACAGTGGTACCTCGGTTCACGAACTTAATTCGTTCCACGCTTCTGGTCGCGAACCGAATCAAATTTCCCCATAAGGCTCAGTATAAATAAGGTTAATCCGTTCTGACCCCTACGAACATGGCCGTGAACCGAATTGGTTGCCAACCGAATCAAATTTTCCCATAAGGTTCAATGTAAATGAGGTTAATCTGTTCTGAACCGTATGTATTTTTTTTTTTTTAACCACAAAAATATGAAACAAAGTACAGGCGATCTCACCTAGAGGAAGCCATGACCACGTGTCAGAGCAGGGAAGATGGCCGCGGGTCATGTTTGTCACCCAGTGCAGAGTTTGTGAATGGAAGCAAACTTTTGCGAATGCTGCTGTTCGTGAACCAAATTGTACAGAAGCGTTCGTGAACCGAGGTATTACTGTATTTCCAGATAAATATGCATGGGATTGTGACTTAAGGGGTTTATATAATAAATATAACTTGATTATGCCTTTTTGTCCCTTAAATGCCTTAAAACTTGTGGGTTTTAATTTTTTTTATTTTACTTTGTTTTATCATATTTTGTTTTCTGCGTTATAATCTTTCATGGGATGTCCGGATTGTGGGTGAGGTATAAATATTTCAAATAAATAGTGATTTAAAGCTTAGTCTAACATCTAAAAGTCTGCTAGGTTTTCATTAACAATTCTGTGTTTGATAAAGTTCTGCAAGGTTATAATTCATCTATTTCAATTTTCCTTAGATTTTGGTTCCTCTGAAAAGACTGGAAGTCATCTCTCTTACTTGTGATCCATCCTATAATCTGCAACCAGTCTGAAGGCCATAACTCTTGGAAGATTGCTATTTCCATTTCTCCTTATAAAAACTAACTCCTCCCATAGCTTTAGAATTCATCTGGAGACATATTTTAAGTTGCTTGCAGTTGGAGTATATAACTACATTTTTGTGGACTACACAGAGCCAGATTGTAACAGATACTAAAACAAGGAGAATCTGTTCTACATCCATCAATGCAATTTTTAGGAAACTATTAAAATGATCATATATACTGAAAAAGGGACTACTTTTTACCAGTGCCTACAATATAGATAAGCCACATACTTTTCTTGCAGGCTTTATTATTATTATTATTGTAGTTATGGCAGCCGCAACAATAGTCCATGATACTTCTGAGGCTGTAGAGCTTTGTGGTGCATATGGGTTATATCTTAAGCCCATTACAAAAATGACCATCAGTGTGGCACTTCCACAGTTAAAGCAGCCAGGGAAATCCATTTCCAATTGGGAGGTGATGGAAAGGCTAAAAGGAATGGTGCACACGCATCAGTTCTCAACACTGCGGATTTCTAAAAGCACCATGGATTTCATCCGATTTGAAGGAGAAGTAGAAAATAAGAGTCTAGTTAAATCCTTTCTTGCATGTCTAGATGGCAAAACTATCAAACTTAGCGGCTTTTCAGATATTTTAAAAGTTCGTGCTGCAGAATATAAAATTGATTTCCCTACACGACATGACTGGGATTCTTTTTTCCGTGATGCAAAAGATATGAATGAAACTTTGCCAGGGGAAAGGCCAGATACTATCCATTTGGAGGGCTTACCTTGTAAATGGTTTGCTTTAAAAGACTCTGGCTCAGAAAAACCAAGTGAAGAAGCTCTTATTAAAGTATTCAGCAAATTTGGAGAAATCCGTAATGTGGATATACCAATGTTGGATCCATATAGGGAAGAAATGACTGGCAGAAACTTCCATACGTTCAGTTTTGGAGGCCATTTGAATTTTGAAGCGTACGTTCAATATGAGGAATATGCAGGATTCATCAAGGCTATGAATGCTTTACGAGGAATGAAGTTGATGTACAAAGGTGAAGATGGCAAAGCAGTGGCTTGCAACATAAAGGTGATGTAGTGCTGAACTCTTCTTGATAGAATGTTTTCAAAAAGTTGCTCTTAATTTCAGGCATATATTCTGCTAATTTATATTCAGAAACTATTTTTCCTGTTTGGGGTGAAAAGAATAGAATGTTGTATCATATTTTAGCAAATCTTCAGAATTACTTATCCAACATGTGTACATTAACTTTCTACAAATAGCAACCAAGGAAGTGTCTGTTAAACTGCAAGAGACAGTAGAAATAATAACTTTATAAAGGGTAATAAGTTCCAAATTTAAAAGATAATAAACTACATATTACTAAAATATGCTGTTACCAGTTAAGATATAAGTTAAGAAAATGTGCAAATGAAGCAGAAAGTATTTTATTTTTCTAAGGGAGATATTTTAAAAAAATACTATTGATAAATATCCATCCTTCAGTGAACGTAAATCCATTGTACCATTCCTCTGAATATTTGCTTTTTGTATTTTTTTCCCCTGTGTGTGCACACTTTTCAAGGAAACAAGAAAAGCAATAACATTGTAAATCAGAAGTGGGCAAGTGTCCTGCAGCTAGCAATCATAACTTACTTATTTATTTAGCCCTCTCATGATCTTCAAGAGAGCTGTCCAAATGTTATAATGTCTCTGGAAGGTCGGAGCAACATTTTTTGCCTCTTTTGGGAAGAGTTGGGGCTTAAAAGAGCTTGTGTGTGGCTTATACATTGCAGAGGCTTATTTTGCCCTAAAAGCCTCCCACGGCAAAAAAAAAAGAAAAAAAAGAAAAAAGGGCCCAATTTCCTTTGAGGACTTTAGAGGTTTTATAAGGTGCAGATGGTGCCTTAAGCTTTTGTAACCCTTAAGGCACATTTTTTGTCATCTGACACTTACCTAAATTTGCAAAAAAGGGAAAATGTTTCACGTCACCTATTCCAAAGTTCTGGGCTTGACACTGTTGTAGGAGTGCTGCAGTGCTACATGTGGCCCTTGGGTGATTCATGAGTTGTGTATGCTATATGGAAATATGCAAAAATAGCTTTGTGAGAGAATAATACTACATAAATAGGTATTATCCTGGAAGCCCCCTTTCAAAATACACATTTGCTGTGCAATTCTTAAAAAAAAAAAAAAAAGGTTACAGATAGTCCCCACTTAACAACGGTAATTGGGACCAGTAACTCTATTATTGAGAAACCCAGTGGGAAGTCGAAAAACCACTTGTAATCATGTGACCACAGGATGTTGCACATAAATATGAGGACCAGTTGTAACTACTGGACAATGGTTCAGTGGCATCATAAGTTCAAACAGTCGCTAAATGAGTGGTTGTTAAACGAGGACCATCTGGGCTCAGTTGTAAATCCCACTAAATTCAACAGAATTACTGCAAGATAAATGTGCATAAATTTGCAGACAGGTTATTGGATAGAACATACTCAGATGTTTAAGTTAAGATCACAGTGGCAGGCACACACGACACGGCCTTTTCTCTAGTGGCCTCATACTTAGGCACATAGTTTTATTAGAGACTTGGCTATGCTTAAACGGATTGTAAAAATCAGTGTATTTCAATCCACTACTAAAAATTGCTGGATGGTACTCTGTATATTTTATGTTTTTTATTAGAACTGTTTTTCTTATTTTTGTTAGAGTGATATTTTAAGCTGGCTTATTTGATGTATGTATAATAAATTTCTATTACAAATTCTTATTTTATATGACATCTTGATAATTCTTATCTTTAAAGATAGTTTATAATATTTTAAAATACTAAGTAACACATTTTCCAGCTATTTTCAACACCATTAAAAATAAATGGAGGCTGGTGGAACAGTGAAAAAGAAATAAAAAGGATAAAAAGTGGTTTATTAAAAAGGTCAAGATTTGGAGCATGTCTTTTTTCCCCCAACAATAAATAAATTCAATTATTAATTTAACTGGTTATAAATATCAAGGGAGTCATGAACCATTTATGTAATGACTATTGATAGAATAGTTGCACTGGAAGAAATAGATTATTTTCTTTTTAAAATTTCTCTGTTCTGCTGTTTTCCAGTTAAAATAGTGCAGAGTAGTATTATTTTAATCCAGACTCTTTCACTTATTCACTGAAATCAGTGATACCTGAATTAGACTTGGTTAAGTTATAGTATTTTTGTGGGTCTAATATAAATATGATGAAATCTGGAGCAAAGTCTGTTCTATATGTTCTGTCTAATATGTACTGAAAACAAATATTAGAATTTATAATGGATAGTACTTACAATTGGCTGATATCTGCATTCTTCCCAACAAGTGAATAAACTAGTGTTTCACAGAATATCTTTCTGTGTAGAAAGATAGATAGCTGAATACTCCATTTACTATGGGTTTGGTATTCTAACATCTTGTTTCAGGCCTGAAACTCTTTTGGGGATTCTGAGTCTGATCTGTTACCACTGTGATCAAAAGCATTAGGTTAACAAAGACTGATAACATGTCAGAGTTGGAATCTTCTTTATTATCATAGAATGGTTCCATCTCAAAAAAGAGGATGAGAAGTTTATATATCCATATGCTTGTTTCTACAATTTGGAATCAGAGACTTACTTTTAAAAATATAAGATGGCTTATTACCTTTTATGCTAAAATGAGTAACCACATTAACTTAACAATTCTTTATTTTCCATGAACCTTTAGCTTCTCTAGCATCAGTGTTTATCCCACATTCAGCAACATATGATAAAGCTATAATTTTATGTACACCTACCTGGGTCTAGGTTCCACTGAACATAGTATGAGTTACCTCTGAGTAGACATGAAACAAATTTAGAAAATTATTCCCTTCCAATTGATTCAAGTACTAGGGTAAACACTGTGCAGCATTTCCCTTTATTTTGTTATTTCAGTTTATTCAACAAGCTTAGAAAACCTTTTTGATCTAGTGTCCTGTGGCAAAATTTGAGAATTATTGGTGTAACGAACCTCTCCAATGAATACTTTCAGGCAGAGCGGATTGCAGTGGGAAGTAGAAATTATTCCCTACCAGTTTTATTAACTAGAACATAACAGGTATTAATTCACCTCTCACCCACCACCCCCTTCTAAAGCTCTTAGATCTCCAAAGAGATCCCAGCCCTCCAGAGCAGATAACAGGGATACACCTTGCACTGGTCTGATGTTATCAACTTTAGTAAAAATGTCTTTTCACCTGCATCTGTAAAAGGTTTCATTTGATTCAACAAAACACCTGAGTGATGCATCAATTAAGAAACGTCAGCTTGAAAGACAGAAGCTCCAAGAGCTTGAAAAACAAAGAGAAGAGCAAAAACGTAAAGAAAAAGAAGCAGAGGAAAGACAAAAAGAGGAAGAAAGGTAGGTGTCATTCCTTCATAGGAAATATTACAGATATTATAATATCTATATTATAAGATTATAAGTTTTGCTGTATCTGGACAATGCAATATTTATATGTATATTGGACATAAATGTGTGTGTTTGTAGACACTGAAGATATTTCAAACTAATTTATGTTTCTGAGATTTATAGGAAAGCATATTTCCAGGTATTGTAATCTGGCCAATAAAATAGTACATATTAAGTCTGGAAAATTCTATGCATCCGTCAGCTGTCAGCATAATGTACTATTCATTTTGCATGTTAAAATAAAATAAATATATCTCAGTGAACAGATGTTTTCTAGTTCTATAACTAAGCTGAGGTATTAAAACTAGATTGATTTCTGCCATTCTTATGCATTTATTTAAGATATTATAAAGTTACTGTTGAACGAGTTGAAAATACAGAAACCTCCAATCTTTGGTAGGGCTAGGGCTGAGAATATTTCCACTGGCATTCCATCTTGTAAGTGGCGTGGGAATTGCTCATATACTCTGTAATTTTTACCTTTTTGTCATAAATAATAAACATGTTCATGTTTAGAGATGGAAAGATTCAAATAAAATTCAAATTATAGCATCATGGTAGAGATCCTGATGTTATTTGCAGAAATGTCATCATGATATGTTGGTTTTGACTACATTCTCTTTAGTAAAAAAACAATAAGTCTATAGCCATTGGACTAGACATCCAGTGATCTGCCTTTGTATGCATTTTACATCAATATAGCAAATAATAATGTGTAGAAAGATTTAAACTTGGGACAGTTTAATTAAAGTTGCTAAAACAACTTTACATTGGCTTAACCTTCAAATGAATCTACTTGACCTTTAAATACTAAAATTTAAGTAATATATGTTTCTGTTTGAAACATGAACACCTGAAATTGCATCTACCATGTCTAATGTGATATGCCTTTCTAGGAAACAGAAAGAACTTGAAGAATTAGAAAGAGAGAAGAAAAGAGAAGAAAAATTGAGGAAGAGAGAGCAGAAACAAAAAGATCGTGAAATACGTCGAAACAAGAAAAGGCTTGAAAAAATTCAAGCTGAAGAACAAAAAAAATTACAAGAAAAAATAAAACTAGAAGAGAGGAAGCTTCTTTTAGCTCAGAGAAATCTTCAGTCCATTCGACTAATTGCTGAACTACTAAGCAGAGCCAAGGTAACTTTTTTTTTCCCATGGAAAAATCCCCCCCCCCAAAGAGTGTTATTTTTAATGGCATATGCTAAATATATACTCTTAAGATTAAAGTCATGCATATCATTTGTCAGGTGCTTCTAATTTCCTGTTTTTCTAGCTGTTGTATAAGTCACTATATCAGTCATTGCATTTTATATCAGAATTGGGCTTTCTCTAGGCTAACTCTGTAGCCCTATTTCCCCTTTCTTGTTTGGAGGATTAATATGCCAGTTGTGTTTTCCTACATAACAAAATCAACCCAAATAAAAGTGGATGGGCAGAAGGGACAAACATCAGGATATGGGTATCAAAGTCCTCCTTTTTCTAGAATTTCCATTGTTTCAGTTTCTCCAACCATGATCTACTTGTTTGAGTACAGTACACAGGGGCTCAACCCTTGTTATAATCCTGCCATTATATTAAGGAGGTTTTGGTTAAGAAGACTCTTTAGGACTTTGGTTTAGTTTGTCAGCTTCATAGTATCAGATTGCCTATACTTTAGGATGTGAATAATGATAATGTATGACTTATTATTAAAATTCTAGCAATGCCTTCTAGCAATTTTGTCAAGGAGAATAAATGCACTTAGCTAGCCTGATGACCTCCGTGTGTTAAAAGCTTTTTAAAAATCTCATATAAAGTTCACAAGTACAGAGACTAAATAAACTTTCAGTCTGACTTCGGAGGTTGATCTTTGTATTCATGTTAATTCCTAGGCTTTAGGTTGATCCATCTCAGAAGCGATTGAATTTTATTAGTATTTTACAAATTCCACATAAGAAAACCAAAAGCTTTTTTAGATTTATTACATAAGTATGATTGTCTATTGGATTTTTTTTTTAAATGATGCAGGGTTGACTTTGTTATAGAATGTATACATTTCCTTTTTCTTCAATATTGTTAGGCAGTAAAGCTTCTGGAACTGGAGCAAAGCGAGGAAAAAATCCGCCTTCAGGAGCTGGAAGAGAGGAGAAAGCTGCAAGAAGCTGAACTCCGACGAGTAGAGGAAGAAAAAGAAAGAGCTCTTGGACTGCAGAGAAAAGAAAGGGAATTGCGAGAGAAATTGCTCAACAACCTTATGAGCAAGAAAATGGAAATGACCCATGTGAAAAAGTATGAGCCTAATACAGTGCAGCCTCCCTCTTGGAAAAGCCTCGCGAGTGTTCCCCACTGCATCACATCTACCTCAGTGCAGTCCATCTTGGCCCGGCCACTCCAGATTTGTCAAAGCAGCGTAGCAGCTAATGAAAGTTTTCCTCATCTAAAGTACTTAAATGGGAGCCTCCATGAGGATGTTCTTCAAGACACTATGATCAGTATTAATAACAAGGATAAGGTTTCTGACGAAAGTAGTTCAGGTGTCCTTTCCAGTGTACCTGCAAATCAGCAACACAATAGCCCACCAGACCGTGATAAGGTCCTTTATAAGAAGGACTCCCTATCAGAACAAGGCAAATGCAACAGAGAGCCGAGCAAGGGGAGAAGTCATTCGTACAGAGACTCTTGTAACCACCAGAGCAAAAATAAAAATGAAAAAAGCAGACACAGAAGAGACTTAAGCAGTGAAGATGAAAAATGCAGAAAAGAAAGACGCCTTTATAAAAAACATTTGAGAAAAAGTAGCAGTCCTCACCAGAGGAGCCCAAATCTGGAATACGCACGGCAGAGGCAGTCATTTAGTAGCGACAGAGAACGGGATAAAAGAGGCCGCAGCCACAGCCACAGCCACAGCCGCAAGAACACCGGGAAGAAACAAAAGCATCGGAAGAGATCTTTGAGCAACCAAAGAAGCACTTGGAGTAGGTAATAGAGGATTTATCCTTTTCTAAGGGCTATTTTGGAGAAAGAACTGGAGTGGATCTCTCTTTTGTCTGTCTCACGGAGAGAAAGGAAATTGAATTTTTTACTTGAATGGTTTGTAGAGTTAAAAGATTCATAACCACCCTTTTCAAAACTTATCTTTTGTGACTTATTTGTCAATGTTTTGTTGACTTATTACAGTACTGTCAATTTTGATCATTCTTGCTCACATTTACACTGTGATAGCCAGCTTAGTTTCACTTATTTCCAGTATCCAACTGGGCTCTTTTTAGTTTGTAATGACTGTAATCACAATAAATTTTGTTTAGAAATCGGCATGTATATGTTTCTAATAAGAAATGTAAACTTTATAAGTCATGACATACTTGATTCATTAGAACTCAGTAATTCCATGCAGGACTTTTTGCTATCTAAATTGGTGCTAGATGCAACCATATTTTTATATAGTGCTGTGATGCCTTCTTTGCTATTTTTGCCAACTGCATACTTGATAGATTGTTTCCTTGACCCCAAATGGTCATGTTGTTTACTCTTTTACATGTTTTGAGGTTCTGTTCCCTTTCAAAGCAAATATCCAGGATTTGAGTGGGAAGGGGGCATCCAAGAAAGTAGATTACAGGATTTCTGAGGTATCAATATTTGATTTTTTTCTTTAAAAAAATCAAACTATTGATTTTTCCTTAAATGCAGTTTTCAGGCATCTATATTTGAAAAAAGGGCCTTTCAGCTAAGTAATATATATGTGTAATGTTCAGGTTCAAAGTTGTATTTTCTCCTTTTATAACATCTTTGCTTCAAGAAATGAAGCTCAGGAATTTCCCTAAAATATTTTCATAGTGCAAAACCAGCTTTCTTACCATGTAATGGTAAAACTGCAAAAGCCATTGCCAGTGAATACAAACTGCTTTGTGTCTGGAAATATTAAAGATCTATACATATACTCCATTAAATCTGACTTGGCTTGTGTTTGAAGTTTTATTCACTTTTACAGAATGGTTAATATAAATTGGAAATATACTGTATGTGTACTGCTTTTTTAAAAAATAGAGTTGGACAGTCTGCCAATGGGGGCTGCATTTAGTTTTGAAAATATTTTGGCTTGCAGGGGCTCCTGGATCTTAGAAATGATATAATGATTTCATTGGATGGGAAGGTCAGTTATTAATTCAGGGGAGGATTAATGGAATTGATGAAAAACAGTCATTTTAGCAGCACAGTCTGGGAATGTGAGAATCAAGCTCTCTATTCTTCTCAACTTACTATTTTAAAGATGGCCTAATATTTTCTAAAATTAAACTGGCAAGTTAAGCACCAACTTCTACAGGTAGTCCTCACTTAATGACCATTCATTTAGCAGCCGTTCAAAGTTACAACCATGCTTAAAAGCTACTTACAACTGATCCTTGCACTTACAACCATCATAGCGCCCCCCCATGGTCACATTATCATCATCCGGGTGCTTGGCAACCACCTCACACTTATGGCGGTTGCAGTGTCCCACATCTGTGACTGCCATTTGTGACCTTCCCAGCTGGCTTCTGGCAAGCAAAATCAATGGGAAACCACATGTTTTGCTTAATGACCATGTGATTCACTTAATGACCACAGTGATTCGCTTAACGACCACAAAAATGTAAAATTGGCTGCGGTCACGTGATACCTCATCTAACGACCACCCCACTTAATGATGAATTTTCCAGGCCCTACTATGGTCATTAAGTGAGGACTACCTGTATTAGAAAATGAAAACATGAGTGGCTGCAGAATATTGTTTAATTTGCAAATGTACCTTCCTGTCTTTAAAAAAATGGAGATAAAGCTGAATACATCCTGGGGACCTAAAGGGACTATTAGGGAGCATTCTGATCAGTTTGTTCACACACAAACACGCATACATATACACATTGTAGCAATTTTGTAAAAACTACTGTGGCATTCTGTAAATGTATCTTCCATCCTAAGAAAATTGCCTGTTCCCAATATAGCTGTACCTTTTGAGAGATGATCTGATGTAACATATGGAATCAAAATAAGTTCTGATTTTCTTGGCTGGTTTTTAAATTTGGGAAATTTTGGATGCTTTGCATGGGAAACGAGCCAAAAGGAATTCATGTGCTTAAAACAGCCCAGCACCTACACATGACTTTTGTGAATGTCTTCAAACTTCCACAGTGTTCAACATTGTACCACCGTAAGGTTACCTGATCCCTGTAAGGTACTTTTCAATGATAGGTAGGCTGCTGTGGGAAGGTAGAGTCAGAAGATTCCTGCTACATGGCTAGAGGCCAAGTTCGAGATCTTGAAGTGGCTTATGGGAGAGTGCCAACCAGGTGTTTTGACTGTGGTTAAAATGTATCCTAACACTTCATTCAAATGTTATATTCATGCTGCTGTTTCAAATAATATGTTGCTATACATTTCAAAATATAACAAATCCTGATAAAAGTATCACTGCTTTTTTCCCCCCTGAAATCAACTTAAAAAGCAAAATTTAAAACTACATTTTTCCCTTTTAAATCATGTATTTGAGAAACCACCCCATGAAACAGTTCAATTTGTGACCTAAATAACCTCAGGTGAATTGACCATTATGTACTAGAAAGACTTTTCTTTAATTTTCATATCTGGCTTTCAAATAAATAGTGCTATTAATACAAGTGCAGTTTTGAATGCCTAATCCAAAATAAATGAACCAACTTTCCAAGGGATATCAGAATGCCAGTATTATTTCACATAGTCATCTGCTGTGTAAAACAATTGTGCAACACTAATTATTCTTGTAGCAATACTAATACTATCCTAATAACAACATGGATTTGATCACAGGAATAAAAACATGGTTGTAGGTGAAGATCCAGACAGTCTGCCAGGGACTGCAGGTACACCATGTTGCATGCTACAATTATAAATTGAAAGTGTGTATACAAATCAGTTTGAATCTCTGTTTATCAGCTTGTGACTATCATTTAGGAAGTTAAAACGTATGTGTTATCCCTTTTATCCCATTTAATATTAGTATGTACAGTGCTTTGGAGCATAGAAGTAGTTCCTGCCTGGAACACCTTGAAGTGTTTTATCTCTATAGGCCCATGTTGCCTTTGCTAAAGCTTTTTCTTTTAGATATATTGATTTGTATTGTTTATAAAGGGCAATATAGTCATCATAGTACTGGATTTACTTTGGAGAGACGATTTGGATCCATGTTGAGCTATACTGTAAAACTCATTATCTCATCTTGGTTCAGTCACGTTTTTTCCAGGTGAGTTTTACTGTTGAGAGTCACTGTTGAGAGTCACTGATTAGTCAGTCTGAGACGTTTTCCTGGGACTATTTCTAAAGCTCCTGGCTTAGCTAAGCTTTGATGCAGAAATCTATGTGAATGGGTATGTCTGTCGCTGGAAAGTCACAGATTCAGTCTTCCATTACCACTAAACAACTAGTTAAAAACGCTTAGATGAAGTACAAATTCATATTTATTAGCAGTTACTAACAGCTCCTAGTTAAAAATCATATGTTTAAATCAGTGTTTTGTCAACCTTGGCAACTTTAAGATGTGTGGACTTCAATTCCCAGAAGTCGCCAGCCAGCAAGCTGGCTGGGGAATTCTGGGAATTGAAGTCCACACATCTTAAAGTTGCTAAGATGAGAAATACTGTTTCAGATCAAAACACTGGGTTTTTTTTCCTTAAGTGTAAGTGAAAAGAAGGTGCTGATTGCCACATATTGAGCTATGGAGACAGACCTCTCATATATTCTTTTCCAGAGGCAACTTCAGCAAAAAAAATTCTGTTTTCCAATGTCCCTCTCTCTTTTTTTTTTAAAGTGGAATGTTTTAAAAGCTGCTAGTCAGCAACTGAGAATAGTGAGAGACAAGGGCTTTGCAAGCAAGGCTAGTCTCCATATAACTTAATTTGGAGCTGCCTTGAGTTACATGTCCAATGACAGCTATGCAGCAACCGTAGAGTGGAAAATGTTCATTCCTGCTCTTGGAAGATGGATGAGGAGTGGCTGCCTATTTGATCTCCAGTCTCAAGCTTGGAAACTTACATTGATCAGCTAAGATCTGGAAAGGCGCCTGTCTATGACCTATTTTCCCTTAGCTGATTAAGTGTAATAAAGCTGATGAGCACTAACACTGGCTTCATTCTTCATGTTAAACTAACAGGTCCTTTTAAATCTCTAAAGACTGGCATTAGGCCATTCTATTCCCTGTCTCATCTGCTACCCAGTTAGTCCTTTAAGCTTTATTAGGAAGCTCTGTCACAGGCATTTTTGCTGGGAATATCCATGCAGATAACAGGTAGACTTCAGGGTCAGATCCTCCACACTGAATCATTGGCTTTACATCACTTTTTGGGCAAATCTAACCAAAACCAAAATCAGGCCTTTCTGCAGCGTTTGTTGATTCTCTTCAAGGGAAAATCTTTTGCACAAACTTAATGCCTCTTCAACAGACCATTATATGCTTGCCTTTATATATAACTATATAACAATACTATTTGTGTCTATGACATAACACAGCAGACATTTGTAGGAAGTGAAACCAACCTATAGGAGAATAAACCAAGAGCGTATGTTTGCCTCATTGCTATTTCATTTCTACATCAATTCTAGAGAGACAGATTTAAGTAAAATGGACCATCACTCCCAACATTAAAAACATAAATTTAAATAAAATGGACCATCACTCCCAACATTAAAAACATCGTGTTGCTATACATTTATGATGCAATTCAGAATATGAGAGAGACAGTGTGTTGTATGCTTATTGATTTACAGAAAGTGTGTGCTAAACTAAATTTTCATTTCAAAAAATGAAAATTTTATGCAAATACAGAGTTGGTGGTTGGTTGCTGAATGTGATAAGGGATTATGGAAATAAAGCATGCAGGAGTATAAATGGATTGGTTCAACATTTAGTACAAAGTAACGAGTATGTGATGTCCCTTTAATGTTGAATGTATTGATGAATAAGGAATGTTTATGATAATATTGAGAGTATGTTGGTTGGGAATGTGACCGTGCATGTATTTTTTGTATATAGAGATGCCATGTTGTTAGCTGAGAACCCAAATGAGTTGCAGTGAATTTTAAATAGATTATATAAGGCAACAAGGAGTATGGATCTGAAACTTAATGTATCAAAGACAGCATAATTTCAAGTTCTATACAAATGGTTAAAAAAAAAAACTAGGGGACATAGAAGAATTGGCATGGTTGGGAAAATGTTTAGTAAAATGGGAAAATAGACGGAAATATAGAAATGGTGGTAGAAAGGTAATTGGACTGTGAGGCATGAATGTTTATCCAAAGAGGTACAAGTGGCATGTATAAGGGCATGCGTCAGCTCTTATTCCCTTTTGTCCTGCCACTAGTGATTAAAGTTAGCCTAGAAGCTTTAAGCATTGTATGGAGGTCTGTCTCCACCTATTCTGACCGACAATATCAAATCTTAGCAACCACAGAGATTTTCTTCAGGATGATCTGTCCCCAACCCCATCCTTTAAACAGTGTAGCCATTGCCTCTATAATTCAATGCACGTACCTTGCTACTGGTCATTCTGTTCTTCTTTTCCTTCCACTTTCCCAGCATGATCAGCTTCTCAAGAGAGTTAGGTTTTCACATATGTTCCAAATATGTTAATCTGAATCTGGTCATTTGTGTCTTGAGTGAGATCCCTGATCAAGTTGTTGTATGATTCATTTGTTTATTTTCTTGGCTATCCATGGTGTTCTCAGGAGTCTTCCCCAATGCTGAAGTTCAGGAGTGTCAATAATCTTTCTGTCTTACTTCTGTAAAGTCCAGCTTTTGCTTCCATAGGCTGCACAAGGAAAACCATTGCCTAATCTTTGTAGGCATAGACATATCCTAGCATCTGAATATCTTTTCCAAGACTTTCATTGCTACTCTACCAAGTGCTAGTCTATTTCATATTTTTTGTCTGCTGGATATTGTTGATAATCAATCCTAAAAGGTAGATCTATCCACCTCTTTAAAATCTTCACTGAGCAATTTCCTATGAAGTTATTAAAAAGAATAAGACTCATCATCCAGGGAACCTTGGAGAAATCCAGAAATTTGCAATCTTCTATTTATTTGAACTCTAAGTTCAAATTTAAACTCTAATTTTAAAAATGTTATGTTACTACATTTTTATTCCTGAAAATTTTAAAGAAAGGAAGGAAGGAGGGAAGGGGAAAAGGTGATCATAATAAACATTCTGGGGTATTTGGCTAGAGTACCTTAAAAATATTATTGGTGAGTGTGAACAATTCTAATTTTATCTCCTTTTTAATTAGTAATCATTTATACAAAACACTGTGATTGTGCAGAATTTGCAATGTGCTCAATCAATTTAGTTATGGAACATATAATCCTCTTCATCATTCAGAAGATTCTAGTAAATCTTTTTAGCTGATTATCTCTGTATCCCCAAGAGGCAGCTGCTATTTAAATGTTCACAACAAGTCTTTTTGTATCTGATTTTAATCAATGATACAGTTCATATTTTAACATTACAGCAAGATTTTGCTTTATGTGAAGTCTGTTATTTCTATATAGCAACTTCAACTCACTGTATGAATGAATACATCTAATTTATATCTATTTCCAAGTGCTTTGCATATAGAATCAAATGTGCAGAGCACCTCACATAGTAATAATCATTACAACAGCCCTCTAAAGTAGCTTGCCCAATCTGGTGTCATGGGAACTCTAGGAACTTATTTCCAACACATTTGGAAAGCAGTATGCTCCCACAGGGGAAGCTTTAGTATAAATCAGCATTATTATCCCCATATTACCAATGGTGGATTGAAGTGGGTATAAACTCAGTCAGAAAGTGACTTGCCTAAGGCAATTTAATGAATGATAAGGCAGTAATAAGGTTTAAGTTGGGTACTGAATCTCATAGCCACTATCCCTCTCTATCAACCCTTAACATGCTATGAATCTATTTTGGAGGCTTAGTACGAGATCTCTACTGATAACTTGCAGAGTAAAATAAATATTCCATTGCCTCTCCATCTCTTCTCTTCTCTTCTCTTCTCTTCTCTTCTCTTCTCTTCTCTTCTCTTCTCTTCTCTTCTCTTCTCTTCTCCTCTCCTCTCCTCTCCTCTCCTCTCCTCTCCTCTCCTCTCCTCTCCTCTCCTCTCCTCTCCTCTCCTCTCCTCTCCTCTCCTCTCCTCTCCTCTCCTCTCCCAGAGAATGCTGCATCTCAGTTCTCTGTTTTAATTTTGCCTATGTATGTCAATTGGCCAAATTACTGATCAAATGACCAAGTTATCTCTGTTAGTCTTAGTAGATTTTTTTTTAATGTAACTTGAAATATTTACAACCTACTACTATGGAACAAAAAGCAAATGTAACTACACGATTCTAACCCTTAGCCATTTGTAGCTTACACAATCAACCAACCAATCAAGCCTACTTTTTGCCTAAATGATAAACTTGCAAATTATGTTTAATAGAATAAAGTACAATTAGCTGGAGTCTCATGAACACTAACCCACAAACAGACAAACCATATATTAGACTATAAACCACAGCCTTAGTTACAGTTGGAGTAAGCCTACTGAAAGCAACACGTGTCAGGATAAGCCTGTCTCATTTAGACTTTCAATTTAAGTGCATGTTCTTTAAGCATGATTATGTTTAAATCCACCATTTAATGATGGTCCAATATTTTCTTTTAACTCTTGTCCTATGAGATTTCCAAGTACTCTATTTAAACTGGAACAAATAAACCCGTTGTTTGGAGGGCAGCCTGAATCAGCCCATTTGTGGAAGTACAGAACATATGTCTTCAGTGGTATTAGGACAGTTCAACTGGACTACCCAGAATGATCTACAGGCAAAAGGGGCTTATTTAAATGAAGAGCCCCAAAGGGGTTCTCTTGTTTCTCGCGGAAGAAGAATGAGCTCTGCAAAAGAACTCGACTATCCTCATATCCTAATTCAGTATCAGAATGGATTTCTAGTATCTAAGGTAAGGAGATCACAAATAATGCCTTAAAAAAACTAAATTATTAATGCTAGAAAGAGTTGGTAGTAGTAGTTATTTAAGAAAAAGGCACAACATTGATGACTTGATGGCACATAATCCATTTAAAAATTATATCTATGAGATCTTTTTTCTCCATGATGTAATGGCTTTAATTTTAATTGAACAATTATTGTATTGTCGAAGGCTTTCACGGCCGGCATACGATGGCTGGTGTGGGTCTTCCGGGCTGTGTGGCCGTGGTCTTGAAGTCTTGTTTCCTAATGTTTCGCCAGCACCTGTGACCGGCATCTTCAGAGTGCAGGAGGACAGACAGGAGCAGTTCTCTGGGCACAGAGAGAACTGCTCCTATCTGTGCTCCTGCACTCTGAAGATGCCGGTCACAGGTGCTGGCGAAACGTTAGGAAACAAGACTTCAAGACCACGGCCACACAGCCCGGAAGACCCACACCAGCCATTGAACAATTATTGTCGACAGAATGTAGAAACTAGAATGTAGAATGTATCACCTGAAAGAATTGTGCCAACATCAAAATAAATTAAATCCATGAATTAGGAAAATCCATAATTTTGGCTGGATCAAGATTATATCTATATCTATAATTATATCTATATCTATATCTATAACTATAACTAACCAACCAACCAACCAGAGCTGAAAATGAAGCAAACAGTAAATATCTTCAGAACTATATTAATCTGGAGACTTTTGATTCTTGGATTACAAACAAAGTACATTGCTTAGAAAATACCAAGGACCTTGCTACCAGTAAAAAGGCCCATAGATTTTCCTGACTACTTTCCTTACTTATTGACATGTAGAGAGAATACAATTACTTAGCATTCAAAAACTTGTGCCCTTGTCTTACACCAGTAGTTAGGGAAAAAAGAAAGAAGTGCATAATGTAACAGAATTCTAACTCGATGTACTTTTACAAACCCTTGGAAAAACCTGACAAATCACTTTTAAAGGTATGCTTTTCAAAAGTTCTTCAGTCTAGCACCTTTAAAAATTGTTTTCTAAATTATTTATAATAAAGCAAAATATTGATTTAAGCTTAGCTGATTATCTCAGTGCTCTATTCAAGAAACCATGAAAGGAAAACAAAAATCCCAAGTGAAAAAAATAATCATATTTTGTTTGCAGTGGTGGCTTTAATATAGTAGGGGTTTTTTGTTTGGATGGCATAACAACAACCTCACAAAAGCACTTTGGGCTCCATAGGGAAATCATGCATGCCATCAATGCCAAGTGTAGTTTAAAACCTGGCTGAAGGTCTGACATATTTTGCTGTTTTGAATTTAATTATCCCTCCTCCTCTTCCTGCCTTTTGGATTTAATCATTGCTGGCAAGCAGTGTGTCCCTGCTTCCCATTCATGCCATTAATTCTTCTTTTCTACACTTTGAGGTGATGTTTGCTGCCTGTGAGTTGGGTGTGTTTGATCTGTTGCAAGAATCCAAAGAAAACTTGTCATCCAAAGCCATCGCGGAACGTCTGGGGAGCAGCCTCCATGGAATGGAGAGACTGTTGGATGCCTGTGTGGGTTTAAAGCTTCTCGAAGTAGAAGTGAACAAAGAAGGAGGTAACAGGGCCAGGCTGTTATGATCTAGCAATCCTCCTCACCATTAGTATCTGTGTATATTTCTATACCTTAGAAGCTAATTCTCTAGCTTCTTCAGAAAGCTGAAAACAGTTGTAAAGAAGTTTTGCTTAAATGTCATATGTCCATCCTGGAAAATGATTCCTTCCTTCCTTCCTTCCTTCCTTCCTTCCTTCCTTCCTTCCTTCCTTCCTTCCTTCCTTCCTTCCTTCCTTCCTTCCTTCCACTGTTTCTCCTGAGAGCTAGCATATATGTCGTCTCCCCTTATTTTTCCCAACAATAATCTTGTAAAATACGTTGGGCTGAACAAGAAAGATTGGCTCTAAGTTACCCAATGACCTCTGTGGATTACTCCTCCTAAATACTGAAATATTGCCCATTCCTGGCTTAAGAAAGCCAGAACAAAACGATCCCATGGTCCAATCTTGTGAGTTCATAAATGGGCAAAATATTTTTACAGAAGGTGGTTATACAGAGAATTAGCTGCAAACTATCACCATTCAAGAGCTCAATAGGGGCTGCAGTTCCAAAGTCTACAGTGGGGAATCTTAGACATGCTAAAAGCAGCCATTCTTTCTGCTGTGAGATCAGCATGAGAGTAATCCACTGGATTCCCCAAGGGTGGTATTCATGGGAATATTCATGGGATATTCATAGGAAAGGAGGGTCAATCCCTGTCCCAACCACTGGATCAACATTTGGTTGATCCGAAAAAAAGCAGACTCTGCACCTGCGGAAAAAACACTAGGAAGAAAAAAAATCACAGGAAGGGAGGGCCATTCATGGGAAAGGAGGCAGCCTTCAAGAATATGTGGCTATATAGAGGGGTAAGGGGACTCCAGGTTCTCTAGATCCTAGATTTCTCCTGAGACACCTGTTCAAGTGATGGTGCATTTGGACATATTAGTCATATGCTACAGGCTTTTCAGTACAGGTTATCCTTGTTAACAGCCACTTGTTCAGCAACCATTTGAACTTACAATGGTGCTGACTGGACCTTGTACTTACAGCCATTGCAGTGTCCCCATGGTCACATGATCATGATCTGGGCAGTCAGTTTCTGACTCATAATTATGATGTTGCAGCGAGCCGCAGTCATGAGATTCTGTGATGGCTTCCCACAAGCAAAGTCAATGGGGAAGCCGGCAGGAAGTTGCAAGTCACGGTCATGTCAGGTCCTTGCTTAACTACAGCAACTGGGACTGCCAGAACTGCCATCACTAAGTGACAGGGTTACATGGTTTTTCGACTACAACCGCATCGCTTAACAATGGAGTTTCTGGTCCTAATTAGTATAGTTAAATGAGGACTATCTATATAGAGAGAGTCACTAATTGCAGAATTCCTCCCATGTCTAGAGAATATAAGTGAGTCAGTATCTAGATCTGTAAAAAAGAAGAAAGAGAAAGAGAGATGAAATCAGTACTACTAAGGGTAATTTTCTCTCAGTGTTTATTAGAAGCAAAAGTCAGTTTATCTGTAAGAGGGTTTCTTAAATATCGAATTACTGATCAGCTTCAGAGAACTGGGGAAAAAAAAACACTTGTGATATAGTCTTCCTGCTGAGAAATGTCTATGGGAAGAGTCTATTCTGCTTCTTTTCCGTGTTGCTTTGGGTCCTATTCAATCAGGCACCTTGCAGCCGTTTTAGAGATCCATGGGCAACTCAGAACTTTGAGTGGATCCTGCCTGTATTTTCCTGTTGTCACAATTATACAATCAAAATGATCAAGAAAGGAAGCCTTAATTAAGGCTAAGGATGGCCATTGAATGTGTGTCTCAACCTGATGTTTCTTGATTTGGTCTAAAGTAGATCTCTGTTGAAAGAATGCAATAAAAATTCATCCTGAAATGGTTAATGGAATTGTGCCATCACATTGCTCTTGCTGTTAAGATGATGTTGTCTAAAAGATATTTTTGCCTATGTTATAAAATATTGGTTTCTATTATTTTCTTTTTAGCTTTTTATGGCAACACAGAAATCTCTGAACAGTTTCTCACAAAATCAAGTCCAAAGTCTCAGTATCACAGTTGCATGTACTACTCCAGAACAATTTATCTCTGCTGGCAGTACTTGACAGAGGCTGTGAGGTGAGATAGACAATGAGATCTTATGCAGTCATATATTGTACACTGTAAAAACTCCATGAAAAAAAACAGATCCTACCCAACTGTATGGATTTTAGTCTTCCGAAAAACCAGGTGAAATAAATCTCCTTACTGCTGTTTCTAAAGGAGAAAATACTGTTGCATTCATTGTTAACACAGGACTGCTATAGAATGGTGATAGGCCTACTTCTTTCTGTTCAATACTACACATGCAAGGTGTGGAAATCAGAATGTTCTTAACAGTTTAAAATAAAGCTTAATGATGATGTAAGGAAAACTCTGTTAGGAACTCTGGTCTGAATAACAGAATTTTGCAGAGAAATTCTTCCCTTATGAGGGACTGATACATAAGCATATGCTGTTAATGCTGAACGAAAACAAAGAATAAGATCAGGCTTTTTTGGTTAACGGGAAATGAATGGCTCTACTAACATCTGTGGCTTTGTTTTGTTTTGTTTTTTTAACAGAAATGAGATAAAGTTGAAGGGCTACAATTTCAATATGGGTATGTTTTAGAAGAAGGAACAGCAGAAAAAGAAAGAGAGAGATACCAAATAGGAAAGAGCAGGAAGAAACCTTCCACTATCAACTACACCGATTTTTTAAGTGAAAACTAAAAGCACCAATTACTTATATAAAACGTAACAAGAGAATTTTAGTTTTATTTTAGTTTTATCCAGAATATAAAAGCTTTACATTTCTCTAAAAGAAAAAGTGACAGAATACCATGGCTTAAACAGGATACTCTTGAGCTGCATTGTATGCAGGATATAATACGTGTGTGCATATGAAAAGATGGACAATTTCTGAAATATGCTAGGCTTGATAATATATTTTTGCATCTGCAGGTTTTGTCACTCTTTAGCCAGAGAGAGTAATAGCTTGCAGAGTACAGCACAGATGCAGACTTCAGATTTCATCACTATAACTTTCAGTGTCTGGCTACAAATTGCTTATCTAACACTCCTATATATTTGAGCTTAGATGGGTGTAAAAGTAATAAGCACAATTCATAATTTGAGTCATTTGAAGGCCAAAGGTACATTTGTATGATTGCTTTTTTTTTTTTTTTTAAGTTGAGCCCTTCCTTAAAGTATCTTGCTTAGTTATAATCCATCAGTATATGACATGGTCCTCTAGATTTAGTGGATCTTGTTCCCAAGTCTGTACGTTTGGGAGTGCACGCTTGGCTTCTAATTAACCATGGGACAGTGAAACATAGCATGTGCAATATTAGAAGGCTTTATATGATCCTCAGCATGTTGAAAAATGTTTCTTACTAGTAGTTCCTTATATGATTAGGGCAGCAGTTTTTGCATGATTAATATTTAAGCTGAACTTGATTCACGGATGCACAGAATTGTGCCCACACCATAAGCTCTAGAAAACAACGTGGGCAACTGTTGATGGAGTGGGATAAAAGCTAAGATTGTGCCCGCTTTTCCCATGACTCCTGAACAGATGACTGGCAGATGTAGCTCTCACTGCAAAATCACAGAGAAATATTCTGCATCAGTATCTGCTTCAATGACTGATGGGAGAATTCCCTTTGGTTTAATTAAGAATAAGCTTGGCAATTACCAACTTTTTTTTACCAGTCATGTGGAAAAGGCACCTGCTTTCTAAGAGCTTTCTTCTGCCTTAAACAAAATTTTAGCACAACGTATGGTTTTGTGTATAAGCACCTTATATTACTTCTGCTTGGGAATGGTAATTCCCAGCACCATCTCAATAAGGTTATTCATCCAGCTTGAAATTTCAGAATGAATGCATGTTTACATCTCTGCCTGGAGGAGCAGGGAAGGAAAACCTATTCGGGTCGAAGAGGCAATGTGATTCCAGGGAAACATATAAGGTTGCATATAAGCAGCAGATATGGCTATGGCCCAGAATAAACAGAGCTATCAATAGAAGAGAATATGTGTAACTCAGGGTTGAACTGTGGAGTCCTTGGGGTTCTCTGAGCTTGGTTGCTTTCTTGCAGACATTTCATTACCCAATTAGGTAATATGCTGAAGATGTTACCTAGCCGGGTAATGAAATGTCTGCAAGAAAACAACCAAGCTCAGAGAACCCCAAGGACTCCGCAAACAGAGCTATCCCAGTGCAAGGATGTGGTCCCTAACACACTTTTCCACACTGACACACATCACTGATTGTCATATGATGTGATCCTGCAAATGGCTACAGTATGTATAAAAATAGAAACCCCCATGCATACTAGCATACAATCCATTGTCTTCAAGCAATGGTATGATCTGTAATAGCCTTATTTCAAAAATTCCTAGCACAGTCTTCAGCATGAGTTTTTTCTTAAGGTCAACAGAACTACATAATTTTAACTGACTCTTGAAAAGCTGCCAGATATCCGAAGATGTTTTTTTTCCCCCAAGGGAAGGCAAGAACCAATATGAGAGAGCATTTGGCATTTCATCAAAAGCTGTTTTTGAAGCTCTATACAGGTAACGCTTCCACATAATAACATTAAAAGGAAAATGATAGATATTACCTCTGATAAAATATTTTTAAATCCCCTTGTTAATTTCATAGAACCTTGTACTGTTTATTTCTTGTTTTCTCAAATGCTGTTATTTTTATAGAAATTAAGGCTGTTGTTAAGGTCCATTAAAAACATCAGATGTGCAGTGTAACTATCACATTAGTTTATAGTGTGTTTTTAGTCTTAGAAAACAAATATCCATAACACTATCCTCTTTTTAAGAAAAAAACATCCTGCATTTAAGAAAAATCTAGCTTATTCTTTGGTGTTAAAAGTTTGGAAGAATCAATACATATAAATTCTGAAAAGGGACATACAGAAGAGGCAACAAATCCATCTGATTCTTAATCTGAGATGTGTTCTTCCACTGAGTATTGAAGCATAACCAAGACTTTAATTAGAAGGACAGTATTACAATAATTAGTTCATGCATGTGATAAGATTTGTTCTTGTGTGTCTCTTGTATAACACTAATGCTTTTTATGATCTCTACTATCTAGATCAGAAGAGGAAATGGTGAAATTCATGTATGGATTGAATGCAACTTGGAGCCTATGTGGCAGAGATGTGATAACTGCATTTGATCTATCACCATTCACTGTGATTTGTGATCTTGGTGGTAAGTTCCTTAAGAATGTTTTTCCCCCTCCTGATTACATATACAGATGGTAAAATATTTGGCCCTTTGCTTTTTTGGAGGAACAGTTTTTGTTTTTAGGCACAGGATGGGCTAAATAAAAGTAGCAAAATATGGGTGCTGATTTTATAAATTGGCTCTAAGTTCTGAGTTGCAAGCAATGACATATTCAACAGAGTCTTTCTGTTTCCACTTGCTCCTGCAATACTAAATCTGGGTCTTGTTATGTTCTGTTTTATGGAGCCCTATCTGCTGACCGATAAACAGACAGAGTACTGACCACCTTTACATAATTTATTTCCAACATTCTCTTAAGTTCAAAAAAATAAAAACAACTGCAATCCCCAATCTGTAATATGAAACACACATACGTACAAACTGTACACACAAAATCTTCTTTATGCTGAAAGAATACTTCTAATCATGTATAACTTACTAATCCTCAGCTGACAGGGGTTGTTGCATCCAAGAGCAAAAAGAGCTACATGAGACAGATGTGCATTATGTATGGTTGAATGTGTCTTTTATTTTTGTTTCAAAAGGAGGTGCTGGGGCTTTGGCTCAGGAATGTGTTTCACTGTATCCAGATTGTACAGTCACTATTTTTGACCTCCCTAAAGTAATTCAAACAGCAAAGAAGCATTTTGTATCTGCAGAGGAACATCGGATCAATTTTTATGAAGGTTAGTGTAGTTCTTTTTGGGAAAGGAGAAAGGCATTTCTTATTAAAAACTTTCTTTCTTCTCCATAGAATAAAGTCAGAAGGCAATTCAGATTGCCTTCTGAATTCCTCCTGGGGTCCATGTGTCAGGGATCACAGCCCTAAGTGGAAATGGCTTCCTCTTACTCCTGTGTGCCTCTTACAGGAGTGTCTGGGCTAGGAAATAAACCCAAGAGTAGCTTATCTCCTTTCTGGGCTCAGGAAATGGACACCTAGTCCATTTTCTTTATTTCCATCTCCTTTCTCTGCAGAGAGACAACCTGTATTACCTTCCCCAGAGGAATGGGAATCAGTGAAGGACCTTTCCCTGAGCCTCATGCATTGAATGCGACATTTTGTGATGGTGTATGGGAATGACCTTGGGAGATAGGAGGAAGACTGTTGCCTAGGCAACAGGTCGTCTTCTTGTCTCTCAAGGTCATTCCCACATACAACCCCACATTTGGATTCAAGGTTCTGTGATGCTCTAGGTACATTCAAAAGTAAACCTTTTACTTTCTTACTCTTAATTTCAGTTTAATTCAATAAATATATTTGAATTCACTGAATGATCTGAATAGTTAAGTATTTAAAAATTGCCATTATTCTTTCTGAACACTAAAATTTAGACAATGGGCATTCACTTTTAAAACCAAATAGAGATAATTCAACCCTTAGAATTGCCTTAATTAACTGTTGTAACCTATAGTTTGAAAAAGGAACATCAGGGCAACCAACTCTGGTCTTGGGAACCACGGCAGTTTTGCTCCAGCTTCCACAGGGAAAACTGTTATTTCATGACAGAGAAAACTGCTTTTTCATAAGCCAGACAGATATTCCAGTTAGCAAGCCCATGGGTTTAAAGCCATATAGAACAAAACAAAAACAAAAACAGACAAAACCTCAGTGTTTGATTAATGAGAAATCAATGTTCACTGGTGAGTTGTTGTGTTTTTTTCCCCTTCAATTTTTCTAACAGGGGATTTTTTTAAAGATCCTCTCCCGGAAGCCGAGCTGTATATTTTAGCAAGGATCCTCCATGACTGGTCAGATGAAAAATGTGTGCAACTTCTCACAAAAGTGCAAAAGTCTTGCAAAACGGGTATGTACATGATAACAGCCTGGCCGCACATTATAGTTGCACATTGTATTTTTGACATGCATTTGAGTGTGTCAAATATATTTCGATGACACTGTTTTGTATACAGTGTTTCCCAATCCTTACAAAGTCTGCCATGCTAGGATAAACTGTTGCAGAAAATTTGTCCCAAGCAGTTATAAACCTGTAATGGCGGAAGATAATATTGGACTCATGACTTCTTTAAATATTCCAATTAGGTGGTGGTGTTTTACTAATTGAAACTCTTCTGAATGAGGATAAACACGGGCCATTGGAGAGTCAGCTCTATTCCCTTAATATGCTCATTCACACTGAAGGAAAAGAACGGCCACCGGCAGAGTACAGCAAGCTCCTCACGGCAAGTGGTTTCAAGGAGATTGAAGTTAAGAAATCTGGAAAGCTGTATGATGCCATTTTAGGAAGAAAATAATATGGTTCCTGTCACTTTGATATCATAAACACAAAAAAGTGAGCAAATATGCTTGGTCCCGTATAGTCCCATTGTCCATTATATCCCACTATCACCCTCTTGAAGTTTCGTAATCATTTTCTTTCCTTTCTCCTTTCTTAATTTATATGCCAAGTATCTCCCCAGATTGTTTGCAAATTCAGAATGTTTTTGTTTGGCGTAGCTCATCTTTTTTCTAATCCTCTCACTGTTAACATAGATAGCTGTTGCTGTAAAAGCTTAATTTGGTTTGAAATATTTAACTTTTGTGGTGGTAACTTTCATTCATCCTCTTTCTTCTTTATCTCATCCAAGATACCTTGCATTTTTTCTTGATTCCTCTTTTTAAACTCAGTGTTATGCTGTATGAAATATCCTCTAATAAAAGCTTTGCTTGCATCCCAAACCATTCTCAGGTCCATACCTTTAAATTGTTCTCAAAAAATTCCATTTTTTTTTTTACAATCTTTTAGTACTTCTTCCTTTTGTAGCAACATTTCATTTAGTCTGCATCTACAAGAATTAGATTTTCTTTTAAGAGTCCAAGTCAAATAAGCATAGTTGAGGTATATATATTAGAGGTACCATTTTCCTGTCTCCATATATTCACTAAAGATAAATTGTCTATCAAATCAAAAAATATTTTAGGTGATTTACCCTGATTCTTTTTCACTTGCTTGTCTGATGTTCTATCTAATTGTGGGTACACCACTCGGTTCCAATCTCCCACTAGGTACCAATTTTCATAAGAAAAAGAAAATATGTTTGCTCTCAAGTGAAACACAATTGATTTAAAACACATTACAAAACAGAAATTATAGTATCGATAACAGTCTAAAATATAAAATATTCCACTACTAAAGCATTGAATTAATACTGTAATTCAGTACAGAGTCTAGGGACAAACAGGATCTGCTCACCATTTTTTTTTGGTCTAGAGTTTTTCTTTTAACTAGGTCTTATGATAGAAATGATGCATATTTTCAGCCATTCCCTGAGCTTTTTGAATGGTTTATTACAGTATCATGAAGTATTAGAATTTCCTCCATATGTTGTTGGTGAAAGATGGTTATGGAACTTTAAGTAACAGTTTAGCTGGAAAAATTGCAGAGTCCTTAAACCACAGCAAGAGAACTTCGGAAAGACAGGCAGTGGAATTCTAAGACGAGGAAATGGTAAATGACAGTATCTTTTCCAGGTTTTTAGAATAGTCCAGTCCTGCAATAACACTGTATGAAATTCATCTTTTGCAAGTGGAAGCTTGGTAACAAAAATGTATAAATAATAATTAACACTTTGAGTTTGGGGTTTAGTTAAACAAAACATCTGCTTAATAGACTATATATACTGTAAATGCAGAACTCCAAGAAAACTGCTTCAGCTTCTATTGGGTAACAATGTCTAGCAGTGCAATGCACTTTTGTTGATTTGTGATGTCTTTAAGTCTGTGGTACCAGTGTTGTGGAGTACAATTCACTTTTCTGATTGGTTGAAGCACTGTCCTGAATTGGGAGGTAGAGGTGTGCATCTGCATGCAGACCTGCATGTATATGGACATGCACAGAGTCATGAAAAGGGGGAAATGGCTAGCAGTAAGGCATGAAATTAAATGCGAACAAAAGTGCCTAATCAGTGTGGCAGCAAAGTGTGATTCTTCTATTAATGACATTCTTACAGAACAATTATTGACTTGGCCCTTAGATGGTGCTGTTATACTACACTTCAACCCCAGTTGGTTGCTAATTCTAGTAATAAACTCCTCTACATTACTACTAATGTTCTAGGGTTCCACAGGTTGAGATCAAGCTATTCAGATTCAAAGCAGGTGGTGGAATCTACCAGCCGCTGGATGTAGCAATGGAAACATTCCATTACTGTAGAATATTTTCTTGTGCGTATGGAATTCCATCACATAAATAATGAAATCATTCTGTTTAAACAGGATGACTTGTTTTTCCAGATTAAAGGTTTAAACGTGGTGATTCTTCCCCCAGATTTTGCATATTTAATAACTTGAGTAACTTTATTTGATGTGGAAGACTTTGTGAGGTTCTGGATCTACCTACAAGATGAGCATTGCTTATCTTTGCTTTTGACTGGAATATCATTAAATTCTCTCTCTGTCATCATTAGCAAAATAATGAAGACTTTTTTTAAATACCTGAAGTTCTTTACAACTTGGATTAGGTTACTTGTCAAACATAAAACCCTGCTCATAAATAAGATTTACTGTGCCATGCACTTGAGAAATGACTTGCTCAGTAGTGGCTTTTTAGATTTGACCAATAGGTGGGCCTCAAACAATTCCTCCTTCAAGCCTGCTTTAAGCTGACTCCGTAAAGGACATGCTGGAGTCGGGCAGCATCCAAATCAAATGAATGAATGAATGAATGAATGAATGAATGAATAGATAAATAGATATTGCTTCATAAATAATTTCTGGTCATCTATTCCGATGTGATTATATGATTAGTACTATGTTGTTTACTACTTCTTTGTGCTGGTTTTGGAGACAGGAGGGCTAAAATTCTTTAAGCATAGGCATTGGAAAGGGTTATGATGTATTAAAAAATGTAACAGCCGATTTGCTTGGTTAATGTCTTAGTTGCAATCATTAAATATTTACTAAGCCTATAATAGACCTCTGCAAGAATTTTATTTCTGACAGCATTTTTTTTTCTATACAGGATAAAATAAATGTATTTCTTTTAGCGTAGCCAGAATGAGTTTTTAGAGATGTGTACTAAGAGAGTGGTTCTTATTTTTCTTGCAAAATGAATGCATTGTGGATGGGACTCACATATCTCTCATACTAAAGAGTTGATACTTTTCTTGCAATATGTACATGAGAAAGCTGGGAAATAGTATGTTCAGGAAATTTCCTAAAAATGGTAGACTGCAATAAAAAGAAACAAGAAGATATTGCAGAATGGATCAAGAAAGTGCTAGCCAAGAATAAGAAAGAGATGCAGAACGGCTTCAGATAAATTGGAAATTGCAGAATGTGAAAGCTAAGATTAAAAATGAAAACCCTAAGGCATTATTTTCACCTTGCACAGCACACTTTTTCAGCCTATGCCATGGGACCCCATGCCATGGGAAGGACCCTGGATCAAAAGGTATTTTGGGAATGTTCACAAGCTGTACAATGTATTTTCATGCAGTCCTGCAAAGCTAGTTCTGCAACTGTCTTTAAAAATTGAGGAAGTCTTGGATTTGTCTGTAGAAAGACTTCACTTTCAGGTCTCATTGAATGGCAGTAATCTTTTGAATTTATCCTTCTTACAACAGTTTGATACAAGTCACTGTAACCTATTGATATCTGAAGCCAATTTATTTAGGGATCTAGGCTTATAATTGAAGAAACCATACAGATAAATAAGAAATCCAACAGTTGAATATTCCTGGGCCAAGTCTTCTCAGGGATTCTAAGCACCAAGTCTCACCACTGACTTCAAGAAAACGTGCAAAAGTATCTGAAGGAAGCAGCATTTCCATGATGATCAGCCACTATAGATTATACATTTTATTCTTCCAAGGGACAATGTTCACAGCAATAACATGAGTTGGGAGATATGGAACATTCAATTAAAACACTGATCTGTAATTACATTAAAAATAATGCAACCATTACCATGTATCAGGATGGATTATTCAGGAACAAGTCTAGCAGGCTAACGTTATCTTATTTTTTTAAATATAATTTTAATTGAATAAATTTTTACCAAGATAAAAACAATATAAATATTAGAAAAGAAATAAAGAAAATAAAGTATAGTGAATAAGTAAGAAAGAAAATAGAAAAAAAGAAATAGAAAAGATTATAAATAAGTGGCTTCCAATATTTTTGACAGTGGCTATAAATGCATTTATATTTTACCCTCTTTCTGAGAGGTTGCATCATAATTTCCTTCTTTGTATAACCTTCCCTTTCTAATCTTCAAACCCATAAATCACAAGTTAGTTTTTCCCTTTTTTCAGCAAAACGTCTATAAGGGGTTTCCAGTCACTGATAAATGTAGTTGTTGATCTAATAGAAAAGAATAGTTGTTGATAGAAGAGTTGTTGATCTTTCTCTAATCAAACTAACGTTACCTTATTTTTGATTGGGTAACTTCTTTAATAGGTCAGAGATTAGAAGAATAGGCTGAAAGTAACAGCATGAATTTAACAGAATGAAGAATACTTCATTTAGGAAATGAAAATCAAATGCACAGGTTTAGGATGGGGAATATATGACTTACTAATACAGTAGTTTTTTTTAAAAAAGATCTTCAAACAATGCTGACTGAAAAATGAGTATGAGTCAGCAGTGTGATCTGGCTGCCCAAAAAGTAAACACAATTTTAGGCTGCATCAACAGAATTGCAGTTTCAAAATCAGAGGAAGTAATAGTTTATACTTTATACTGCTTTTGAGACCTTAAGTACTCTCCTCAAGTATGGTGAGCTATTATGGACACACACTTTAAGAAGAATTCAGAGAGACTGAAACAGAGAAGGACAATAAGAGATTTAGAAATTGAGCCCTATGAAAAGAGGTTGAGGAACAAGACATACAGTACTTAGCTTTAAGAAGATTGGAGTGTCTGTGTATGGAGATGATACCACTTTTCAAACTCCTGATAGGATGTTAATTACAAGAAGTTCAAAATAATATTTTCTTTTGGGTTTAAGTTGAGGGGGCAGAATCCAACAGAGTTAGGAAAAAATATTATTATTAAGAGCAATTTAATAGCTGAACTAATGATCTAGAGAGCTAGCGTGCTCCCTTTCAATAGATACTGTATGTCCAAGCAGAGGTGGTGGATACTTTAATTAGCATTCCTGAACTAAGCAGGAGTTAGATTTGATTAAATAAATAGCCCCTTCTAACTATATGAATCTGTGAATTTCGGATCAATTTCAGATGCATTTTGAACTCAAAGTTTAGAAAGTAAGAAAAACCAACTCACCAGTTTTCCATTATATAACTTCCTTAGTAGCTCTGATTTCAGTTCCAAATATCCATGATCAAAGCTTCAAGTGAGCAACCAATAATTTCAGTTCATTTATCTCTGTATCTATTGTGTGTTATAATGTTTATGCATGCAGCATAGGAACTCATGAACACATTTCAAGTTAGTATCCAAATTCAGCCTATATAACTTGGGCTAGTTGATTGAATAAATGAAGGATGGCTGATTTAAAAATATAAGCAAGATGAGCCTACATAGTATTTAAATGTGAGACCACATGAGAAGGCCTGAACTATATGCCATCTGGAAAACTATTTTTAAAAAATCCTGAAAAAATGCAATGGCAACTCTCTTCTACATTATGCTAACAAAACTTCATGGCTGTAATCCCTTTACTTACACATGGGATGCATGTTTAGGATGATAATAGGCATAGGCAAGGGGGGTGACAAGTTATGGTGGCATAAGTCACTTCCAAAGCTGCTGTCCAAGGGGTCCAGGGCTATGATGTCTTCTCCTTCTATCCCCACTTACCATGGGATCCCTCTATGAACCACTAAAGTTTCCTGTGAGGTCCCACAAGCCTCCTACTGGAGCCTACTGCTGGGATTTCCTCCTATAGAGCCTACTGCCTCCTACCACTCTCTCCCAAGAAGCCTTCCCAAACAGCCTATTTAGCAACTGGCAGCCTCTCTCTGCCTCTGAAACTCTTCTGTGGGTTACCAACAGTAGGTCCTCTTTGCTAAGTCTTGCCTGCCCAGCCTCTTGATGGCTATGCACTCCCCTACCCCAAGTCAGTCACAGTACCTCTTTGATAGCCTCTCCCACCACACTATAGTTGCTAAATCTTTGCTGGTCTTTGCCTGCTGGACTGCTTCTGACCTCCTAAGCTAAATCTGTGAACAAGCCTTTTTGAATGCCATTCTGCACTTCTTGGTCTTGGGTCCTCCAACTCCTGCTGGGCCTTCCTGACCCAGACACTGCTGTAACTTCAGGCATGCTTAGGTAGCTGTTGTTTCTTTCTGATTTTTAGTTGCTTAACTTCCAGCTCTACAGCTTAAAGTCACAGTCTTTCCAGCTTTCATTATAAAGACCAGTGTTTCTCTTAATTTCTCACTCCAGCCAGCTCTAAACTATAAGCTTTATTCATATTCTTACATTCTTGTAGTCATTCTCTTGCTCACCCTCTCATTCACACTCATATATGGAGAATAAATTCTTGCTTATACATACACAATTCCTCAGCATAAGTAGGTGGGTCATTTACAAATACCTGTAAAAGGAAAGAGAGACGCTGGAAAGAATTTCTTTCATGCTGAGTTAGACTCTTTCTTCCACACTATAATATCATATTTTAACTAGGAAAATGATACTTTTTTAAAATTTTGCCTTGTGGCCTTAAATGCTTGCAATGATATATTTATTCAGTAACATTGTAACCCCAATGTGTTGCATTCTAGAATTGTTGGAACTGTCATCTATATTATTTCCAGTTAGCATCACTATTTCCTGTGCTGGTTGGGAACTGTCAGAGTTGTAGTGAAATATCCAAAGGTTTTTAAGCTCAGAAAACCTCTATAACAGGTGGACGGATGTTATCTTTCTAGCTTTCATATCTAAAAGTTAGGGAACTATACTTGAGTATTATCATATCAAATTTAACTTTTCCTATACTTATTATTTCATTTAGTGTTCATAAACTTCCAATAAACAATAGAACATTTTAATAGAAAAATGTAGATAATAATTCCATTTATTATATACAGTGTGTGTGTGTGTGTGTGTGTGTGTGTGTGTGTATAAAAATAAATAAATGGAACAAACGGAGAAATGTAGTGGATCAAAGAGTGACTGACTCAGAGTTTTGCTTTCATGGCAGTCAACGGAAGTCATTTTGCAGAAGTCAAGGGAATACACATATGCTGCTTAGGAGATAGAGTGTTTATTATAAACTTCCCCAAACGATCTTCAAAAAGTAGTAATAATAATGTAAGAGAATTAATTTGGTCTCAGTGGATTAAAGCTGGTCCTGGGCAACTTACAGTACATACTCCCACCCTCAGTTTTTACAGCCCCTGCTGAAATTCAGAGATGAAGGGATGAAGATCACACTGCTGAAATTCAAAGAAGGGCTAGGATGGAAGGGAGAGGAAATGGAATATATATTAACCCCAAAGACTATGTTAGATAGGAAAAAAATATCCAATGATCCTCATCAATCACAATTTAAAAAAAAATGGCTGCATACTCTTGCAAAATAAAATGACTTCAAAGGTGAAGTTGTGAGGCTTCCTTTTAACCCAATGTCATACTTCTGGGCAAAGTGGAAGAGGGTCACAATTTAAGCCACCTCTTCATGTATCTCTGTGCTCTGAGGAGATCCTACATAAAAAGGAAATCGGTTAAACAGAGGCCAGTAGAGGACATGAATTAGCATAACTTTTGCATGGGGTGACAGATGCTGAAGTTCAATTTTAGAAATAATTGCTATACTTTAAACAGAAAAGCAAAACAATTCACTATGGTGGAGAAGGCTGTCACAAAGTGACCCTCATTACTGCTGAGTCTGTGGCCCAAGTGCTGCTAACTGTTGAGGGATGACTTCCAGGCCTTTTTGCTCCCCGTTTTTATGGTACGTTCTCTTGAAACCAGATTTGGGAATGGACAGCCGTTCACATAGAGTACTAGAATGTTAGCCCTAGATCAGTGTTTTTCAAACTTGGCAAGTTTAAGATGTGTGGACTGCAACTCCCAGAATTCCCCAGCTTGGCTGGAGAATTCTGGGAGTTGCAGTCCACACATCTTAAACTTGCCAAGTTTGAAAAACACTGCCCTAGATCATCTTCCAACAACTGAAACCCTAAGCATACCTTGCAACTGATCTCTCTAACCACACCTAAATAAATAAATAAATAAATAAATCCCATTTTCAAAATGTGGTGCTCTGCTTAACGTGGTGCGTATATGGAGGTGTCTTTCTGTCATCCCATTCTCTTTCTGTATAGTAAAACACATGGCTGCTATATGCTTCTTGCTTAACAGTCCTGGTTCGCACTTTGGATAGGAAAGGTGTTTCATACTGGGAAAGTTTAATAGTGTTCTATAATGTTATTTGCAAATGGGAACAGAAATGTGAGAAAAAAGTCAACATTAGCAGTACCGACGTGATGACAAATTGATCAAGAATGTTCTTTCCCTGGGCTCTTAAGCTTAAAAGCCTCTTGAAAGTAATATATCATTCTTTCTAAGGCATGCCAAATCTTGGCTTTTGCTAATCATTTGTATCTGTTCATTTATATCAGTTATTTTTCATCTGTAGATTATCCGTAGAGTCCAGCTTTTTCCGAGCTGATAGTCAGGTAAAAGAAAAATTGTGTCAAATTGAGTTGTCCTTATTAACGGTGAAAAATAGGATGTGACAGAAACCTGAAATGAAATGATGTTGTTGATCTGCCTGTGAACCTTGGAAATTACACTTGGTTTATTTTTACATCCGAATCTTGGGTATTAAAAAAAGAAGTTATCTAGGCAGTACATAATGCTGACTGAAATAAATTCCACATCAACTGACTTCAGACCAGCTTTCTGTAACCTGGCACTATCTAGATGTCTTGGTTGCAAATCATGGGAGATTTTTTTTCTGAGCACTTCTGCCGGGTGTCAGGTATAACTTTTGGATTGTTAAGACTGCTTTATATATTTCCAAAGAGTGAATGGGCATTCTGCTTTCTCTCTTATTCCTCAGCTGACACGTGTGCAGCTTCAACCTTGAAAGTTGTCTATTCCCCATGCTTAATTTTCTTTTCCTTTCAAAACTCCACTGAGACTCTCCATTCAAATAATACATGTTTTCTATTAGCCTGTTTAGAGACTGATTGCATTTTTAACTGTCCTGTGAAAAGTGAGATGGCATTGTGATTGACACAAAAGATCCAAGTAAAGCGAGATCTTGCTCCATAGTTGACACAATAGCAGAAGTGGGAACCTGTGGTTCTCCAGAAGTTGTTAAATTACAATTTCCATAATCCCTGGTTATTGGCCAACTGGTTGATGGTAAGGGGATCTGAGTCCAGCAACATCTGGAGAATAACATATTTCTTGTCTTGGCTTCATAGAGATAAAATATTTAATTTTATTGGCTGGGAAAAAATGGTCAAGGTTCATACTGAACACCAAGACAGGAAATCTTACCTTATTTTGTAAAAAAAATATTGCTGATCCATTTTAGCTACCCTCTCAATGCAAGGTTCATTACATTCGGCACTGGAAATAACCCTTGTGAGACACAGACTTGAACGAAACCTAGTTTACTCAGACGTAATGCGTAGTGGTTACAGACAAAGCCAGGATTGGCTTGGCGCAGGTTCTTACAGTGTTTTATAGGGATCCCCCTTGACCTGTAGTTCCCCTGGGTTCCGCCCCTGCCCTTGTCCCAGGTCATCCCTCTGCTTGTCGTGATCTCCCTCCCCTCTCCCTAATGGCAGATTCAGTCAGGTTTCATTGTCCTCATGATCGTCATCTTTTGTCCACGTTGTTGGTGTGCTCGTGGGGCTTTTCTCATGCGGATGACATGGGGTTTCTTAAGTCTTGTTCCAACTGGTCGCTGATTGCCTCCGGATTGCTGTATTCCTGAAATGTTGTAATTGGCGTTGCCCAGGGCGTCTGGGGAGCCGCCTGCACTACAATGTTGCCGGTTTCAATTTACTCTCGGCGGTGAGTTAATTGCCACCACCTGCTGGCAATTAGCTTGCGGTTTGCCTCATTTCCCTTCCCTGACCACCTATGCCTGAGGCGGTGAAATTGACTAGCGGTGGTGAAACTGAACAGTGGCGCTGGCTGTACTAGGCTGAATCTGACACTCAAAATGAAGAAAACTACCCTCTAAAGAGAGGAAAAATTGGTGAGTAAAGAAACATAGTGGCATTGTATGTGGCTATGAGTAAGCCAATAGTTAAGAGTAGTTAGAAGGATGTCTGGCTAGAGGAATGTTCAAGGGACAAATTAGGTTTCTAATAGTTTGTGAATCACTGAGTTAGTGATGATAAAGATAAAAAGAGTCTTAGTTGCACTAGAAAAGGGTATATCTGGAGTGAAGAAGGAATGTATACAGGTAGTCCCCAGGTTAAGAACTCCCAGTTTAAGGACGATCCATAGTTAAGAATGGAGCCTTAATGGAGCAACATTTGAGTTAAATGTTGATTCGAGTTAAGTACACAATAATTCGAGTTCATTACACAATATTACTTATACAGTATTATACAATAATACTGTTCCAGCTTACATACAAATTCAACTTAAGGATAGACCTTGGCAATGGAACGCGTTCTTAAACTGGGGACTACATGTATTGTCTAAGCACTAGTGCAACAACTATATTCTCAACAGATCATGGAAAAGAATGTCTATATTTATATCCACAGATACACACACACACACACACACACACACACAGACTAATCTGAAGGTCTTCTTTTTCTTGTACCTAAAATTGAACAAAATGACATGATCTCATTCCCAGCAGGATAAATTCTTACAGATAATGTAATACACTGTGACATTTAGTGACAAGTCCCAAGGTCTCTCATAAGCAGAAAGCAAAGGGCAAGCCTGACCAAAGCAGAGGAAAAATTGCATGCAGATTTGAGAAGAATAGGTAAAGTAATAATATTGGGAATTCTAAGGTACCAGATGTGATACCATAAGTTTGTGGTTATTGATAGATAGATAGATAGATAGATAGATAGATAGATAGATAGATAGATAGATAGATAGTTATTTATTTGATATATAGGGCTGCCCAACTCAAACAATGTGACATGATCCAACAACAGCAGAAATAAACCAACACCCCACATAACTTCAAAACATATGCAACGTGCAAATAGAAGACACAAAATGTAAAATGGCAACCAAGCCCCATAACGAAAGGGAATCCCACTCACCTGGTCCCTAATGCCTGGGGGACATAGAAATGTTTCAAATCAATAATCAAGTCCCCTTCAATGGGAAAAATAGTTGGATTTTGTTTAGAAAATGCAATTATTATAAGTAACATTAGGTGTAGCTATTGTATTTAATCTACACTATCTAGGATGTCAAATGTTTATTTGCAAAAAAGTTAAAATGAAAGAGCATAGCATTGTTTAAGAAAACAAAATCCTGCTAATTAATTAAAAGTCTCAACAGTGGAGTGAAACTAGCCAATAGGACATGAGCACTGCTCTATGATGTTGGTTTTAATGAGTAAATATGATGGATTTATTTTTCCCCCCTCAAATCTGTAAGATTTACAGTTTAAAAGCCTACGTAGGATATAGGGACGATCATTATTTTTTACTTATGCAAACACTCATGTCTCATACCAACAGATTTCATTCTTCATATTATTATACATCAGCATAGTCATGCACAGTGGACTCAGTCAGTTTTGAGTCAGACTGGGTAAATGTAGAGAGGTTCTGTAATCTACAAAATGAAACAAGAGATCAGATCCAGATATGGAACTAAACTTTGCGAGTACCATAATTCACCATCATCAAATTTTTACCTCTAGTTAAAATTGTCTTCTCACATATTTAGAACCAAAGAGGTATTTCAAATTTCAGCCTTCCAACCTTCTACTAAACTCCTTTTCCATTATGCATTTGGCTGAGCAATTTCTAGAATGATTCTAACTAGAGTGCCCAAATAACCACTAAATGGGCTCAGGAAAGAACGCCTATTATACTGCATTTTCCTTCACAATATCAAATTTCATGACACCCAGCACAAAGAACTTTCGAAGCACTATAGAACCCTTCTATAACTTGACCCATTTCTTACCAAAGAGCAATATTACAATTTTTAATTAAAAAAAAATCAAACAATAGATAGTGATCAATTCTTGACAGTTCATGAAATTTGGCAAGTTTAGAAATAAATTATCAGGCAAGATACACACACACACACACACATATATATTGTATGTGTGTGTGTGTGTTTATACATATATACATATACATACATACACATATACACCCGCAAAATTATAGGCACTTAAGTTATAAGAACCTAATGCCAAATCCTTGCAGTTACTTTTCTGAAATTGGCAGGCTTCATTGCCTTAGAAATGTTTACTATGCTGACAATTTCAAGTAATTCTGTTTTTGACTCTCGTTTCAGAACTCTCACTCACTCGTAAATCCACTTGGAAAGCCTTCAGATTAATCCAAGTTCAGGCAAGCTGAACCATTTCAGCTGAATCTCTGAAATATATATAAACCAACTCTGGTGATGAATGCCTAACTGATAATTTCTGGCTGGTTGTACAAAATTATTGAACATAAATTAGTAGGACCTCAGCTGTAATACAAAGCAGGAAGTATTGATAAGGGGAAATTTTGAGCCATGATAATCCCTGATTAGTGTCAGAAGTATTTGGGCAGCAGAACGGATATGTCATTTCCCTGTCTCTATATTTTTTCTTATCTGCTTTTGTGCCTACACTGTCTTCCTAAGCACACTTAGCTACACTAAAATGAAATCTTACCTCTTTATGGGGATTCTAGGGCCTGGTAATCTTTCACAGATCTTCAAATGATCTTACTTTAGGAACCTAATTCTTGCAAAGTATTCCACCTAACTTCTGCTTCATTTTTTTGGAAAGTGCATTGGCTCATGCAAACGAGGACACTCAAATTTTACTGCTTTTTCCCAATCAGCTTTAGCAAGCTTCACTGACACGTTGTAGTTATAGATTAGGGGGCCTTCCAGAACAAAATTAAATATGGGCAGAAGGCTACAATGGATAGGAATGAATACTGGATAAAAGGGAATGGCATAGTGTGGGGGACCTGTGGGGAACCTGTTGGTCTTCAGATGTAATGAGCTCCTAGCAGTCAGTCAGCACGCACAGTTGTAAGAGATTCTAAGAGCCATAGTTCAGCAATAACTAGAGGGTCACAAATAATTTCGTGTTACAGCAAAGTCACCACTGATACATTCAAGCATGAAAACAGATTAACATTACTATAAGGCTTTGTGCTGAGGCTGAGAAAGAAAGAAACCTCTAAACACAAGGAATCAGCAGATAGGAGATCCAGTTGTAGGCTTCTCAAATAAACAGACTCTAGCCAATCACATAAACATTTTGGTAAAAAGAGATTCAAAAAGTTCAAAGACATTCCACCTTAATGAATTCAGGAGGACTGGAAGGTTCTTCTCAGTTCTAAAGATCTTGCAGTCTAATTCTTGGCATTGCAACTCATTAAAGAAATCCTGTGTGAATTGTGCTTTCTTGATTGTGTCCTGCAGTTAAGGGCCTTCACAATTAGTCTTGATGTGATTTGCCACATGATTCCTAAAAAAATGTTGCCCTTTTATTCAATCCTATGCAAAGTAGTCTATAAATGAGAATCATAAAGATTGCAATTACCCAGGGTACTTGGGCAATATAAGAGCATCATCTATCCCACCTTTCTTTAAGCTTGAAAACCTCTGAAGAAACACAGCCATTCTTGAAAACACTTGGAAGTGAAGCCCAGACATTTGGAAGGCACCTACGTTGTAGGAAACCGATCTATCATGTTGCCAAGTTCTTATCAAACACTGAAGAGCCATATAGTATTATTTGCCATGGCCTCTGTTCAGGATGAATTAAAGCAGTGTTGTCCAAACTTGGCCACTTTAAGATGAGTGGACTTCAACTCCCATGGGTGACTGGGGAATTCTGGGAGTTGAAGTCCACTCATCTTAAAGTGGCCAAGTTTGGACAACACTGAATTAAAGGATTGGGGGGAGTGGATGGAGGGAGAAAAACAGAAATATATGAAACCAAGCAGTAGATAGTGATAACTTGGAGAATCCACCAAACAAGGACGTTAAAACTTGCCAGGAATAGTCTGCCTGATACGGAGCAGGAGTTGTATTTGTGGCACTTGCAGAATGTGGTGATTAAGGGAAGCTATTTAAAGGACTATGAAAATAAATATGTAAGATGCATGATTATTTTGAAATCTCATGAGTGTGGAAACAGGAAGCCATGACTAAGACCCAGGCTGGAGTCATGTTAACTAGACTAGGGAGGCCTCTCTAAAATCAACTGTCCCAACCAGGATTTCTCTAAAATGTTTATTCTACGATTTTCATCATTCATTACCTATACTGGCAGGGACTCATAAGAGTTCTAATCCAAGCCATCTGGAAAGCAGATTCTGGAAAAGGCTATTTCAGTCCAAGAAGAAAAACTGTTTAACAAATGTGAGAAAACTCATTAAGAAATCTTTTGGTATTCAGTTTCTCCTAGTTCCTGTTATCATAACCAGAGAAGGGCAAGCAACTGAAGATTTCTTAGGAAAGATCTTCCAGCAATTGGTATGGGAAGAAAAATACGGATTTCTCTTCTTTGTTAATTTCTTCCACTGCTACTTAATGATTCCTGGCAGTTATCGCAGCAGCTGTAACTAAAACTTGCAAGTAAATCTGTCTTACAATGAGACGTTGTTTATTTACTCACGGGTCATCTTGACAATGCACTGGAAATATTTTAGGATTTAAAGAAGTACAGAATGTTCACATAGTACATCTGTAATATGTCTTGATAATGGCTTAATAGATAAGCTGAAATTTGTTTCTGTGACAATATCTCAGGTTCAGGAAGGTGTGGGGGAAAACAGAAATAGTGTGTGAGATAACCTCCCAAGTGAATTATAAAATGATATGTTTGGAGAGAGAGTCACACATTGCCCTTCTTTCTGCCAACCACAGTTCACCCTCCCCCCCCGCCCCAAGACCATTTGATGTTTTGATATTTCATAATGATATTACTCATTGTGGGCAAACTTTTATTAGTAACTCAGATGCAGCCAGGCTTTCTGACATATTTAATTAGAGAGATAACGAGGAATGAGTCATACCTGTGTGTATATTGGTTGCCATATACTGCACTCTGACTTTTTAACTCTAGGAGTTGTAGCTGAGTATGTGAACCCTTCTCCTCCCCTCCTCCAAGTCCACAGTGTTGAAAACAAACCAACGAGCAAACACTGCAACTGAAGCCAGATCATGGTGGGCAGTCACTTGGGCTGCAGTGTTTGATCTGTGATGAAGAATTCATTCAGGCAAGAAGTCAGGGCTTCATTATGCAATCACTGAGCAATGCTTTAAACTAGAGCCAAAGGCAAGCAAGGAACCAAAATAGACACTCCATGGCAATGAATACATTGATTTAATTTTATTTTCCTTCTTTAAAGCAACAGATTTGCCAGCATTAGCTAATGGCATCACAGGCCTTTTCACTGAAATGCTTATTAGCAAAACTGACAGATCAAAATGGGCGAAGCACAAATCAAGTTGTGAAACTAGTATGGGTGGCTCTGGAATGGATTGTCACATGGCAACAATATCAGCAAATCGTTACTTCTCATAAGATTTTGGTATTCTTGCTCTAAATCCCACTTTATTTTGTGTAGGGACACTAAAGTCTTATGGGTTTGAACAGTATGGCAAGGTGTTGAGTGAATTAATATTTTACAATAATTTGGGCTGTCAGGGAAGCAGGTAATAAAGCTTGTATCATGCTATTCATAGGCACCATGTTGCTGCAACTGGATTATGTAGGGCTTTTGACAATAATATAGAGGTTCACAAGGAAAAGACTGGGAACTATTTCAGTAAAAGACAGGTCCAATTAAAAGTACAATAATTATTTTACTCACTAGAGTGATGATTTGTCTTTGTACAATTCATTTGGATGTGGCATGGATCAAATAAGATAGTACTTCAAGATAGACAATTCCTAATACTATGAATCCCTAGTACTCACTACATTGAACTGTTTCATTCTGTCCTTTTTAATTTACTAAAGTAAATGATAGATGAATGAGCAGGAAAGGGAGGAAAGTCAAAAATAAAAATTAGCATCTGGATTCCTGCAAAATTGTGTGAGTGAGGCACATAATATATGACTCGTAATTTTTTCAAAATTCCTGTTATAGTTTGTCAAAGAGTGAAAACATGCAACATGTGTTGGGACAACTCCTCTATAGATTAGAGGAAATGAACCTCACCCAAGATACAAACCTGAGTTTTATACCTTCTTGAACTCTATCCTCTCCTAATACAGAATCTTGTAAGTTCTAAAAATATTCTGCCAAGATAGTAGATAAAACTTTGTAGAATGGCAAAATAATGACCCTCAAAATAGTCAGAGATGAGACATCTTAAAAAGAGCAGATGTCAGTCTGGATGAGTCATAGTAAAATGTGACAAAATTTAAGCAAAACAAAATGAAATATGAAAGCAAAAATTTGGGGCAAAAATAGGTACCCATGAAATAGGAAAGGGAAAGAAAAGAAAATGGCACACAGATGAGGCAAAGAAAAGGAAAGGAAAAATAACAGGGGTGTATGCTGATAACACTACTCTGATAACTGAAAATGCAAATGATCTGGAAGCTCTAGTAATACTAGTCAAGGAACACAGTGAAAAAATGGTGCTGCAATTAAATATAAAGAAGACCAAACTAATGATAACAGGTACAGCAAACAGCCTTAGAACTGACAAGGAAGGCATTGAAGTGGTAGGTATATTCTGACTTTTAAGATCAACTATCAACATTAAACAAACCAGAAGTCAAGAAATATGCTGCAGATTAACACCTGGTTGGGTAGCAATGAAGACCTTGAGAAAGATATTCAGATGCCATGACACATCTGTTCCTACAAAGATTGGAATCATGCAAGGTCTGTGTTATATTCTACAGAAGTGAGAGTTTGACTTTAAAGTAGGATAGAAAGAGTATTGATGCTTTTGAATTCTGGCGTTGGAAAAGACTCCTAATAATACCATGGGCATCCAAGAAAACAGCAAATAGATCCATATTCTGGATTTTTTCCCCAGAAAACATCAATCTGGAATTCTCATTTGAGCCACAAATAGCTAGGCTCAAATGATCATATTTTGGATACATTATGTGGAAATCCATCCCCCTTGAAAAGTCCATAATGCTGGGAAGGAAGGAGAGGAAGAGAACATCCAACAGCAAGATGAGCTGATTCAATTACAGTGACAATGAGTGCACCATTAGGAGGGCTGAGGGCCAGGTTTGGAATCGAACATTATGGAGAAGGTTTATGTGGTTATTAAGTGCTAACACTGACTGGTTGGCATATAATCAACTAATCCAAAGAATCTTCTCTTTCAATGGAAGAGAATATATGTAGTTCAGGGTTGAACTGTGGAATCCTTGGTGCTCTCTGAGCTTGGTTGTTTGCTTGCAGAGGTTTCATTACCCAACTAAGTAACATCATCAGTACTACTGATGCTCCCCCCAACTTCTTACATGTCCTTGTACAGTCCTAGCTGACTTTTTTTTTTCCTTTTTGAAGAAAAGAAGCTGATAAGGTGAGATGAAGTGCCTCCTCTCTGTAGGGTTCCCCTGCCTTCTCTGAATTGGTTGGCTACAGGGATCACATGGTCAGCACTTGGAGGGGAACACGGGACAGTTGCTCACTAGGCAGTGCTTTGGTTTCAAAGGATAAAAGTTGCTTTTACCCCTTGATGCAGGGATGCCCACATGACAGTGCCTAGTAAATCTTTATAGCAGCCACATCTTTTCCTGGGATTGCATGGCTACACAGCTGCCCTAAGCTGTCAGGAAGGATATTTGGTTTGATAGAGTTGCTGACAGGTGCTTTATGATTGGTCATGCATGCTTCAAAACATGGCCCTGTCTTATTGCAGAGTTCCTCACTGCATTATGGCAGTTATCATTATTGTAAGAAGAGTTGAATTGGCCCCAAAGACGGAAGGGGGTGGGCAGTGAACTAATCTATGCTGGCCAGATTGCTCATTTGCATTCCAGATGCCTAGTCTGCATTAATTGTTTTGATTTTAACAGAGTTCAGATGTTAATATGCACAGCATAGCATAACACTCAGTTGCAATCAGGTTATAAGACAGTGGGAAAAGATTGTTATCTACTTTTGTTTCTTTTGATGCATGTTATCATCATAAAAATCTTCCTAATTACTTGTGCTTGGATAGCGGCTATTTCATTAATGTTCTGCCATAAAAAGAACACCCATAATAATCCATGCATAGTAGTCTGAGGGAGAGATGTGTAAATTCCTACTTTAGAAATTATGCAGATGAAATGTGAAAACAAGAAACATGATCAGTAGTGCTTTCTATATCTTGCTTTAAAAGCAGTATTTGAATCTGGAATTTTATGGAATCATGGCTGACATAATTGTGATTACAATCACTTTATTGTGTGCAAAATTCTCCTAATTGCATTGATCAGTTCTCTATTTATATGATTATATATATTTGTTGCAGTTGCCACGGAAACAACCCCAACATAGGAGAAAAGTGATATGGAGAATGGATTGAGAATAAATCCTTTCTCTTTAAAAATCCAGAGTATTCTAACCCACTCAAGGTTCACATGTCTTACTCTCTCATCTTGGTCTGTTAAAAGATTTCAGTGGCTCATCTCTTTTCTGTGTACATTTTGGACATGCAGTGTCTACTGAAAACAGATGAAAATTGGGACAAACTCCTGGATCTGTAATAGATGACATTTCAGCATGTTATCTTGCTTGACCAATAAGCTTGCATGACCTGCTGAAATACCTTTCTGTTCACAAATATGTTAGTGTAGGAAACCTATTTTCTTTTGCATCTAGCTACTCTAGCTATATCCCAACTATCAGAATCTTATTGCTTATGTGTACAAGCTCACTTGGCCCCACCAGAATGGAAACTCCTCTTACTTATTTATCCTTCTACTGATCTTTTTAAAGCAGACTCTTCCTGTGTAAGTTTGCTACCTACTGAACACCAAGAATGAATCTGGCTCCTTGCAAGTCAATTTGAGATTACATTTCAAGTTTACTAAATTAGAAGATTTTGCAAGCAAACTATTCTGATCTGTTTTATGCTGCCTTTCTGATTTCTTGCTCTTCCTTTATATCTTTATCCCTAATCTCAATCAAACTTCTTATTGTTGAAGCTGGAGTTAAATACATACTCTCAGCAATTCAAATAACTTTCCATTGTATGTCAGATTGCACTTTCATTTTTCACACTTATCAATGGGAAATAAAGATAAAATAGGTAGACTGGAACAGTCATGAATGGAGATGTAACTAATAATTGCCAGTCCCAGCTGTAAAATTAACCTGCAGTTTTTAGAATTATTCTCCTTCAAGAGTTAGGATTAATGGAATTCTGTAAATTGGGGCATCACTTGGGTCCCCAGATGTGGCTGTGCCATACCCCATGTAGCTACAAACCCAAGAAGCAACAGCCACATGGATTTCAGAAAGGCATCTTTAATGCTAGATGGGGGTAAAGAAATAACTTTGAAAACTCAGTTCCCAGCAGACTTATTGCAAGCCAATTAAGGTGGACCTTCCTTAATTAATTAATTAATTAATTAAGAAGGATCTTCCTTCCCAGGGTCTTCACATCTGGGCTATGCTGTGTTTTCTTACACCAAGCGAACTGAACCTCTCACAGTCTTTCACAGACTGCAAAAATCAAGATCACTGCTACATGACAACTAGCAATTGGAGTTTTTTGTATATCTTTTCTGCCTTCTAATCATTTGTCTGAATTTTTGAGGCAATAGATCTGGTATCACAGGCTGGCTGTGGCCCTATAGCAATTGGACAGTTATCACAACAAAGTCATAACATTTTATTTTCTGCGTAATACTGTATGACCCCGGAATAATCTAAGAGCAAAAGGACATGGGGATCCTAACATAACTTTCTCCATCCTGGTGCACTCCAATCAATTTTCAATTTCATGGTAGCTGCTGTGAATAATGGAAGTTATCCTAGCTATAGATAAAAGAGAGAGAAGAGAAAAAGAAAGAAAAGGGAGACAGAGTTTGAAGGACCAACTGAGGAACAGAGTATTAGGAAGTGGCAAGGAGCAATTTCATTACTACTGGATGTTTTGTGATTGGCCACTCTCATTACAGCAGTCATATTGTACCAGTGCCCATGACATATTCTCAGTATCTCAAAAGTGACAGCCAGATCCCCCAAACTTCCTTGTCCCTGAGGTAATAAAGTCCTAACTCATTCATGTTCCAGTTTTAGTACTGAGGCCAACAAAGATAAAGACCACATCAGATTTTTCTTTTTTTCCTAAAAGTTCCACTTCAGATCTTAAATCAAAAATAATAATCAGAGAAAGATTTTTTCCCATTATTTTGTTAATGGAATCTTTCAAATTATCCTTAAATCACAGAACAAACTTTTAATCCCTAAGAGGATTCAAAACAGCTTCCTGTGCTAGTTGAATTTTGCCATCAAGCCAGCTAGAGTAAAAACTGATGGTATTATTATTTTAAAATAGAAAATAAGATAATGTATTCTGAGGAAAGTAATAGAATTTGAAAGCTACAGTGGAAAGAGAAGGAGAAACCTACTATTATACTTCCAAAAATAGAGAAGAGGGAGTCAGGCTAGATTTAGAAAATGCACTGTGTTAGATATATTGAGTTCTATAGTCTCATTACAAAGTTCTTTTTCTTAATGGGAGGGTTTCTCTCTCCTGATGTGACATATATATTGTGAAAAAAATTGAGGCTGATAGTTAATAATGACAAAGTAATGGTATCAGGAATGACTCAAATGATAATTGTTATGATTTCATCACGTCATAATTTTAGGTGATCGTTTGTTTCTAAAAAGATTGCAGATGGTTTTTAAAAAAGCTATAACCACCCTTCATTTCAATTTTTTAAGAATATATATGGAGCTTATATAGATCCAAGAGGCATTCTGATAAAGATGACGCTGGATATTTGGAAACCAAAGCATATCAAGTTCCCATTTAAGGAACCTACCCATGTCAGAGAGATATTTACTGGCATTTTGGAGACAAGAACGCTACACTGCCTATGTTTGAAGTAGACGAAGTTTCCAAGGTGATGTTGGGGGCATTAATATACCTACAGGTATCTCCTTTAGCACCACCAGGCTTCCTATTCTAGCTGTCTTTTAATTAAAAAAAAAACATTTTAATTTAAATATTAGGCAGCTGACATACTGGAAAGGAAAGCACCAACCTCCAGGATCTGCAGAATTCAGCATTATTTCCAAGATTGTTTTGTGGTCCAAAGGGAACAAGTAGTTTGTTTAGTAGCTTCAGACTAGTGCACTATTTAGAGATGTCCAAGGTTCATAGGTAGCATTCTGGTAAATCATTGTTTTGTAACTGGCAAGATTCCCTCATAGCAACTACATTGGGAATGGGCAAGATCCCTAGCATTCACAATAAGTTGCCAGGATTCCAAAGGCAGACAACACATTTTTGGATCCTTGTACTAAACCATATTGGAACAAAGCAAGTATTAGACAAAGGTGACTGCAATTAAATATGATTCTGAAAAGGGAGGCAACAAGGCAGTGACCCAGGAATGTCTCTTTTCCCCCATATGATGAATGGAGACACTAGATGAAATATCTACTATTCCCCTGTCTTGTATGCTAACTCCAAGCCAACAATAGGCATAGAATTCTAGCCCACATTAATCCATAATGTGTTTTGCTTGCTTTTGGGTTACCATGTTGCATGTATTCCAATATTCAAAGGATGGTTTATGTTTTAGCAGAATGTGTGAGCTTAGCCAATTATGACATATTAAAAAAAAGTATTTAAGCCATGTATGATATGTTGACATCTAGATATGTATGAAAATTTAATTTCACATAGTGAATTTTTAAACTGGTTTTAAAATATAAACTATTCCCCAAGGCTAAATGATACTAATGAGACAGGCTTGGCACATCTTTGTATGCTTTTAGTTTCAGCAATTTTAGAGCTATATTAATTTATTTAAAAATGAATTTTACAAGAAACCCCTGATTTATTTCCCCTGATGTTTTGGGGGGGATCGGGATGTGAACTGGGTATTGAAATATTATGTGGATTATAATATTTTCCCTGTGAATAAATATCATTTTTATGTGGGTGGAATATTATCTTTAAGGGACCATAATCTCCTCTATGTGTGAAAAAGATATAATTATTTTAAATAATCCCACTGATTTTTTAGGGATCCCAATAGAGTAAGGTAAAAGAAAAACAAAAATGTTGAGGACCAACTGAATGTCATAATCAGTCCTAATTTAAATTTGCTTGTATTATTTATTTCTTTAACATATTTTATAATCATTTCCTTGCTTTATTTGTAATAAAATTAAGCCTTCCTCAGCTATACTCAACACAAAACTGCAAGAATTACATAGCAAACATTATTTAGCATATGTAAGCCTATGCTACAAAAAGGCAGAATGAGATACTTAATGCAGGCAAATATTGAGAGACATCAAGAGGTGGCAAAGGGTCTTCTAATACAAATATCTTCTCCTATTGCTAGTGTGGAAATATGTTTTAACTGCCAGCTTTGCATGTGGAATGGTGAATCACCACATGGTCCACCTCAGGCAGCAATGTGCCTTCAGCCAGTCTTGAGGCTGAACAAATCAGAGCTGAATGAGATAGACCTTCAGACCTAGTTCAGAGATGATGTAGTTCACAGATCACACAAAGCCATGGCTTACTTAGTCATGGTTTGTTGAATAAGCCACAGTTTTTATTCATCTGGCTGTTCTCCCAAACCTTGGATGATACCTCCTTGTGGGATGGGTTTTCATATATGTTTTGCACTAGGAGGTCTTTATACTGTATTGTGTTTTTCATCTGATATTGTGAGCTGCTCAGAGTAGTTCTGGAATCAGGTGGCACCTAAATTTAATGAATGAATGAATGAATGAATCAATCAATCAATCATACAACATATTAAAGCCTAAATGAAACAATCAACATTATGGGATGTGAAAACTCTGCCACAGTAAAAACCATTGTTGCCTAACTGCAATGTCTCCTACCTGGTCTCATATAAATGTATTGGAATACATTTTCCAAAATTCCCAGAGACCATGTTCAGTAGTTTTCCCCTGATGTATGTGCTTATGCCCAGAGTATCAAGTAACTTAAAGCAGAAGAATTCACAGAATAAAATGAGGTCCTGATAATAGTTTGAATTTGGGAACCACCTGTCCACTCTCAGAAAATACTAACAGAGATTGAAAAGCTATATGTAATGTAACCAGGTGATGGGTGGTAAAATTGGTGGAAGGCAAGAAAAGTTAACATTGTTAAGTTAAATAGACTGCAAGATGCAGGATGGTAGATGAAGGGAGGTACAGCTTTTCGGAAGAGCTAAGAAGCTTTTCATCCATATAACCTGGAGTTAGCAGGTCTGGGATTAAGAACTTCTTGAGTAGTCCAGTCCTGAAGGTCAGACAATGGGAAGAAAGATAGAATGGAGGAAAGGAAGCTAGTTTGGGAGGGTACAAAGAGACAGCTAGCTCATAAATATCTATAAGGACCCAGTTTTGGAAGGAAGGAAGGAAGGATAGGGATCTCTTCCCCCGTCTGCTGACAGAAAGACTACTTGTGAGCAAAAGGTAAATAAGAGAAGGCAGGAGGCTTTGTGTAAGGAACACTATAACCACAACTGGCAGTTGAATCAATATAATATGAAGAGCTGAAAGTTTCACCTGTAAGAAGAAGGTGAGAAGCCCAAGAGGAAAAGCAGACTGAAGACCTGACACATGAAGATAACAGCAAGCAGCCAGCTAGACATTGTCAGAGACAGAATGAGCACATTTTGGAAGGATATGAACAGACCATGATCAAACTGTAAGTCCAATAGCCAAACAGTTCTCTTCACCTTCCTTCCAAAAGGTTTCAGACTGAAACTGATGCAATCTGGTAAGGGTTTGCTATGAGAAACAAGGGATTCCTTGAGTATTAGGGAATCTGGGTATTCAAGGGCTGAAATTACCAGCAGTCAGAACAGAGAAAAGATGGTGCAAAGGTAAAGGGGGCGGGGGGGGGATAAGGGGCATCTTAATACAGAAAGAAGAACCTACAAGGAAGCATCAGAATTTGGGGGGGGGGGTCCTCAAAGGTAGAGAGAAGTCACCCTGAAGATGGGTGAGGAAAAAGTGAAGCTTAAGAGTTTGGGAAAGATATTGGAAGCTTTGATTGGGACCTTTGGGACAGTTCTCCAACTCAGGACTAAAACAACAAACGAACAATAAGAATGAATGTGTACTAATGCAAAGGATAAATTCTTCTGCTCACATTTGGCTTGAGCCAAGGAGGTAGAATGAAATTAATAGGGACTAAATGTATTAGCTACAATTAGTGCCTAGAAAGCAAATATTTCATTAATCACATATTTTTAAAATGTGAATTTAATATTCTCAGTAAAGGGTGTTCAGCAAAGCACACAAAAATTATAGAAGCAATGTAAATAATTAGCAGGATTGTAAGCCCCAAAACCTCGATTTACAAAGTGTGACACCGCTTGTCAAATTATGTTTCAGTGAATCATACCTAGCTACAGGACATGTTTGGAGGCTGTTATTTCTGCCAAAGGAGGTGTTACAAAGTACTGATTGAAAAGGCATCCCAACTTTTGCACCTGTATGATCCACTCTTTTCTTATTTTGACTCCGGAAACAAATGCACATAAATAGTAAGTATGCATTCAGATTTGCAGAGAGTTGCCAATTTTAACTTTGTACCATGGAGAGATTGTACCAGTGTGTCACCTTCCATTCAGTTTGGGTTTTGTTGAAACATATAATTTGCAGACGGTGCCTACACCTTTTCATGCACGAGCATCTTCCTATTCTGACCACACCAATCAAGGACTTGATTGGGAAGGAGATCCAGTTTAGTGCCTTCTACCATGAATGAAGATCGTTCATTTGTTCCTTATGTCGCTGTCTGTCTTTTCAAAAACAGACTGTTCAAACAGTAACAGAAATAGTTGGAGCTGTATTTCACAGCAGTTTATTCTGAAAAGTTTAATCCAATGGCAGCATTGGAAACAAATAGCAACAGTGGGTTGGTAATGTTTTTGATGGAAAAATTGTGCAGATATGAGGGAAAGGAAATCCCTATTTCTTCCAAGCCATCATCCTGGTCAGGATTAGGGGCCTGTTTCCCTGAAGCTGTTTCTGAGAAGAAAAAAAAAAGAAAAAACATTGTTCAGGGATTCAAATCCAAATTTAAAATAACATGCGGTTTACCTCTTGGTTTTATTTCTGACAACCTGTTGGCCTTTCACCTACTGATCTAAAGGGATTGCACATGCATCATGTGTTTAGTGTCAAATTGCTCTACTTCATTTCAAGTCAGTTTTTATTTTTCATTTATTAAATTTGCATCCCACATTTTTATCAACGTCACATTCAAGATAACTTACAGCAAGGAAAAAAATGATAAACATAAAAATAAAAACCATACAGGATAAAATCAGGGATGACATTAAAATCAGTGTGATTAAAATCCATTCAATGGTGGAATAGATTTTGCTATTTCATTGGATCCTGGGAAGGGGCAAACCATGTCATTGGACAGTACATTCCACCATGTGGGAGCCATGTAGGAGAAGGTAATTTTTTATTATTATTATTATTATTATTATTATTATTATTATTATTATTATTATTATTTTAGTAGTAGTAGTATTGCAATCCAATGCCAAAATTACTCCAGGTAGCTTATAGTTAAAAAAACAATAATGAGAAAATCCTATGCTAGACAACGACCTATACCAAAAAACAGGGACTCCACAAGCTTCTTACCCAAGTATGGGAGAAGAGCCAAGTTTAGCCAAGTTTTTAAAAAGTTCTTTTTCAGGATGGGGGCTACACAAATCTCTGAGGGGCATATCATTCCAGAGGATAGAGCTGTGACAGAGAAGGCATGCTTCCTGGGTCCCTGGATGGCATGTCTGATCAAGAGGACCTGAAGCAGACCACCTCTGCCTGATCTTACAGGATGGCAGAAACCATAGGAGATAGATGATCCCTCAAATAACCTGGCCCTATGCCATGAAGGACTTTATAGGTGATAACTAGCACCTTGAATTGAAACCAGAAGCTTACAAGCAACCAGTGCAACTTGCAGAACAGTGGTCTTAAATGAGCATATTGAGGCATGCTGAACGTTGCTCACACCACTGTATTCGGAACAGCTGTAACTTCTGAGTGGTTTCCCAGGACTGCCCCATTTAGAGTTCATTGCAATAATCCAACCATGAAGTGACTAGGGCTTGAATGACCATCTGAAGGGCTTCTCCATCCAGGAATGGGTGCAACTGGTGCACCAGATGAAATGGTACAAAAATCATCTTGGCCACAGTTGCCAACTGCTCTTTGAGCAGGAGCTGCAAGTCCAAGGTGACTGCAGATTGACCAACAATCTTGAATGGGGGACTGCAAACCCATGCAAGATTATAAAATGGAAAGTCCCCAGATCTGCTTTGGGTGGGTGGGTAGGTTGGGGAGTAAAAAAACCCCACAGTTGCTCAGTTTTGGCAGGATTAAGCCTGAGTCTCTTCCTTCTCAACCAGACCCACACAGCCTCCAAACACTGGGATACAACATTAACAGCATCCCTTGGCTGGCCCAGAGTCCAGATATACAACTGGGTATCATCCACATCTTGATAATACTGAACCCCGAGCCAGTGCATGACCTGTCTCAGCAGTTTCATGTAAATGTTAAAGAGGATGGGAGAGAGCATTGAGGGGCCAAGGTGACCTCTCACATCCCATCAACTCTAACTGGAACCAGCCACCAAAAGACATGGTGTTCCTAACTCCCAAACCCTGCAGCCAGTCCAGAAGGATACCATGATTGGTGGTATAGAAAGCTATCAAAGTTCAAGGAGCACACCACTGCCATCCCAGCTCTACCAAAATCATCAACAAGTAATGTTAATGCCATGTCTGTATTGAATCCCAGCCTGGATCCTGATTGAAACAAGTTGACTTTTAGCAATCTTCAAAACAGCCACTCCTGCTAGTCTACCTAACTGGACTGATTTATAATTGTAATGGTATGTTGGAATGACCTTGGGAGACAGGAGGAAGAGCCACAGACTCAACAACTGGCATATAAAAGCTATCTTTTGCAGTGAGATGGGCAGTGACAAATTTGAAATATAAATAAGTAAATAAATAATCTCAATCCACAGAAGGAGAGGGGGCGTGGGAAGCGCTTCAGAAGGGACCCTCTCTAGTTTTCTGGAGAGTAAATGGAGAGGAAGGGAGAAATACTTTCAGTCTTGCAAGATTCTGTTAAGCTAACCTTACAATAAAGGTAGTTCTCATAGTTGTGGTTCTTGTCTGGACTAACTCGAAGGGCTAACATCAGTCTTGGAATCTTGTGGTAGGATATAAATGCAACAAATAGATAAAAATTGTGCTTGGTAAGCAGCTGGCTATCAGTGAAGATTTTTCAGGACAGGCTTCATATCATCCCTGTACCTCGCATTGGACAGCAGCCTCGCTGTGGCATTTTGCCCCAACTGTAATTTCTGGGTACATTTCAAGGGCATGCCAATTTAAAGCATGTTGCAGTAGTCATGTTGGGTTGTAGACAAGGCACACTTCACAAAACAATATTTGGTGTGACATATAAATTAGTTAGTGGATGCATTAAACAAGTTCCATCCAATCAAGATGCAAACTTTTCCAATGAACAATCCCTTATATACATTTGGTGTACTATACATAATATATCTCATCTGAATACCATAATTTTCATAATTTTTTATTTGAGACATGGAACTTTCAACCTTGAAATATTGGGCCAAACTACAGCTCACAGCATTCTTCACCCCTGGCCATATTGGCAGGGGCAGATGTATGTTGGAACACCAACTTGTGAAGGGTTACAACTTCACTAGCTCAGTCATAACAAAATCACACGGACCTAAGTACTGTTCACCTGCTTTGCTTAAGTGATTAATTGGTTTTATATTCTGTTTTCCACCAAAGAAAATGTTGCTTAAGATTTATACTTTCTTACTGTCTCAGTGGGGGCTGAGAGAACTGTTTGCTTTTGCCATAAGCCTGGATTGTTTAATTGTAAGGGGACTTGGTAAATTTGATAAGTCATGTTATATTTATGTATACATAGCAGGATGGTTGGATTTTATTTGACAGATTACTCTAGTGGCCAGAAAAGCCACAAGGACAGAAGATTTTAGAAGCTGTGGAAATAATCTTGTAGTGATGTCACTCAGTGGACATCTAAGAAGTTAATTAGAGCTTGAAATAATGGAAATAGACATAAGATTTTAAGAACTCTGAAAATAACCATGTGGTGATATCGCTTACTCCACTTCTAAGAAGTTAATTAGAGCTTGAAATAATGGGAATAGACTTATTAATATAAGATGGTTGTTACTGTTAAAATTCTATCACAATGATTCTGTAAGCATGGCCAGATTTGATCATTGCAAAATTATTTGAGAATGGAAGGAAAAAATAAGTCACAAATACTTCACCAACAGCTAAACACTATAGAATGTCACCTCACTATGAAATAAACCAGGGGTCCCCAAACTCTTCAGCTCATCAACCCTTTCATAAAATTTCAGATTGTTCATCAATCCCCAAGCATTTATTATATGAAAATAATTTAATAAATGCTACTTTAATAGTAGTATGAATAATAATAATATTAATATCTGGCTGACTGTGCGACCAATCATAACAACAACAACAACAACAACAACAATGGAAGACATAGCTGCTGGTCAAGGGTGATAGACTGGGAGAAGTTACTATCAAGAGAGGAATCTTTCAAGGAGACTCACTACCACTGCTACTGTTTGTCATTGATTGATTCCTCAGTCAACAATACTGAACAAGTCAGGCCATGGCTATCAAACCTCAAAAACATCTTCCAGGCTATCCCACCTTCTTTACATGGAGGATCTGAAGCTCTAGGGAAAACACCATCTGAAACGGAATTGCTGCTCAACACTGTCCAAACATACAGCCAAGATATTGCAATGGAGTTTGGACTGGACAAATATGCCATCCTTACCATCAATAGGGGGAAAATAGTTAAAACTGAAGGAATCAAGGTGCCCTATGGAAATAACATGAAGAGTCTGGATGAAGAAGATCACTACAAAAACCTGGGCATCCTTCAGGCTGACAACATCAAGCACATTGAAGTCAAGAAGAAGGTTAGTAGTCAATGTGTCATGAGAGTAAAAAAGATCTTAGAGTCCAAACTCAGTGGAGGAAATACCATCAAGGTAATTCACACCTGGGCAATTCCAGTCATTAGATACACAGCTGGAATAATGGACTGGATTCAAGCAGAATTAGAAGTCCTGGATAGGAAGACCAGAAAAATAATGACAATGAATCATGCCCTTCATCCATGCAGCGATGTTGACAGACTCTACTTACCAAGGAGCATAGGTGGGCATAGAATGTTGCAAGTACACCAGACAGTTGAAGAAGAAAAAAGGGCATTAGAAGAGTGGGGGAGATGGGCGGCATACAAGTCAAATAAATAAATGAATGAATGAATGAATGAATGAATGAATGAATGAATGAATGAATGAAGGACAGTGAAGAAGATGCACTGAAGCTAGTACACCATGAAGGCTTATGAATACTGAAGAGACCAAACTGGGCTAGAAGAAAGACCAAATGAAGAATAGAAAAGAGAATTGGCAAGGCAAAGTATTACATGGCCAACACACACACACACACACGCACACACAACAAGCAGGCAAAGCAGATAACAACAAGACCTGGCAACTGATATGAGTAGGAAAGTTGAAGAAAGAGACAGAGAGGCTGATTCTGGCTGCACAAGACCAAGCCTTAAGAACAAATGCATACAATGCCAGAATTGAGATGACAGCAACAAACAGCAAATGCCACCTCTGCAAAGAAGCTGAAGAAACAGGGGACCACCTAGTTAGCTGCTGCAAGAAGATTGCACAGACTGATGAGAAATAACAGCATAACAAAATAGCATCAATGGTGCATTGGAATATTTGCAGGAAATACCATCTGCCTGCAAGGAAGAACTGGTGGGACCACAAAACAGACAAAGTAATAGAAAATGAAGAAGCTAAAGTGCTCTGGGACTTTAGAATTCAAACAGACAAGCACCTGCCACATAACACCCCAGATTTAACAATTGTTGATAAGAAAGAGAAAAAAGTCTGGATAGTAGACATTGCAATACCTGGAGACAGCAGAATAGAAGAGAAAGAACTGGAGAAAATCACAAGATATAAATAGAAGTAGAATGACTATGGCAAAAGAAAACAAAGATAGTACCAATAGTAATAGGCCCCTTGGGTGCAATCCCAAAACATCTGGAGCACCACTTGAAAACCATCGGCATTGACAAAATCACCATCAACCAATTGCAAAAGGCAGCTTTACTTGGAACAGACTACCTCCTGCGATGATACCTTTAACACCACCAAACAATAACATCTGCCCATCTCAGGTCCTTGGGAAGGACTCAATAGGTGGCTAAAAATGCCAAATCCAGTCTAAACATCTGGCTGACTGTGTGACCAACAATAACAACAATAATGGACAGTCCTATCAACCCTTGGGTTTTGATACTGACCACTTTGGAGAACTCTGAAATAAACCATGGCAAAGTTTCCAGAAAATCTAGCAGCATTTGCCTTTAAGCAACTTCAGCAACAGTTTGTAGGCTCTTTGGTGTTTTGACTGCTCTCAGTACTCAGACAGCTAATTAATGTTTTAAAATATTTAAAACTCTTGGCCAGCAAACACAAACAACACCTGTTTTTAATATCCATTATTTATTAACTGCTCTTTAAAAAATCTAGAAAACAGCTCTATGTGTGTATATGTATAACTGCATCTCTTTAATGAAATGTAGTGTTTGTATATTCACGCTGTACAATTTATGCCTTCTCTATACCTGTCATCTGTTGAACAAATGTGTGTCTGAAATGTGTGAGTTTAGGTCTGACAGTCCTTGCTGAGATGTCTCCAAACAGTTCAGCATTTCATTTGTTTTTATATTAGCCCTTAATCTTTAAATTACCCTTCAATCTGTATAGAGTTCACTGAAGAGTTGTATATTTTGCAACAAGGCATGTCTGGTTCAGCCAGATTCTCAGTTTATGTACTCAGAATACACATTTTCAGGATAGACTGTCCATTTCAGGAACAGATCACTTCCAAAACACTTAAGGCAACCCATTTCTGTTACCAGGTCCCCATTACCGAGAGGTTAAGGGGTGAGAACTTCACAGACAATATTTGTCTGGAACAGCAGCCTCCCTGAATTCAGATCAACACCAACCATACTATCTAGGATAGTAAAAACAGAGTTGTTCCAGAGAGCATTTGGGAGAGTATGAATGTGCACAATTAGTATTACTCATGTAGTGTTGTCTTAGCTTTAATATTGTTTTATGACAGGAAATCCATGCAAATCACTGTGATATATAAATGGCAGAATATGTATTATGTATGTATGTATGTATGTATGTATGTATGTATGTATGTAAAGTTCAGAATATTGTGAACTTTTTGAATGTGATGGAACATTTTGAATATATGTAGAAATTATTATTATAAATGGTTTGAATCCTAAGTCATAGTTACAGTATGACTTACAGTAACAGTCACTGAAATCAATGGGACTTCTTTCTAAAATCAGTTGATTCCAGTAATCTAAATATAACAAGTTCTGAATCCATCTTCTTCTTATTTTTAAATCATGTATGATTTATTGTAACAGTACTTCTATTCAATGATGGTACAGCCATTATAAAGAGGAAAGATTTGTTATCAACTATGCTCAAACAAAAGGGGTGGTATTTACTAACAGGCTTGCACACATTGCTGGAAAATTAATAGAACTTTCACAGAGAAAATCAACAGAACCCTCATAGAACAAATTACAAATATGTAAATATTTGGGAGTTACTTTTAATTATTCTAATTTTGAAATAACAAATACTGTTCTTTCAGTACTGTTACTGTCTGGATCCACAAGACTGTTAATGATATTCTGTATTTAGATAGTAGCAGAGTGAGTTACCATGTTCTTGCTGCTATAGATACCTAAATCTAAGGTAATTAACCACCTATCATGCTACTCACAAATGTGCAGTTTAGCAGAGGTACAGTCTAAATTTCTAAGACCCACACTTGGAGTGTTTTCTACTCATTACCTCACTTGAAATCAGGATTACCTTCTCTAGAAGCTTGTATATGTGGTTCTGTCATTTCAAATTCCAGCTAAAACTGATTTCCATCAATGAATCCCTTGTCTATTTGATCCTTTAGGATAGGTTTCTGTCATCTTAGAAGAAAGGAGCTGGATCTGATCTTAGATATTGTGTCTTGTCAGCCCTTTTTAAATTATTTCACTGGAAATGAAGAGAGCAAGACTGGAGCTGAAGGAATGTGTTAACTCTATTATTGATCATCAGAAAGATCTGAGAAATCCCTTGAAAGATTGTTAAGTTCTGTTCTATAGCCATTGCTATTCAAGCTTTGGGTTTTGTTGATTGGTTAGTTTTCAGTGTGTGTGTGTGTGTGTGTGTGTGTGTGTGTGATGTTTGAGAGTTGTATCCTAGTTGTACTGTTGGAGAACATTTTTTCTTCCTTTTTGATTATCCTTTTGATTATGTGTAATTGATAGCTGGTCTTCGACCATAAATAAAATCTATTACTATACAAGAATATTGAACTTATATATCCTTCATCAAGGATGCTGACCCACCAAAGAGGAGGAAAAAAGTTGTGGTGGGATATGGCAGGAAGGAAGTTTGTGTTGAAGATGGTTTGAAAAAGATACAAACTTTCTTTTCTCTGTCTGAGAGCCTTGGAACCAACAGTTCCACTAAGATATCTGGTAGGTAACAGATATGTTTTGCAGCATTAATGTTATGAACTGTTTTCTTATGCTGCTTATGTATAAATAAATGCTATTTTCACATAGAAGCTATCAGACTCCAGATCTTCTCAGGAAACTGGGCCTGACACTTCTGAAACATCTCACTACTCTGAGGTGTAAACACCCAGCAATATTTAATGTATAATTGACAGCTAGTCAATATTATGTCTAGGGCAAAAGAAAATTTCAACTTCTTTTTATTATGAGGCCAATTAAGGTAAAAGATGTCACAATATGTAGTAACTCTAGGAAAAAAATGGATTGGAAGAAAGTTTGGTGTTTTCATGATATATGTACCCATGATTATCTTAATCATGATTTGTTATGTAATTCAATTTCCTGGGTTCACAGAGAACCATAAAATTAAAAGCCATTTAAAAACCCTAGTTAGAGACTGAGATACCATTAAGATAAAAAGGTAAACACAAAAATGAAGGATAATCAGGTACTCTTCCTTCCAAGTTAAGTAGTATAAACGATAGTATTAATTCTATATTTACCCATGTAAGAATCCAGAAAACATCTTTCAAATGTACAATTTCTTGTACAGCTTTTAGCTCTTAAGTGAAAGATAGATATTATCTAAGATGAAAACGGGAAAGTAAGGATTGTATGACTATGTCCCCAAGCCAGCATTGTTAATCTAGCCACAGTTTACTCAATTTACCCAACTTTCTGACTTTGCATGACATACTGAAGTCAATAACAAAGTTGAATTTATACAAGATGCTAAATTATACAAGATGTCATGCAAACCATAGCCTGATTTGTTGATTACGTGCCACTTAGATTTTCTCCATGATGATCTATCCCTAACTATAGCCTATTTGGCCTTAAAATCTCCATTTGCTGATCTCATCTGAAGCCTGTAGAAGGTGTGTCTGAAGAAAGAGAAAAAGCTAGCAAGTTATACTTAACTTGATTCATAAAAAATTGGCTCAACAGATTCAAAGCAAAATAAACATTTTTAAAACCATCAGCGAATAGAACATGAGAGGTTTGAGATGAATATATAATATTTAGTAAACAGATGCATGCACAAATTCCTTATAAAAAATTCTTATCACCCAAACACATGTACATCTCCGTATAAAATTGGTTCCATTCCATTGCTAAGCCAAATGACATTGCATTACTTATTACTTTAATTTGTAACAGGCACTGCTCACTCACAACATTTAGTTTAACAACTGAAAAGTTAGTTATTGAAAGAGGAGCTGTAGAATGATAATAAAATTGGGCGTCATGTTTTGACTTCTGTTTCATGGTTTCTTGACTGTTCTAACATATTATTTGGTATAGTTAGATTCAGGTTTTGTTAAAGATGCAGAATGCTTCTAGAGAATAAAGTTATTTTGCAACTGTTGTGGCTTATGAACAGAATATTGCAGGGGCCTAGGCATGATCGCTTACTACTTATTGCCATCCCATGCTTTCCAACCCCTTCTTTTTTCCTAAGTAGAGACAAATCTGTGAAGGAGGAAAAGGTAGGATAACTGTGACACCTTTCATGGAATGGGAACACATGCTGGAAGCAAGGCCAGTGTGTTGATTGCTTCTCCAGACAGTAATGAACTATTCTGGTTGGCTTCATTTTAAGTATGTGCTTGATACTAACTTTATGGTACTAAAACTATATATGAGAGCACAGGGCCACTTTTTGTGTTTTGTAATGACACTCTTCACCACAGGGAAATGACATTTGAACTGTATCGAGGATCCATCTAAAAATAATGTGTGAATAGCCCTTAGTTTTGGCTACCATCCAGGAAGTGATAAGCCTTTCTCTTTTGCTTTGTTTTGCATTACATATTCTTTGGAAGAGATAATGCTAGAGAAGGAAAAGCCACTTGGAATTATGATCTTGCTCCCCCCCCCCTTTTGGAAAGAAGATTGGAAGAGGTTCTAGACTCTCCATTCTATAATAACAACACCTCAGTCTAAATTGTATCATGAAAACTTGGTATAACTAGAAGTGTATGAAAAGACATCTCTCTTTAGTTTTTGTCTTCTGAAGTTAAGGTGAAAGTGAGAGGAGGGACAAGATGTATTATCTAAGTTAACCATCCTGGCAGCTGAATCACTTTCCAGTACCGATAATGGGCCCATCGTACAGTGGCAACTAATTCATGGAGTCAGAGTACACTACATAACTCACAATTCCATTCTACACCAGAGGAGAATATCAGAGAAGGGGATAGAAAATTACTACTAGCAGTTACCTTCCAAGGTGGTCATTTCATCCCTCCTCATTGTAGAATCCATTCTGCCAATGTAACCGTTTTCCTATCCTCACAAAAGCTGCATTTTCTACTAAAAAGCATCACAAATTATGCCTGAAATAAACCCAGGTAATTTCTAATAGTAATCCTACTAAGGGATAAATCGTACATATCGAGGAGTGAGTCACAGTACTTGTCTATATTAATACATCTTTTTGAGTCATCTTAGGTATGTTTTCTGAAGTATAAGTCTCATGGTTTGACTTCTCAGTAAAATGATGTAGATGTGCATGGTTAGTTCTTCTCCCCATGTGGTTCTCTTCAAAGTTTTTTAGTAATACATCCTATGGACTGTTACAGAGCCAGCTAGCTATTGTATAATCATTATATATTGTATAATAATTGAACAAATTGTTAAAATGCCCCCTGAAGATCCAGTAAAGGACTAAGTTTGTGGCACTGTTAATTCCAGGTGTGATAAGTGATTAATTTCAATCTCCCATATTAATTTTCAATATATGGACTTGTTCTTCCAACCCTTTAATGCTTTTTTGGTATCTGATCTGATGATCATGATCAATTGGTGTCAGCCCTTCAAAGTCGACCAGATTAGGAAATACTCCACAGGAAGAACAGAACTATACTTTATTAACAGAACCTTACAAATTTGATTGTGGTTCTCTTCCCGTCCCTTTTATACCCTAATAAGTCAGGGATGAGTCAGCATGAGTGTCTTCTTAACATTATCTCCCATACTAGGACTTAAGAAATGCTTCTGCCCTCTTTGCTTCCATAATAGTTTCTTAATACTTGCTTCAAGGCTATGACCCTGGCTCTTTACCACTGGATAAATCCAGGAATATTTACGGATTTTCACTAGTACGCAAGATTATAGGTTTTCTTAATGCAAGCAGAAGATTATGATCATTACTAGAGTTAGTGTGGTCTGTTGTCTGCACTAATGTGTAGCAGGCCATACTGTGAACATTTTAAGTATCAGCAGTCAACATTCTTTGTTTCAATTTGCTAAAGAAAAAAATAGGTGAAGACAAGTGCTAAGTATATCCCAGTAAACAAAGTGAACATTAAATGGAAAATCTCTCTGCAGAGCGTAATTGTATTTGCACATCCTGAATACTTAACTACATATCCAGATAGCACCTCAGAACATCCTAACAAGTTTAAGACAAACTAGTAAAACCAAGACATATGGAAAGGAAATGGCAGTTTCGGTAAATCTGCTGAAATGTGGATGGATACAGAACATTGAATTAATAGCAGCAGGAATGCATGTAAAACAGTACTCAAATCTAATTTAAAATGTGCATACATTTTGAATGACTCTGTAATGGACCTATGTTAGACTTGGACCTGGAATTACAAACTGCTTGTCCCTAGAATCAATCACGAAACTCTTCTGGAATGGTCAAAACAACTCACCTTGAAACCACTTCAAAACCAGCTGCAGGCTTCTATATTCTATGATATCCGCTGTGGTAGACAGCAAGACTAGTTTATTTCTGGCTCAGCTGTGCAATACTTGGAACTGCAGTAAAGCTAATCTTTTCTTTGAAACACTGCTGCTCCATGAAGCTTGTGAGTAGTCCATTTAACCATTTTCTAGAACTCTTTTCAGACCCTGTTTTCTGCCTTGAATTTTAGCTGCCCTAGCCCATCTTTCAGCCAGAGAGGTAGCTGGATGGCTTTGCTGATCTCCCTCATAAGAACTGCTCATATATTTAGACACACAAAAGAAAATGTATTTATTTTCTCTTTTGCATGGAATGAAAGGTAAGGAACCATCTGGGCATGTCTGTACTTTCTGTTTAATCTGCTCCTGCTCTTGCCCTCAGTTCATGCCAGCTTGTCTCATAGGAGAATCCTGGCTGGCCTGGGATACTGGACTATAGACTACCACATCCCATTGGACAATTCCTCTGTTGCTGTGCCTTCACACCTTTCTGATCCAGGAAAGCAATTGCTTGTCACTTTCCTTCCTGTGAGTGGGTCTTCCTGGACATATGTACTCCTAGATGTATGTTCCTGGACATAAATACTTTTATATGTGAGATATAGATATATAGACACAGATATAGATGCAGAGCAGTGTGTGTGTGTTCAAAATTGAATTGAATTTATATATAGAATTAAAGCATCAAAATACACTTACATGCCAGGACAACAAAAAATTAATGTACCAACAGGAAAGGAGAATAGGTCTCTTCATTCAAAATCGGCTTGCAAATGTTCAGCACATGACATTTTAGATTGATTAACACATTTAAGGGCAATCAAAATATGACCATCTTTTCTGAGAATGTGGTTGCATTCTTTTAGGCACGTGGAGATACTTATCAATGTACACCATCAATTCACCAACATTTTCCTGGAAGGTCCAAGTACATCAATGACTGTGGATGTTAAAAATAAATTTAAAAAAGAATATGGGAAGTGAGTACTAGTTTATACTTTTTTCTGTTTTGTCCCTCATTTTTTTGACTTGTTATTACTTTACCTATGTCTGATTCTGCATGTTGCAAAATGTGAGATATATTACATTATTTACTTGTATAAACTATTTTAAATAAACAAACAAACATGGATTTGGTAAGGGAATCATCTCATACTTTTTAAATACAGTCAGTTTAATTCCCAGCTGCACTTTATAACAACATGCATATTTTTTTTCAAGTTTCAGTTGACAAAACCAATGTTGTGCATACCTTCTATGCTAAGTCAGCATAGTAGGACTTTGATTTATAATTGTTCCTTCCTAGGTCATTCAGGACATACTTTAAAACAACATCATCCTGTTTATTTTTAATTTCCCCTTGCAATATAAAAGCAAGAAAGAAAATCCACTGAATCTCATCTCCTAAGGGGAGTAGACCCTCATAACAACAGAGTAAATATAAATTCATGTTCTCCTTGCTTCTCTACTCAACCTTCTTACTGAGAATGGGGGAGAGGAGTCCTCAAAGACTCTATGATACCAAGGGAGGGCTGGGAACCCTTTAGTCCTTTAAGTGTTGCGGATCTTCAACTCCATAGCCCAAGTAGTGTGGCCTATTGTGAAGAATGCAACAACTTCCTGAGGGCTTTCCCAGTTTTGATATAATGGTTTGGTTCCTAAGTTTATATGTATGAAGTTCAAATTGTGGAATGGTGTTGCTGGAAGATTAATTTTTCCAATATACACCCTTAAAGTCCACTTCTAACTGCTTTGAGGGCTTAATATATCTTTCGGACTAGTAGTGGACGCTGGGGTTGCTGACTGTTGTTGACGGTCAATTGACAAAAATGTTCTTACCTCTCATCAGCAGGAGACTCTATTAGATAGAACTCTTTCATGAACAGAAGGAGCCCCTGTGTGTGTAGAAGAATAACTCAGAATCCAAAATAACCAGCAGTCATTCATATGTATTTTTCTTCATATATATTATAAAACCGAAATGATATTTTCTAAAGACTAAACATTAGTTTCCTCCTTGCCTGATATGCAACTGGGCTGTAGTTCCAATCATCTGTAATTGTTGCTTTCCTCTATTTCGTTTGGTTCCTGTGTTATGCTACCACACAAAGAGCTGATTTTTGCAAGTGGGATGCCATTCATCAAAATTATGTTTGCAAAGCTGTCTGATAAATTGATGGCATGGTTAGAGTTCAGAAAAATGATAGTGTAGATATGTATCCAGGGCGTTCTACTATACCATTGCAATAATTTTGGGGGCTGTCTTCTATTTATTAATGTCAGCCTTTTAAAACATTTAAAACTGACTAGTTCACTAGCATCAAAATCCACTGATACAACGTAAGAACAGAAATTATATGAGAAAATCCCTATTGATTTTCTCTGAAGGGCTATACATAAACCATCTCAACCAAATAATTTCCCCAAACTCCCATCTTCCTAGCATGCAGAGTTGAAAAGGTGTTTTTTTCACTTAATATCACATATGTAATATAAATCCTACTCTTCTCTCCTAATGTTTATCAAATTATAGCTATTGGGCTTATGACAGATCAATAAGAGTTATTACCTTACCAGCTGTCTGGCTCTCTTAAAAGCCATAGAGAAGGCTCAGTGATTTATCAGGAAACGGTACCTTCAAAAGTAGTCTGAAGGGTGAATATGTGCAAAGACCTGACTGCCCGTTATATTCTAGACCAGCGTTTCTTAACCTCGGCAACTTGAAGACCCGTGGACTTCAACTCCCAGAATTCCCCAGCCAGCCATGTGAGTTGAAGTCCGCACGTCTTCAAGTTGCCAAGGTTGAGAAACACTGGTCTAGAGACAATAGATTTTGGAGAGGACTTTGTAGTTATCAAAGAAGTCACAACCTGGATTTTAAAGCATTTCCTTTCTGAGTGGTTGAAAAACTACTGCACCCTATCTATCTTCAGTTAGTCTTGTTACAGTATAGACATTGTGAATTTGCATTGCATTGTATATTGTTCTAGATTGGACAAATTGATTTAGAATGAGATGCTTTTCTGGAGATAACCGAAAATGTGGGGTTTAGTAGAGGAATATCCACCCAATAAATTGACATGGGAATTCAATTTCTGAATGTTGAATTTCTGAAATCTAAGACAATGCCATTGAAAATGTTTGGATCAGTATCAGAAAATTTATCTCACTAAGTACCGATCATTGATCAGTGTGCCACATCTCAAAGTTTAGTTCATGTTGTTTGACTCGGCTAGAGTTAGTCCACTTTCTAATGCAATGTTGGTTCTTTCATTCCATTATAAAAGTGTATTGCCAATGTTAAAATCAACACTAAAAATATCAGGCAGGTCAGTTTTTTTAAAAAAAAAGGTATTCTGTGCTATGTCAGACAAAGATCATTACGTGTGCAAAAGGAAGATCTGCTTGGTTTTGAAAACATGCTTCATATAGCAGCCCTGTACAGTCTTATATAATAAGAAGCAAGTCTTGAGTTCATGATTTGATAATATTATTTGCTAGGCTTGACATGTGATTACTACTATGAGGTTGTACAGTCACAGATAAGTACTGTAGATGATAAATTTCATTCTTAGTTGGTTTAGCATAGGTTTTCCAATTTGTAATCCTTCTTAGCACATCAGATAAACTAAAACATGTTTTAGAATATTTGGATCTAATCAGCAGCTCTTTCTTCATCCAGAAGAAATGTTGCCAACCACACATTACAAACTTTGTTTGTTTATTTATTTATTATAATTCACTTTTCTCCCGATCTGTAGACAAAACATGGAGTTTTGTGCTCTGATGTTTTTATTTGAATCGGGTTCATTGTCTACTTTCAGCCACATTTTTTAAAATATAAAACACAATTGTAAATAAACCGTTACATGACTTTTTTGAATCAGCAAAGGAATTCCAAATTAAGTGGAAATATTCTCCAAATATTTGGGGATGGCTATTTCCATTTTGATTTTTTCTCAATTTTTCTTTTTGTATTTGTTGTTGAACCATTGCCTTTTGGTACACCTTTTTACAATTGTGTTGTAAAAATATACCTTAAAATGGCCCCAAAAGCAGATTCAAAGAAGATTAACAGCCAGCCAGAAACATTATCTTTATTATTATGTTCTATGTGATGTTCAAAAATGACACCATGTTACAAATCCAATAGGGAGGCCTGTTTCCTATTGTGAATCTAGGAAGTCAAGCTTGGTACCATTCTTCATCAATTTCAGATGGCCCTCTGTTTGACATTGGCAGATTTTATTTTTTTCTTCAGTTGTTTTAAACAAAAACACTTTTACTGCTTCCATTTTTCAATTATTTTCTTGCAGCATTGCTAAACAGAGCACAGGCTGCAAAAAAAGCCAGTTTGGTGAAGTGGTGAAGGCAACAGGCTAGAAACCAGGAGACCATGAATTCTTGTTCCACCTTAGGCACAAAGCCAGCTAGGTGACCTTGGGCCAGTCATTCTCTCTCAGTCCTAGGAAGGAGGCAATGGCAAATCACTTCCAAAAAACCTTGCCAAGAAAACTCCAGGGACTAGTCCAGGCAGTCACCAAAAGTCAACACTGACTCAAAGGCACCCACACACAAAAAGTAAACTATATAATATTTTAGATAAATTGTGTTTTATTATATAAATCGTGGTGGGTTTTTTCCCCTCCTTTTCAATATATACCTAATGACATCATATAGCTTTTCATAATAATCACTTGTCAGGATAATGGAAATAAAAGGGAACCAATTCTTGCTTTCCTTTCCATAGCATACAATAGATGATGTATGCTACACAGTGTTTTGATCTTACTTTAAGCAGACGTGGTTGGATTCCTAGAGTACAGATCACAGATATGTTACTATGCAAGAAAAGCTGTACTTCCTGTTCTAGCAGTGTATTACTGATTATTTCTATTCACCCCATATCCATGCTTTCTTCAAAACCACAAGAATTGTTTCCTGGAGGTTATTTAGACACCAAATATAAAAACAGGACAAGGAAAAATTATATATTTGGTGTAGCTATGACATGACATTTACAGGTTCAGGAGAATAAAAAATTTAAAAAGCTACTTTTGCCAAGCCAGTCTGAGATTTTAAAAAGACATAAGGTACATTGTTTTTAAGGTCACAACATAAATCAGGCCTTGTACATGACATTTTTCAAGTGAAAAAATTTGCCTGGAAGAGTTGCATGGAATATGAATGAAATGATAGGAACTGAGTTTTAAGAACAATGCAGCAGGTAAGATTGCTATCTGCTGATTACTTACTAAGTTACTTATATTTCTGTATATTTATTGATGCTAACCTAAATATAATTTAAACTGTTGGGGCAATAGCACTTGCCTTCGGTAGAAGCAATTTTGATGCTTTCTCCATAAAACTTAGGATTTCAATGCTTTCCAGTATATTATGATAATACCATTGACATTGATGTAAAGGTGGCTAACAGTATAGGTATATAACAGTTCAGAAGAGAGTAATGGTAGTGGCAAATTGTATATATTTTTAGGAAAACAACTCAATATGAATTCTTTAAAAAATATGTGTATCCCACTTCTAACTGCTGAGAAGTTTCAGGGTCTCCACTTGTAGACTGAACATGGTGAAGGATTCACAGTATTAAGTCACCAACAGATTCTTGTACCTGATCAGAAATCATGCAATGTCTTGTAGAGAACAAAATTAATTTTCTGCCTGCCTTCCTGAACCAACTCAGAACTAAAAATAATAGGCTAGGAAAACCATCTCCCTATTCAGAGAAGTTACAGGGTATATCTAGATAAAAATCTATCAGTTCCATTATTTAAGATTTAAGGGGAAAGAGGCCTCCCATTTAATTCTTGTGTAGTGAATGTGCAGACTATAACACTCACCCGATGTGATGGAATGGAATTATGAAGGCCAGGCTCAGGGAGGTAAACATTTTCTTAGCTGCCCAGAAGAGCGTGGGAGGGACAAGAGGATGAGACTGGCACCTCCCTGAGGAATTCACACTGTTGTGGCTGGCTGACTTTGGGAGATGGGGTTTCAGTCTGGGAAGATTCTTGCTAGAGGTTGTAGCTAATAAACATAACTGGACTGAATTTGCATTGTCTCTTGGAGTTCCTTGGGCTAGGCCTGGCATCCCCCCATCACAGATAGATTGATAGTATCTGAGTTTGAATCCACACCTTCACAAAAGAAAGATGCTATGTCTCTCATGTAGGCACAGAGATACTCCAACCTTTCCTTCAGCTAGAGACAGAAACTTTGAATGCTTTTCCAACACTGGGGGATAGTATGTATTGTTGGTAAAGGAGGTCAACATGATGATGAGCTTTCCACACCTCAATAAATTGGCTTCCTCTCATTCTCTTTCTCTCTGCTGTCTCAGAAACTGAGCTGGGTTTTAACTATGCTATTGATCAAATGAACTGTTATACAGGAAGTCCTCGACTTATGATCATTCATTTAACAACCGTTCGAAGTTACAAGGGAAGACAATCAACACAACTGCACAAAAAATTGAGTGAAAATCTAAAAAGAAGAAAAGGACACATCTGGGAGATGAAAATAGGGACACTAGGTAAGAGTTCATACAGAGAACTTAGCTTTGCAGAGAATATTTCAGGAAATATATAGCTCAGAATGCGCTGAGATTACTGAAGGATGCTAAAATAATAAAAAGTGCTTCTTTAGATATGTTAAAATAAAAGAAACATCTAAGTGAAGAATTACTCAACTCTTATTTAGCTTAGTTTTCTCTCAGAAGAAAATAAGAATTTCACCTGGCAGCTATGAAAACTTGGATGAAAGAGTTGGGTTCCCACTTAAGCTCAACAGGGGATATCTACTGACACTGAATGAGTCCAAATCTTAAGGCTGAAGGCATTCGGATACTGAAGAAACTTGTTGATAACGTGACAAATTCTGTTCAGTATCTTTCAGAAATCCTGGAGAATGGGTGAAGTTCCAGAGGAGACAAATACTTTCCCAGTCTTCCAAAAGGGAGAAAAGAAAGATCCAGTGAACTATAGACAGGTCAATCTGATAAGAAATTTATAGAGCAGATCATAAAGGACCTGTTCTGTAAGCACTCTGCAATGATGAATAGAAATCAGAATATATTAGTCAAGAATAAGTCTTATTAGACTGATGTTATCTCTTTTGTTAATTCTGTAACTATAGGAATGCCCATAATATACTTTATCTTTAGCAAACCATTGATACAGTACTTCATATACCATTCTGATTAGTATAGTAGTGAAGTATGCACTGAATTACATTTATTAGATTTATGCCCCTTTTTGGAGCACAAGGCAATGTATTCCTTCATCCTACTTTTCCTCACAACAACAAACATTGTTAGGTAGGGTGGGCTTAGAGAGAATGACTGGCTCAAAGTCACCCAGTGAGATTCCATGGTTGTGGATGCACTTCACTCCTGATCCAACGCCTTGACCACTACACTGCACTTTGATTGCTACATATAATAGACCCTGGTGCTTCAAGATCACTATTGTCTTGAAATCCATACACAGCCCTTTTCCCCCCCCATAAAATTGGAGCACAGTATCAAGTGGTTTTGAGTCCTGGACTCAGTATTCTTCCATATTTTCATTAATTATTTGCATGAGAAGGCTTATAAAATGAACAGAGGACAAAAATGACAGATGACAAAAACTAACAAATGCAAAGTTTAATGAAATCCACAGATATAGAATAAAGATTTGTGGCTTGTGAAAATAATTGTAGTTGAGCTGAATATGAATTAGAAATTTGACAGAGATACTAAAATGCCAAAGTAGTTTTAATCTGGATTATATTAGAATCAAGATCAGGATCAGATTAGGATCAGATCAAGAAATAATAGTTCTACCGTATTTTGCACCAATTAGGCCTCCAGCTCATCTGAAAAAGTCGAACATGGAGTTATGGTCCTAAGCTCTATGAAGGCTTTTCAATACCCTCAATAATTTACCAATTACCCTGGGAACTGATGACCTCTCCTACTTGGGAGTTCAAGCAGAGGCTGAAAGGAGGGATACTTTGATTTATGCACTGAGCAGGGATTTGGATTCAGGGAACAAATGGCCACTCCAATGCTATGATTCTAGAAAGAGACTAATCTGGTCAATGAGCTGTGTCAACAAGCCTGCCAGCCCAGAAAAGCAATTGGTCAGTGGGTGGTAGATTCTCTAATCTTAGTAAACCCTGTTCTTTAAGCAGATTGAATGTTTTTCTTTTTAGGTGGGAGTAGAACTCTTTCTGCATTGGTTTGGCACGACTTTTCTAGAGACTTTTCTGGGTGATTTGGAAGCCACTGTGCTGTTCTTCATTTCTGCCATGAAAGATGAACAAAACTTCTTTAGAACACCAACCACATGATTTTTATGGTGAATCTCTTGAAACTATTTGGTTGACATCCTGTAGGGTTATTGTCCTATGAAGGTTCTGTCATTCTACTACCTACACTCCATCCTGCACCCAAAATCCTATGATTACAGGCATTTTGATGCTTCCTCATTATTGTTTTTTATCACATTTGAATCACAAAAGAGGTTGGCCGATTCTATATCACTATAAGCCGCTATACACACTGGCTGAAACAGAATAGAGCAGATTGTCCATTTTAATAGATGTGTCAGCTTGTCTGGAGGGAAATGGCTGAGGACGGCTGCTATACATTTCCATCTCTGAGCAAATCCTCTACCAGGATTTGTTTTGTTCCATATGCCACATCTCCTTTAATGAGAAAGACAACACTAAATTATCATGGAATGCTGGGGTCTCAGACATACCAAATACCTCCATTAGTTTAAGCAAAATATTCGCTACATTTCCCCATTCATTAACACATCAACTGTGAACTTTCATCTTGACATAAGCTTATGCCTGACATAAATGTTCAGCAAAAATGGAACTAAATATCAGCAGCCATGGAAGAGTGAACATATTATCTGTACTATATTTTTATAGAGACTCTTTTAAGTTTTCATGAGCATGTTTAATGAGCAATCGGTAGATCCTTATTGCACCCAGCCAACCTTTAATGTGAGCTAAAATGCCATAACCAATTTATAACTAAGTCACATTTCAACTTTTAATGAAAAGAAACTGTTGTCTGTCGTGGAAATTATGAAATTTCATTTCCCATGATTTGAAGATGTACAGCAACAACGACTCAACTGTTGTAGTTAATCATAAATGTCTGTGGCTGTAAAAGTATTTAGATGGCAAAAGGAAGGGGAAAAAAATGCAGCTTGATGTCTTCTTGGAATTCTTGGGAATTCCATGAATTGAAATCTAATATATTTTAAGGGATTGAATGTCTGTCTGTCTGTCTGTCTGTCTGTCTGTCTGTCTGTCTGTCTGTCTGTCTGTCTATCTATCTATCTATCTATCTATCTGATTAGTTCCTCATCTTTCTGTTCTAGCAAGCATTCCAGGGAACACTTCTGTCTCTCTCTACAGTTGCTCTTGGCATATCTTAAACTGGAATTAGATCTCTAGGAGAACATTGAAGTACATTATCTGAATAGTTGGACAAGAGGAAAGTTGACAGGTTATAACAGGTTCAAAGGAAGGTGATAAAGATGATGCAGACAGAACATACCCCATGGGCACAGGCTAAAGAAACATGGAATATTCAGTCTAAAAAAAGAAGAGTGAAAGGCGACATGATATCCATACTTGGCTACCTAAAAGGGTCCCATAAGGAAGATGGGCCAGAACTATCTTCCATTGCCATAGAAACCTAGGACCAAAAATAATAAGTTATAGTGACCTAGATTTCATTTAAATATAAAGGAAAACTTCCTGATGGCAAGATCTATACAACACCGGAATAGTCTATGTATGAAGGTTGTGGGTTCTCCATTTCTGGAGTTTTTTAAGAAGAGGCTGAACAGCCTCTTCTCAATGATGTTTTCATTGGTTTTCCGGCATATTGCAGAGGGCTGGACTAGAGTATCATTGCAGGCTTCTTTCATTTCCATAATTCTATAATAGCAAGATAACTACCTGGAATAGAAGGGGAACAGCCAAACCTAATTCTCAGTATTTTGGCCCACTTAAGTTTTTGTAGAAGCATTCCCTTACCTTTCATTTGGAAAGCTATAGAAGTGCTGTCATCTGGTCAACAGTGAGCAGAGTCTGGGGAATTCAAGAAGAGACCTATAGGCAGGCCAGTGATGGAGGAAAAGGAGCAAATTTGTCATTAGCTGACAGGAATCTTGTCTAAAACTGGAGAAAGTCCTAGGCTCAATATCTGGCAACTGGTTAGAAAGACAGCATATGGCAGGGATGGGAATGAGCTTTCCCAAAGACCCAGGAGAGCTGCTATTAGTGTGAGAATAGACAATATTGGGCTAAGTATTATGATAAGGTTATGATCAGCAAAGTGCAGAGATAAAGTCTTGTCTTAACAAAGAGTTGTCTGGCCTGAGAAACTTGTGGTCTTTCAGATGTTGCTGACAACTCCACAGCAGCCTCACATAGCATGGCTAATGGTGATAGATGCTGGGAGCATTTAGAAGGCCACAGTTTCCTCATCCCCAAGAGACTAAGAGTAGTACAAGAACCTTTAGAGCATGAAATAGCTCAGGATTGGTCCTCCAGGATTGTTAACTATCTTTTACTTGGAGGAGTGAGATGTAGTATCCTGGTACGGTACTCATCTTGATAAGCAGGTTAGGGAAATCTAGTTTAGTCATATTAATGGGAAGGTCTAAAGTTATGAGTACAAGGCCACCCAGTTTATTTTGGTGTTCCCATTCTTTTCTGCTAGAAATATTAAAAGCATATCTGACACGCAGGTCGGCTCCAAATGGCTGACTGAAATATTTTCTTCTTTTTCCTTTGGTGCACTCTTTTCATTATTTATTTATAAAATGTGTATGCCACCCAACTCCCAGTGACTCAGGGCAGTTCACAAGTAAAAACATTAAAAAATATATAATAAGAAACAAAAATAAAGAATAAAAGAAAAGATGACAAGAACTAGACAGGAATGAAAAAGAAAAGGAACAAATCCACACAATCCAAGGGGGCTTCACTCACCCACACCAAAGAACTGAGAGAACAGCAAAGCATTCAAGCCCCTTTGAAAAACTACTAGGATGGGAGCCATCTGGATCTTTGTGGGAACCTCATTCCAGAAGGCAGGGGCTGCAACAGAGAAGGTGCGCTCCAGGGGTCCCAATAGGTGGCATTGGTAAATTGAAGGACCCAGAGTACACCAACCTTGCCAGATCAGATTGGATGGGCAGATAGGATTCTTCAAGTAACCAGGCTCTATGCCATGAAGGGCTTTATAGGTAACAACCAGCACCTTGAATCTCACCCAGAAAGAAACTGGCAATCAGTGCAGTTCATGATGCAGAGGTATGCCTATCACTGCTTGCGCTGCTGCATTCTGGACTAGTTGATGCTTCTGAGTGGTCTTCAAGGGCAGCCCCATGTAGAGCATGTTGCAGTAGTCAAGCTATGAAGTGACCAGGGCTTGAGTGAATGGTCTCCTGATCAAGGAAAGGGCACACCTGGCACACCAGATGAAGCTGTACAAAGGCCTTCCTGGTCACAGCTGCCACCTGCTGATTTAAGCAGGAGCCATGAGTCCAGGAATACTTTGTGATTGTGCACCACCCTTGAATGGGAAGTACAAACCCATCCAAGGTCAGAGATGGAATATCCTCAGATCTGGTGGCCCAAACTTCCATAGCCACTTGGTCTTGGTTGGATTAGTCAAAGACAGTTCCTTCCCAACCAAACCCACACAGACTCCAGGTACTGGAACAATACCTTGACAGCCTCACTTGGCTAGCTGAGGGTTGAAAGATATAATTGGGTATCATCAACATACTGATGAAACTGAACCCCAAATCAGAGGATGACTTCACCCAGTGGTTTCATGTAGATATTGAAAAAAGGGAAGAAACAGAAGAATCTTCTAGCACCCTATAAAGGAGGGGCCAAGGGAGCAATCTCTTCACCCCAACCAACATTGACTACAACTGGTCCCAGACAAAGAAAGAGAACCACCATGGAATGGTGTCCCCAATCCCTAGCCCATGGAGCCAGCTTAAAAGAATACCATGTTCAATGGTATCAAAAGCTGCTGAGAAATCAAGGAGCACAAGGATGGATGTACTATCTCCATCCTGGCTCTGCCATAGGTCATCTACAAGCATGACCAAAGCCATCTCAGTACTAAATCCTGTGTCCTCCAAGGTTCTCATCAACTGCAGAAACTGCAGATAACCTGTTTCATCCAGGATTTTATCAACTGCAGACCAACTACCTCCTCAACAACCTTCCTCAGAAAGGAAAGGTTGAAGACTGGACAATAGTTGTCAAAAACTATTGGATCCAAGGCTGGCTTCTTAATGAGGGGGAGCACCATTGCTTCTTTTCAGTCAGGAGGTACCACCCCCTCTGTTAAAGAGGCCAACACCACAGCATGGACCCAACTGTGGGTCATCTCCTTGGCTACTTTTAGGATGCAAGAGTGGCCCAGACCCAGCAAATAGGTGACCATACCAACTGTATAGAGGACCCTGTCCACTTCCTCAGGAGCCATCAGCTCAATATCATCCCAGATCACACCACCAGGCTGTGCCTCAGGCATCTCAGTCTGCCCTGCCCAGAGTCCAAGTTGGAGTGTATTTGAGTGACTTTATCCACCAGATAGCCTGAATAATCCTTACAGCTGCCCAGCAGATGATGTGGGGGGGGGGAGGGGCTCTCTACCGAATAAGGACTGGGTCACCCTGAACAGGGCTGCTGGATGGCTTTTGGTGGATGCGCTAAAGGCAGAGGAATATTAGTATTTTGCCACCCTTATCGCCACGAGGTAATCCCTAATATGGGCTCTTACCCATGCTGTGTCAGATTAACTTTGAGTCTTCCTCCAACGTGCTCCAAGCATCTCTTTATGCCTAAAGCTTTAGGCAAATCCCATCTGAATGTTCAGTGCAACAGTGATAAAATGCAGCAGGATATTTTTTTCTCAGAAACAGTAAATGAACTGGCCCTGGATGCTCCTAATTTTTTAAAGCAACAAATTTAGGGATATACGGTAGCGTTGCATGTACAGTACATAGCTTCAGCAAAAATCATCTGGAAGTTTTGCTCCCTGAAAAACATTGCTTAACTTCATAAAGTACTTTGGATATTTCATTCTCTATTTCTTAGCCTAGTAAGACTTTAAATTATAAGCATACATATTTCTTCTTGTATGAGATGGTCTAAGGTGGATTTCTGCTGTTCACACAATCACTGAGACATTAAACATATAAGATCTTGGTACTGCTAGTTGTTTTCCCTGTTTTAGAGGATACCAAAACTTCAGGTATTTTCTAAAGTATTGGCCTGTCTTTTTCCAATAAGCATTGAGAGCTTTGCTCAAGATTCAAATGAAGCTAATCTTTCTTTCTTTCTTTCTTTCTTTCTTTCTTTCTTTCTTTCTTTCTTTCTTTCTTTCTTTCTTTCTTTCTTTCTTTCTTTCTTTTGTATTGTTTTAAATTTTGGATGTTTTATGTGTTTTAGATGTATTTATAGTTTTAATGTTTTTTGTAAGTCGCCCAGAGTCCCCTATTGTGGGGGAAATGAGCGTGGGAGAAATCCAATAAAATAAATAAAATAAATAATTATTTATTCACACTGAGACAAATCCATTTACTTTCTTTGCACCACAACTGTTTTCTGCACTGAGATGCAACCCATCTCTTCTTCACGTAATCTTTCCTTGTAATTTCATGATTCACACCAATATATTCTCTTTCCTTTGTTCTTCCATGCTACACTATGGAGATGCTTAGGGGGGAAAAATAACAAAATCCAACATAAGAGCAAGAAGTAAAATGCAGAACACATTCAGTAAGGCTCCCTAGGAAAACACAAAGAATTATTATAGTTCCAAAATATATATTAAAAAATTCATTTATTAATTTATAAAAATGTGTATTAATTTTAAAAACAAGTATTTAAAAATTGTTTTGCTTTTTTAAAGAAATAAGCACTTCACTGTTACTGAATGAAACTATTTATTTAGGATGATTTACCAATAATTAAAAAGTCCAAAGTACAAGTCCAAAGCTGGCAATATCTTTACTATAATCAATCAAAATTATCCAAAAGGATGTCCAGGTAAACATACTGTAAGGCTATCATCTTGCACCCATAACTGCTTTCTCAAGGCTGGCTGGGGAATTCTGGGAATTGAAATCCACCCATCTGAAAGCTGCCAAGGTTGAGAAACACTGGTCCATGGCCTCAATACCTTTTTTGTGGTTCCATAGTACCCTTGGAAAAAATGACAATTAAAAACCTTTTTTCCCATCTTAGACCACTTGAAAGGGCAAAGTGGAAAGCTTAAGGCACTCGTTTTGGCTCTTTAAACACTCTCCCACCTCCCCCACCAGATGGGCCATGAATTCTGGGATCACTCAACCCTGGCAACATCATTAGGTTCCCAAATATATTTCCCTGTGGTTGGTGGAGGGCAGCTTTTTAAAAACTAATGCGCCTTCTCAGCTGCAAGAAATGAACTTATTCCACTGAGCCCAGTCCTACCTCTAATAATCACTTAATTAACAATAAGTAGCAATTATGGTTAACCAGGCTTTTCAACTTAGCAGAGCCCAACTGCAATAGCCAATAATTGGCTATCTAAAATTAGTATTCTGAAGCAATCAGCGAGTTGGAAAAATTGCATCAGAAAGATCTTCAAGGCCTTAAAGAGTGTCAGTGGACCCAAGGGACATCCTTTGGGATAACAGATCATTGGATGGAGATCATCACTACAAATGACCTAAACACCTTAGTCTTAGGCCTCAGTAAGTAGGCTCAAGAAGGACACAATATGGTGGTGATGGAAGGGTGGGTTAGAACTACTGTAATTCAGTGGCAAAATCTGGAGGAATGTCAGCAGCCACATTTCTGTGCAACGGAAAAGAATGCATGTTCACTTGGGAACTTTTACCTTAAAAATTAAATCAAAACTCTTCAGACAAATTTAAGATTACAAAAACAAATCCCCTATGCATTTGTTTGTAGATAACCAATGTCATCTTAAATTTCTAAATATTTTGTCCTCTCTCTGAAGACTTTGTTCTCTCTGAAGAAATTCGTTTTCTTGTGGTCATCTGAAACTGGTCAAACATGAGATCTACTTCTTCTTTTTGTGCTGCATAGGAAGCTATGCCTGTGCTTCCTATATGCTCTTCTCAAAGATGGGCAAACACCAGCACATTTGTTTTTTGCTCCCCAGAGCATTACCACTGAAATTTGCCACTACCAATTGGCAAAACATCTGAATTACAGGGATGAATTGCTTGGAAAACAGACGGTAATTATGTAATAGGATTGAGATGATGAAAAATAGGCTGATAAATGGAAAATATCCAGGATATTATATAGGCAAGATTTTTGGATGAACTTACTGTAAATGCAAAGCTTAAACATGAAGAATTAGAGCAGAGTTACTTCCTTTTTCAATTGCCTTTTTCTTCTTTTCAAATTCATTTATAATATTTATATGGATGCCCACCTTAAATAACTGTTGTCGGCTAGCAAGAAAACCAAACCAATATAAAATGCCCACTTTCTGGCATAAAAAATTAAGTACCCTGTCTCTCAAAGATACAGATATGGTTTTGGACCTTCCTCCGCCCTCAATTTTAGAAAAAATATATAGTGACGATATTGGTGCTTTCCTGTCTACTAACATTTTTTAAGCTTTCAGATGTCTTAGAAGTGCCTTGCTGCTATACTTTCTGAGTCAACATCTGTGTTGTATTTATTAATGTACTTAATTCACTAAATATTAAGGTATATGTTTTATTTCTATAACTCCTTTTGAGAGCACACCCACTTTTTTGACCATACACCCATGATTTCAGGAAGGCCTGTTGGCATGCCACCCAAGACAAATGAAGCCTTTGGCGTGCACACACACACACACACACACAACCTTGGGCACCTCTTTGTTTATTATGGTTTTGATCCTTTGAAAATTATATTGGAAATCATTCAGCTGTATTACAACCGTAGTAAGCTGACAGTATAATTCTGAGAATAAGAACAACTTAAGTTGTGCGATAGTCAATGGCACACAAATGTACAATGAAAATGCTGTAAAATGTTTTAAAATGTGAAAATACTTTTATTTTTTCAGAACAAGAAAAGTCATTTTGATTTACAAACTTCAACAAATTCCTGACAGGAAGTGTAGTCCAAGTTGTATGTATTTGAATGAATAAATGGGTTTACATGTTTACAGGACCATTAAGCATACTGAATCCCAGTTAGAAAAATCTGTGAGATTCTGAGACAATCGATTTAACAATAACATCCATAACTCAGATGAACTCTGATTTCAGATTAAAAACTTCAGAATAAAAACTCACATCACAAATTTAAGGTGCAATTTATCATACCTGGTAATATATGTTTCCTTTTCATTTAGGTTTTTCTGACTCATTACCTTGGTTTTTTCTACTATTCAGGACAAATTTACATGTGATGTTTAATTGTATCCACGTCATTCTTGACAGCAACACTAGAAGTTCATCTACTAAGAAAAACTACCGTCTCTAATTTAATTGAGCCATAGAAAGGGTGAGAAGCATTTGTTTAGTGTTGAGGATACTGTAACTGAACATTGAGTGAACATATCAGATTAAATGTCAGAGTATGTTTATGGATGAACAAATAGTAAGATGAAGTGAGTTTGTATCCTTACAGCATACACAGATTTATTAGCTTTTTGGACAGGACAATGGTGAAACACTGGCAACCAGCCCTCAGAATGTCTTAGAACCAACAAAACAGCTATCACCAATGCTCTCACTCTGTTTTTCCCTTTCCACATACTATAATTTTCTTCACAAGTACCTTAATGAATGTCACAGTAGGTAGAATCTATGGCCTTAAAAGCTATGAAGATTTAAACAGCTGCTCCACAGTTTCAGGCACTAAAGACCATCATGACATAAATGAGGGTTCCTCAACCTTGGCGACTTGAAGATGTGTGGACTACAACTCCCAGAGTTCCCCAGCCAGCATGGCTGGCTGGGGAACTCTGGGAGTTGAAGTCCACACATCTTCAAGTCGCCAAGGTTGAGGAACCCTGACATAAATGATGGCCATCTCATACTTATTGAAAGACCAAATGAGCACAGTAGGATTTAGATCTGTGTAAACATTCAGAATTGCACTGTAGGAACAGTGAAGCCAGCTGAAAAGTTCTCTGGACACTTTTCCTATGAAAATGGAACTTCAGTGTATCCGGGGCAAGCTATGTTCAGTATGAAAAGTAAATTGTGTGGCAGGTTCTCTATTTGATATCACCTCCTAATCCTAAAAGCAGTTTTCTCCTTTTACCTTACAGTGAAATTTCACATAAATCCTATTTTAAAATATTGATGGGCCAAGCATGGGGACAGAAGATACCAACAGCATGTAACATGCTATTTAAATAATTTAAGAGATGCAGCAGGCTTTACTGTAATGGGAACAATTTTATGATCAGTTGATCTGTGTGCTCAGGTTCCTCTCCAGGTTCTCACTGTTGATCAAGCAATTCCCAGTCTCCCCCTGCCCTCTTTTCAACTGTTTCTGCATTGGGCAGCCTTTTAAATAAGGGCACATTCAAAGTGAGGAGTCTCTTCTGATGGCCCTTCAAACAGAGGACAGCCCTCTGTAGAGAAGGACAAATGGCCATCATCAGGTTATAAATGGAGAGCATTTTCTTCTGCTCTCATGAAACATCTATTTGTTATAGGGATAGACTTGCTCCCATTTCTTCTTGCCTCTAAATATCCATCAGATCTTGAACCTCTGCAAGATCCATCATTACTCATTTAGCACAAACCCGAATGTCAGCAATCTGTAAATGAGGCTGTTATCTTTTTGGCTGCTTTGAATTTATATATGAGTAGAAGAGCTAAGCAAACAGATGACTTACATCAATCAATCTGGAGATAACATGAACCTATGTTTTGTGTTTAATGTGACACTTTTCGTCTAGGACAGTAGGTAAGTGACAGTATATATCCTTTGTAGTATGTTCCCACGCTCATTTGCATTTGTCAGAACAACTCATAGATTTTCCACACAAATTAAACTAGCTAAAATCATGGTACTGTGACTACCCAAAGAATGTTCATACTTTTTTTTTCAGCGTAACTGGAAAAGTCTAGCAGTCTGCTGTGATGTGTGAATAATTTGCTGAAGGACTTGTTTACCCTGAAGACTTGCCTTCCTTCATGGCCATCTTTGCATGTGTTGTGCAGGCAAGCAAAATAACAGTAACAATGACACTCTGCTGTTTAAAGCTAGATCCCGCAGCCCTTTGCAGGGATCTAATTTTCTTTCAAAGGAATGCTTTAGCTAAGCTGTTGATGAGCAGAAGTGCCTCCCTGAAGATCTGAACAGCCATACTAAATAAATCTGCTTTATGGAGTTGAATATAAGATCAGAGTCTCTCAAAGCAAAGGGGTTTCCTCCAAAGAGGCTAAGGTAGTCTGCCTAGTTTTATCTTTTCTCTTTTTTCATAAGAACTCTCCTATCAGGTAGGTTAGGCAGAGACCTAGTAACCAGTCTAAGGCCACCCAATGAACATGAATGAAAGGGTATCTGAATCAGGGTTCCCTGACACTAGTCCAAAACTGAAAAGTATAATTGGTACACATGAGATTCACAGAATTTATAATGTTATATTCCCATCAGGGCTGGCCCAAGAGAGTTAGCACTTACTCCCATGTCAGGTTCAAAACCAACTAAACAACCAGTTAAATCTTTCTTCTGTTCCAGTAACAGAACTGTATCCTTCACTTTATCAGCAGAAATCTGGCTAGCTTCTAAGGTCCAGGCAGGTTGTAGGACACAATTTTTTTCCTTCATTACTTCGCTTCCATCTTTGAATTTGCCCTCTGATGAAATTTACTAATGTTAGGGTCTATCTTTGTCTTTATTCATCCAGTACAGCCTTGTGACTGTTTTCATATCTCAGTTTACTGTACTGACCCATTCATCCCAGCCAATATCACACAAGAATGGAGTATTAGCCCTGAATCACATGGCTATGTTGAATGGAATCAGAAGAAACATCATCAATATACACTTTCAGTCAAGCCTTAGAAGAGAAGAGTTGTGTTAGGTCATATCAAGGGCCATCCAGGGCAGTGTCCTTTTCTCTCTTGCCTTGTTGCTCCTCAACCAATATAGATCTCTCTCTTTCTCTCTCTCTCTTACTGTCTATAACTAGCAGCCTATAAGGAGAGTATTAAAACAAATTATTGTAATTATCATTAGACGCTTCCACCATCTGGCTGCTCTTTGTGATGTTTATGCTGTCTCAGATATGTGTTCCATTCACATTCAGTTACTAATATAATCCAATGTCAAACAAATTTTCTGTAGTTTATTTCTGAACACTTGTCTGCTTTCAGCCTAACTTCTATCTTTCTTCTGGCAGTTTGCTAAATATGATTTCCTACTGCTTGGTTTAACTTGTGGTCTTCTATGAAATCAGATGCATTAATCAATATTTTATTATCATTTGGAATTAAAGTCACTTTTCTCAGCAGCTATAAGTTGTCTCATTATGGAGAAATGAAAATATATATTTATGACATTGTACTAATACAATGTAATTTAAATGATGTTGAAGCACCTGCCAGCTGCAATGTCCAATAGAATAATTTATGGTATGTGTGTGTCTGACTAATTGTGTACCCCTATTTCCTATTGTAGTGATCTTTGTTTTAAAAAGAAGACAGGTGTCTCAGTCACTTGTGTTCCAGTATTAGAAGACTTCATAAAATATCATATGATGTATCAATGAGAACGTTTCCTATCATGGACCTTCAAGACCCGGCAAATTGAGTCAAGGGCCATTCCAATTAAATGCTAGTGGACATATTAAACTTCCCTAACTGGGCCAATGAAATTTTGCACGTCCTTACATAACTTTTCTTTTAAGTATTTGTGGCAATATGAAGAAAACTGCCTGTTATGCAATTGCATTAGTTATGCAAAAGCAACTTACATGTTATGTGCATTTTATTGCTCCAGAGTTGGTTTTACTTGACTATATTTTCATTGTTTTTCTAATCCCTTAAAGAAAGGTTAAAATAGGAAAGAGAACAGAAGTATAACAATGTGGGTATTTAGCTGGATGTTGGTAAGCATATGGGAGTGTGAGTCTACATATGTGTGAGGACATGTATTAGTATCTATTTATGCTTGAGTGTGTGCAAGTTGAATTTTTCTTTTCTTTTTCCTTAATTTTAATTAACTCGCGTTTCTTGAATGGTATAACCCACTATGGGAATGCATTTCCAATATGCCTCTGCCACAAACTGGAATGGATAATAATTTAAAACTTCATTGGCAGGGTCTTTCTCCCAAGAGTTCCCCAGGGAAAGATAATTATGACATGTTACCCCCAGTCAGGCTGAACCTCGTGACACCCCCTAATCTGACAGCTAGGAAGTTCTTAGTCTTGTTACCAAAGGCTCCTTCCATCAACCCAGCACTTTAAAAAAAAAAAACATACTAGAAAAGACGGTGTTTTGGACCTTCCCACTTTAAACCCAGAAATGCAGAATTTAACAAAACTTGTGCCAAGCCTAAAACACAGAAAATAGCTTTGCAACTGGGTAGCTTACATGTACAGAATATATTGATAATAAATTCATTTATTAAACCTTAGAAGCCAGATCTGAAGCTTGAAATATGGACAGCCCCTGCTCTATTGGTCTTTTGCAAGACCATGAAGACCAGGCTCTTCCCCCAGGCAATGGGGCAGGATGTTAGTTGGGAGTTCCAGTATGGTTGCATGTGGCTAATGATTTCTGCTTTATTGAGCCTGAGTGCAGTTTTAGTTGGTCTTTGCTTCAATATAATCTGTTTGCTGTCTAAAGTTCCTCAGATGGTTGGGGGCCACATAAATTGGATAAATCAATCAATTAATCCTTGGGATGGATGGATGGATGGATGGATGGATGGATGGATGGATGGATGGATGGATGGATGGATAGATAGATAGATAGATGGATGGATGGATAGATAGATAGATAGATAGATAGATAGATAGATAGATAGATAGATAGATAGAATAAAGCAAAGAGGAAGGGAAAGGAAAGGCCACAATAACACACAGAGTATTCAAAATAAAATGAAAACAGTCAGCTATGCTAAACAAGTTAATTATTTCCTCCTTGAGTAAGCTATGGATTGGAAGATCCAATGGAATGGAAGATAAAATAACAAGTACTTTTGCAGAATACTGAATGGTTTATGGACTTTTTGCTGAAAATGGAAAGATCTAAAATGATGTTTTTTACACTGGATGATTGAAAAAGATTGAATAAGGGGACAAAGGGATTATTGTTATGTTTAAGAAGGAGGGAGAGATAATAGTTGTGATTGTAACTGCTGTAATGAAGGTGGGAGTCACTTCTTTAATTATCTTTTTTTCCCTTTCTTTTCCTTTAACTGTATTGTTTCCTACACTTTTTTTTCTTTTCTTCTTTCCTTCTTTCATATATTTCTTCTTTTTCTTTTATTCAAGTAAAATTTCTTAGTAAAAATGATAACAAGAAAAGGAAAGAGTATTTTACCACAAAACCACCAAAATACAAAATGGGAAATGGAGGGGTGAATGTTGTACCTTCCCCACCTCTAGTGATTCCTCTGTATTACTGTCATACCTCCTGTAGCCTCTCAGAAGCTAAAGATGGCTTTAAAGAAATCAAAGTTGGCAGCTGCAAAAAAATGCCTATCCTGACATACATTATAGTTTCTGTAATTGGAAACAAGAAACAGTGAGATTTACTTGTTGTAGGTCTGAATTCTTTCATTATTGTTTGCAAATAAAAGAGGCAATGGCAAGGAGAATATTCAAGCAGCACAGTTTATTCCTCAGCACGTAAACAGTGGTTCATGCAATCAACTGTATTTGGCTTCCATATATTTTGAGAGATGGGGTTTTTCATGCAGAACTTTGATGAATTTCTTGATTAATAAACAGATTCAAATGGCTTGCTTGTTTGCTTTAAAATTGCAGTGCATGACCCTGGGCCATTTCAGTTTGCCACCAACTAAATGTTCACTAGAAAATAGAACAATTATGTTTTGAGTTGGCTTCTCCTGCTTTTTTTCCAGATTAGGTGTTAGAAATTATGAATGCTTATCCAAAAAAAGAAAACCCAATTTTATAATGTCCTAGGCTTCAGAACCCTTCTTTTGTGCATATTTGTATGACTGAAATTTGAATAACTAATAACAATCCTATTTTAAAACTAATGCTTGGGTTTGATGGTTGTCAAAAGTATCTGTACTGACAAAGAGATACCAGCCGATAGAAGCAATCAAATTACAGAAAATCAGATTAAAATCATAATGTATACCCTGAATGTTCTATTTGTTGCTAAATATACAGACCTGCTGTTAGTTTATAGGTTTCCTCCACTGCTTTGTGTGATTCACTTCCTGATATTCTCAGGATGATTGATGCTTATAGCAATGACTGGGTTCCTGAGAGAGATTTGTGTTATATGTGTTTTTAAAAGATAGTTTATTATCTTCAGCATATTTTTCTTAAAAGCTTTAATAATTATTATTTCTGCAATTTATAAGGTTTATCTGCTAAACTTCCAGAGCATGGTAGAGTGTTACAAACCAGGAATAGGACTGACTTTCTTGTAATAAACCACCTTTTTTTATGAGACATTTTCTCTGCTTCCACTAAGTAAACATAATACAGTGCCCCAGCTGAGTTAATATAATACTCCACACCGATTCAGTATGTGGAATCAAAATGCAGGACGCAAAGGCAAAATAATCAAGGCTTCACTGCAGTGTTTATTAGGCAGGACGTATTGGAGGGGGACCTCACCAAAGGTTAGTGGGAGACACTCCTCTGTAGGCAAAACGGATGCCCTGATATTTATACTGCTCTACAGGAAAGGGGAAGGGAAAAGAACACGTCTGTATACATATTCATATGATGATGCTGACATACCTAAATGAGCAATACTTCTCAAGTTACTTTCTGTCCTTGTTCTTGGCTGCTATCTACAAGGACGGAGCAGCTGTTATCTATAAGGAAAGCAATAGTGTCAGAGGGGAAGAAACAAATTGTTCAAGGTGCCAGGAAGAAGACATCCTCTCTTACATTGCTATGGGGATATTTGTGATAAGGGGTTTACAATCAGCCTAGTTCATGCCAGCTTCAAGGGTGCTGCACATTCCTTTATGTTTCAATTTTATTAAGGCGATCTCATTCATCTGAGGCCTCTAAAAACTTGTTTCTTTTACCCAAAGATTCACCCAAAGATATATTTTCCTCATTTTCCTCACAAGTAACTGAAGTAGTGTTCTGGCTGGCTTGATAGTTGAATCTACCTTCTGAACAAGTCTATGTATGAACTACAAATGTGTTGGACAGTTCCAGCTGGGAAAACCATTGTAACAAAGTAGTAACATAATAGATGTCTATTGGGGAATAAAAGGTAAAATTAGTTCCATTAAAATTCTTGTCATAATCCTTGGATTATCGGGTTGGACATTCAATACATCTGAAAGATCAGATTGAAGAATGCTGGATTTCATATTTAAAGTAGCTGTAATGATAATATATACCAACGTATTATAGATGATACGTATATGAGCCACATTTTCTCAGAAATAATATATGCATTTGTTTCCTGGAAATTCTAAAATGAAATAAACTATCTAAAGAAGCTAGCTTTTTCTTTTTTTTCTTTTGCTAAAGATAACAAAATATTAATTTTATATAGATTTGACCTGGAATACTTAGGACAAATACTTTCTAGTGATGTAATTTTAAATCTCTTTCTACAATAAATAGGATCATATAGGAATTGTAAAACTTTAAAAAATAGCTTGAGAGTTACAAGAAGAGCCATATTTTATTGTAGTTTTAGAGAATGAAATTTAAGATGAATCTCATGAACCTCATGTCAACTGATAAAATAAGCAGCATTCTAAAAAATGGAGTTTTTCACATTTCTGGAAGTCAGAAAGTCAGAGCTACATTGTCATTCAGAGTGTCTCTTGGGGCATATTATCATCCATGGATGGTTGAAAGTTGATGTTCATTCTTAGTGACGGGCATCTATAACGGTAAAATGTAAGTGTTTAAAAATGGATATTTTCAGTGAAATGTTATGAACATGATTCAGCTACAGTTAGCATTAAGCCTAACTGATCTCAATACCAAATATTAGATATGCTTGAATGTAATATTTAGTTTGATTTGTTTGTTCATATAGTTTATTCTGATTTTTTTCCATAAGATGTCATAAGAAGTCAGCTACTTACCTTATGTCTTCACAGTGGTTCGAGGCACTAATTTTACCCCTGGAAGCAGAAAATCATCATCATCATCATCATCATCATCATCAAGCTGATTTTCCCCTTTTTGCATTTATGGCACAACATAGCAGTCATTAACTTTAAAGCATCTATTTAGTTCTCGAAAACTCTTTGAACTAGATGGTCTACTTGACCTCTTGCATTGAACAAAGACATCTGAGCAGAAGTTGTAATTAAGTTAGCTTCTACATGAATACAACTCTCTGCAGTCTGGAACCCTAATAACACAGATCTGTACTCAAAGTCAGCATGGCTGTGTAGAGGTCAGAGATAATAGATAGTAGAAAATCGATGCTAGAATATTAGCCAAAAGGAATGTTGTCTGAATAATTCTGAGCCCTGATCATTTGGGTGGAAGAAATAGCCTTTTCATGTAATGTAGGCCTCACACTCCAGCAAGCATAGTTATTGATCATATTAGTAGAGAATTCTGGAGGTTCTAGTCCCCTCTCATTGGGACACAGGTTAGAAAAAGCTGTTTTACACAATCTTCTTTTTATCTTTGGCATGCTGCCTAAATCCACTGTTCAGTGCCTATTTCAGAAATAAGTTATATTGGCTTGTTGCAACAAAGAAAATGAAGTGGCCTCTGGCATTGGAAAAATTGTATCATTACATTGGGGATAATGATGATCATGATGAGGAAATTATTCTCTGAGTTAATAAATATGATATTTGGATCTTCTCTCTCTCTCTCTCTGTCTCTCTCTCTGTATGTGTATGTGTATGCATATATATCCCACTACTATAGCAAAAGTATTTGTGAATCTGAGTTTTTTTCTTAATAGACTCACACGAACTGAAAATGAAAGAATCAAAGACATCAATTGCTCATGAATCATACTTTGACATATTCTCTATTTATTTAAAAAGTGGATGTTCTGATTATAACAGGGACGTTCTAATGAGTCATCTTGTAAGTGTCAGCAGCAGCTGTGAAGAACACAATTAATTCCCTCCTCAACATTTGATTTCATAACAAGAATACCAATTTATCAGTGTAAAGTTAGTATGTAAACAGATCTACCAACCATGACTTCTGTTTAATTTTGATGAGGGATTCCAGTTCCTTTTGGATATCAAGATGCAAGAGATATTAAGTATTTATAGCAAACAGCACATTCAACTTATTTTCCTTGACAGGTAATAAATATGTATAAAGTTTAAGATGGAGATTCAGTGAAAAGGATAAGGAAATATATAGGATAAATACACATTGGAAATTTTTTACTGTATTTAATGTATACATACATACACACATATGATAATTTATACCTTTCCTCCATAATAGGCATAAATTACTCTCATTACAATGCTACAAGGAAATAAAGTAAATGTTGTGCTAAAATAGAATAATGGTCATCTGCTAATAAATGCACCTTATAAAAAGCTATATAGCCTTAATCCTGGTTAGAAAAGGAATTACCTGAAGCTTATAGTGAGTGAACAGAGGGTGAGCCAAATGAAGGCTCTGGGGATGGAGGCTACCCAGATATGCTTCAGTGGCAAGGATGTCATAACCAAGGGTCTGCAGCCAAATATTTCTGCCCAGGCCTTACACCGCTATAAGTGTTATTCAAGAGAATTTACTAAATGGATCCCATAACTTTTAGTTCAAGTGTAGAGTTTTAGTTCAAGATTAGAGCTCCATATGGAAAGGGAGATTCCATACGTTTGAGCTGACTTTAAAAAAGGCTGAGGTACACAAGACATTATTGCTGATGTACACTGGTTAATTGAGAAAGCCAAAGAATACAATCAAATAAGTCAATATGTGCTTCATTGATTATAGAAAGGCCTTTGGTTGTATTGATCAAGAGGCGAAATGTGCTTAGAAAAATCCCCATCCCAGAACATCTCATTGTCCTCATGTGAAATCTATATACGGGTCAGGAAGCCACAGTTTGGATGGAACATGACAAAACAGATTGGCTCCAGGCTGGCAAAGTAGTGAGACAAGGCTGTATATTCTCTCCTTATTTATTCAACCTATATGTTGAATATATATTAAGAGAAGCTGGGTTGGAAGAAAATGAATGTTGTTTTAAAATTGGAGGAATAACCTGCACTATGCTGATGACATAACCCTAATAGCCAAAAATGCAAAGGATCTGAAAGCCCTAGTAATAAAAATCAAGGAGCACAGTGAAAAATTGGTTTAAAATTAAATATAAAGAAGACCAAACTAATGACAAGAAGTACAACAACCAGCCATAGAACTGACAGTGAGGATATTGAAGTGGGAAATAGCTTCTGCCTTTTAGGATTGACTATCAAAAGCAGAGGAACTATAGTCAAGAAATTCACCACATATTGTTGTTGTTTAGTCGTTAAGTCGTGTCCGACTCTTCGTGACCCCATGAACCATATTGCGCCAGGCCTTCCTGTCCTTCACTGCCTCCCTGAGTTTGCTCAGTTTCATGCTCATTGCTTCAGTGATGCTATCTAACCATCTCATCCTCTGCCGTCCTCTTCTCCTTTTGCCTTCAATCTTTCCCAGCATCAGGGTCTTCTCCAAAGAGATCTCTCTTCGCATTAGGTGACCAAAATATCTGAGCTTGAGCTTCATTATCGATCCTTCCAATGAGCAATCAGGGTTGATTTCCTTTAAGATTGACTGGTTTGACCTCCTAGCAGTCCAGGGGACTCTCAAGAGTCTTCTCCAGCACCACAGTTCAAAGGCATCAATTCTTCGGCGCTCGGCCTTTTTATGGTCCAGCTCTCACAGCCATACATTACTACTGGAAAAACCATAGCTTTGACTATGCGGATCTTTGTCGGCAAGGTGACGTCTCTGCTTTTTAATATGCTATCTAGGCTTGCCATAGCTTTCCTCCCAAGGAGCAAGCGTCTTTTAATTTCATGGCTGCAGTCTCCGTCTGCGGTGATCTTGGAGCCCAAATAAATGAAGTCTGTTACTGCTTCCATTTCTACCCCTTCTATTTGCCAGGAATTGATGGGTCCAGATGCCATGATCTTAGTTTTTTTAATGTTGAGTTTCAAGCCAGCTTTTGCACTCTCCTCTTTCACCCTCATCAAGAGGCTCTTTAGTTCTTCTTCACTTTCTGCCATTAGGGTGGTATCGTCCGCATATCTGAGGTTGTTGATGATTCTCCCTGCAATCTTAATTCCGGCTTGTGATTCTTCCAGCCTGGCATTTCTCATGATGTACTCTGCATATAGGTTAAATAAGCAGGGTGACAGTATACAGCCTTGTCGTACACCTTTCCCTATTTTGAACCAATCGGTTGTTCCATGACCGGTTCTAACTGTTGCTTCTTGGCCCGCATACAGATTTCTCAGGAGACAGGTAAGGTGGTCTGGTATTCCCATCTCTTTAAGAATTTGCCACAGTTTGTTGTGATCCACACAATCAAAGGCTTTTGCATAGTCAATGAAGCAGAAGTAGATATTTTTCTGGAACTCCCGTGCTTTCTCCATGATCCAGCGAATGTTGGCGATTTGATCTCTAGTTCCTCTGCCTCTTCGAAACCCAGCTTGTACATCCGGTAGTTCTCGGTTCATGTATTGCTGAAGCCTAGCTTGTAGGATTTTGAGCATAACCTTGCTAGCATGTGAAATGAGTGCAATTGTGCGATAGTTTGAGCATTCTTTGGCGTTGCCCTTCTTTGGAATTGGAACGTAAACTGACCTTTTCCAATCCCGTGGCCACTGTTGCGTTTTCCAAACTTGCTGGCATATTGAGTGCAGCACTTTAACACCATCATCTTTTAGTATTTTAAATAACTCAGCTGGAATACTGTCATCTCCACTAGCTTTGTTGTTAGCAATGCTTCCTAAGGCCCACTTGACTTCACTCTCTAGGATGTCTGGCTCAAGGTCAGTGATCACACCAGTGTGGACATCAGGGACATTAAGATCTTTCTTGTATAGTTCTTCTGTGTATTCTTGCCACCTCTTCTTAATCTCTTCTGCTTCTGTTAGGTCCCTGCCTTTTTTGTCCTTTATCATGCCCATCTTTGCACTAAACGTTCCTTTCATATCTCCAATTTTCTTGTAGAGATCTCTAGTCTTCCCCATTCTATTGTTTTCCTCGATTTCTTTGCATTGTTCATTTAAGAAGGCCTTCTTATCTCTCCTGGCTATTCTCTGGAAATCTGCATTCAGTTGCTTATATCTTTCCCTTTCACCCTTGCTTTTCGCATTCCTTCTTTCCACAGCTATTTGTAAAGCCTCATCAGACAGCCATTTTGCTTTCTTGCATTTCTTTTTCTTTGGGATGGTTTTAGTTGCTGCCTCCTGTACAATGTTACGGACCTCCGTCCATAGTTCTTCAGGCACTCTGTCTACCAAATCTAATCCTCTAAATCTATTCATCACCTTCACTGTGTACTCACCAGGAATATGATCTAAGTCATACCTGAGTGGTCTAGTGGTTTTCCCTACATTCTTCAATTTAAGCCTAAATTTTGCAGTAAGAAGCTCATGATCTGAGCCACAGTCAGCTCCTGGTCTTGTTTTTGCTGTCTGTATAGAGCTTCTCCATCTTTGGCTGCAAAGTATATAATCAATCTGGTTTCGGTATTGACCATCTGGTGATGTCCATGTGTAGAGTCGTCTCTTGTGTTGTTGGAAAAGAGTGTTTGCTATGACTAGCTTGTTCTCTTGACAGAACTCTATTAGCCTTTGCCCTGCTTCATTTTGTACTCCAAGGCCAAACTTGCCTGTTATTCCGATTACTCCTTGACTTCCTACTTTAGCATTCCAATCCCCTATGATGAAAAGGACATCTTTTTGGTGCTAGTTCTAGAAGGTGTTGTAGGTCTTCATAGAAGCGGTCAACTTCAGCTTCTTCAGCATCAGTGGTTGGGGCATAGACTTGGATGACTGTGATATTGAATGGTTTGCCTTGGATACGCACTGAGATCATTCTGTCGTTTTTGAGGTTGTACCCCATTACTGCCTTTCCCACTCTCTTATTCACTATGAGTGCAACTCCATTTCTTCTAAGGGTTTCTTGCCCACAGTAGTAGATATAATGGTCACCCGAATTAAATTCACCCATTCCCGTCCATTTCAGTTCGCTGATTCCCAAGATGTCGACGTTCAATCTTGTCATCTCATGTTTGACCACATCCAGCTTGCCTTGGTTCATAGATCTTACATTCCAGGTACCTATACAATATTGTTCTTTACAGCATCGGACCTTCTTTTCGCTTCCAGATACATCCACAGCTGAACGTCCTTTCGGCTTTGGCCCAGCCGCTTCACTCTTTCTGGAGCTACTTGGAAATGCCCTCCGCTCTTCCCCAGTAGCATATTGGACACCTTCCGACCTGAGGGGCTCATCTTCCGGCATCATATCTTTTAGCCTTTTAACATTGTCCATGGGGTTTTCTTGGCAAGGATACTGGAGTGGGTTGCCATTTCCTTCTCCAGTGGACCACATTTTGTCAGAACTCTCTGTCATGACCTGTCCGTCTTGGGTGGCCCTGCATGGTATAGCTCATGGCTTCACTGAGTTACGCAAGCCCCTTCGCCACGACAAGGCAGTGATCCATGAAGGGGTCACCACATATTAGCACTTGTCAAAGCATTAGTGAAGACCTTGGAAAAGATAATCACATGCCATTATGTGTTTATATCTACAAAGATCAGAATCAGAATTATGCAGGCAATGGCATTCCCTGTGACAATCTATGGAAGCAAAAGTTGAACTTTGAAGAAGCATGATAGAAAGAGTATTGACTTGGCTTTTGAACTTTGGTGTTGGACTAGACTCCTGAGAATACCATGGATAGCCAAGAAAACAAACAAATGGGTCATCAAACAAATCAACTTAGAGTTCTTATTTGAGGCACAAATGACCAGGGTCATAGTACCACACTTTGGACACATTAATGAAAAGACCTCGCGCTCTGGAGATGTCAGCCTTTCAAGATAGACCAGACTAGGAAACCAAAATCATGCAGGCCAATATTACTTTTATTATAAAGATATTGTAACAGAATGTTGCAAGTCTGAATGCCCTTCCTCTCTCTCTCCCTTTATCTTTGTTATAACTAGAGAGGGTCTTGTCTGAGACATTTTCTCAGGTTACAGTTCTGCCCCAGACTCAGATTTATTTTGCCTGACTTTTGTCTTGCTAGTGGCTCTTTGTCCTGTCTCTCAAGGCCATTCCCTCCACCCATTACCTCAACTCTTCCATCAGTTTCAGTCCCTTCTCCCATATTCCCAGAGAAATCTGAATCTGGGCCATGGAAATGAAGTGCAGATATGCTGCTCCCCTCCTCTGCCCTTGTTTGAGTTTGCAGATCATCTGACTTGCTGTCAGGTATCAAATCATTGAAGTACCCTTTGAACGTTCACATGAAGTCTTAGTAATTGTCCAGCACTGGGTCATTGCCCCCAATGATAGGTATGATCCATTTACTGTAGCTTCCTTTAGTAAACTTAGCACAAAAGTCACTTTGTTGCAATCTGTAGGAAAATCTGCTGGCCTGCCTGCCATAAACAGTTCATATTAAGCTGTGAAGGTCAGTAGTTGGTCCTGGTCCCTCCAAATTTTTCTGGCAAGCTTCCATGAGAATGCAGAAACATTGGCTGTGTTTCAGGCTGCCCAAATGCTGGGAAAGATGGAAGGAAAGAGAAGGAGTAGGTGGCCAGCAGCAAGGTGGATGGACTCAATTATAGCAGTAATGGGTGCACCATTGGAAGACCCAAAGAATCAGGTTGGGGACAGGTCATCATGGAGAAAATCTATCTATGCGGTCAGTAAAAGTTAATATTGACTCGATAACACATAAACAAACAACTGGATCTTAGAAGGGAATGGTGAAGCATAGTTTCCTTGCTTCTGATGTGCAACCTGATGTCCCAGAAAATGCAAGGTTGTCATCCAAAGAAGTTCTCTTCAGTCTCTTTGTCACCTATTCTTGGTAATAATCTAGTGTCCTCTGGATGTGGACAACTCCACTACATAACTTACTTACTTGTATAGGAAAACAACTGTGCAATGTTATGTTTCTAGATGTTCCTGAGCAAGGAAAGCAAATGAGATATAGAAGTTCTGCATGTGCTACAATGCAGTTACAGATAATTGACACACAATTCTATGTGAACTAATTCTGAACTGAACTGAGTTTTATTTTATGAGTCTAATGTGTTGCAAAAACATGCTGGTGTGTATACTTTTAATCTGCCAGTGGTTTTGCAAAATTAAATGACGTGTTCTGTAAAGTAAAGAAGTTGCAATGATGGTCCAGAGTTACTCATACATTCATAATTCAGTGGTACCTGGGGTCACGAACTTAATTCGTTCTGCAACTTTGGTCGCGACCCAAATTGGTCGCGACCCGAATCAAATTTTCCCATAAGGTTCAATGTAAATATGGTTAATCCATTCTGACCCCTCCGAATTTGGTCGCCAACCGATTTTGGTTGCAACCTGAATCAAATTTTCCCATAAGGTTCAATGTAAATACGGTTAATCTGTTCTGAACCATATGTATTTTTTTTTAAACCACAAAAATATGACACAAAGTACAGTACAGTACACTATGAAGATTGAGAACGCTAACCTTGCTTGAGGCGTGGAGGACAGGAAGGTGGGTGGGGAGGCGGTTATTGTTTGGAGGGAGAGTCCCTCTCCCTACAGGAAGCCACGACCATGTGTCACAGCAGGGAAAATGGCCACAGATCCTGTTCGTCACCCGATGCAGAGTTCATGAACGGAAGCAAAATTTTGCAAACGGTGCTGTTCGTGAACCAAATTGTTCGTGAACAGAAGCGTTCGTGACCCGAGGTACTGCTGTACATACATACATACATACAACTTAATTAACATGTCTTCAAAATTCTATTCCTTTCAGAATATTGATGAAAAGGCAAAAGTAATTTCTTAATTTTTCTCTTCCTCTCCAGGGCTTTGAATGAAAGCTTAGATGAAATCCATAAGCAGGCTAAATATGTGAAGATTGCAGGGAGAAGCAGATTTTTATTTTGATTCGCCATGATAAAACATAAACAGATATATTCGGTATCCAAACACTTGTGCTTTTCTTAATCTTTATGGGAATAATCTATCTATAATGAAGTTCTTTTAATTCCTACCAATTTCAACAAAGAATTAAATTAAACACATGCTTACATTTCTCCAAATAAGAACCAGGGGCCTCCAAAGAGCTAGGATTGTGTTCGATGATTATTCTACGTTTTGTGTTTATCGAAACTAATTTGAATGCCAGTTTTCAAGCTGGGTTTTAAAATGAAAATTTACCATGGTTCCAAAAACTATTTCATACATACTTGCAGACTGAGGCCTGCCACTAAGCGATGCTAATTTTAAAAAAATGAACTGTGAGTTTTATATGTGATATCCTAACATTTGTTGTGATGCAAGCTAAAATTGCATCTTAACAAGTGTACCTTTGTGAAACATGTTTGCCACTGCAAATGGAATTCTCACATTGTCTCTCTGTGTGTGTTCCGTTGTGCTTTAACAAAATAATAATTACAAAAATGTTTTAAATTGCAGTTGTTACACCTTAGACAATAAGATATTGTTGGAGTGGTGAACAATAAATGATGGCAATGTAATTTGAATGAGGAGAAGAACTCTAAAAAATAGGGAGAAGAGGCTCCCTGCGAAGCTTGGTATTTGAAAAAATGTGGTCTTCAACCACAAAAAACCAAAAAACCACCCACCTTTCCCAACTTCATGCTTTCTAGATACTTTGTAATTGCAGTTTCCAAAATTTCAAGCCAGAGGACCATTGGTTGGGCATTCTGGGATTTATAGTCCCACCATGAATGGAGTGCATCAACTTTGAGGAGAGTTAGGAACTAGAAATTGCATAACTAACTAACTAACTAACTAACTAACTAACTAAATAAATATTTGTTGCAAAGATCTTTCATAGCTGTGCTTCTCTTTCTGGATCCATGATAAATTATGCCCTTCATTGTATAAGTTGACCTTGTGGTGTTCTTGCATTGGAAATTCAAGACCTGTTTGAGGATCTTTTGTTTTTTCCAGTATGATTCTATGTCACCCTGTTTGTGCTGATTTGAAAAAAAAAAAAAAGATTGGTGAATGCTGTATGTGGAATGCATGGCAATGTCTGGTTTAGCGTAGCTTCAGAATCAGTTATTTTAGCCATGTAGCATATTCCCAGAGAGATGAGCAGAAAAAAGATAGCCTAAGGCAGTGTTGTCCAAACTTGGCCACTTTAAGATGAGTGAACTTCAACTCCCAGAATTCCCCAGCCAGCATGTTGAAGTCCACTCATCTTAAAGTGGCCAAGTTTGCACAACACTGGCCTAAGGAATGTGTTAATGCCAGCTTTAACCACTTTTGTTCATCTTGCATTCAGATGTGCAGTTGAAAATTTCTTTTTCTATATAACTCCCACTAGGCTTTGAGGGCATAAGCCTTGAAGACATTTGAAATAAAACATAATGTCTTTAGATGAATCACCCCATTCTATTCCTGCAATCTGCTCATAACAACATAACAGTTACCTGCATAAAGCTAAAGACTTAAGTTCTGTGCTTAACACAAAATATTGCAAGTAAGAAATCTTCAGTCTTGAAGAATTTTTAGATAGAGGCCTACTAGCAACAGTGGGTTGAATCAACAGCTGGATCTCCATGATATTTAATTAATGAAAAAAGGGTGATCACAAAAGAAAAACTTCATCTGGTATCTCCACAAAATAAAAATACATGATTCCTACTTAGTTGTGCTAATGCCCTGAGATACTTTTTAAAATTGTTAATTCTTTTAATATACAGCAGGTTAAAAAAGACAGAAATAAAAAGTCATACCAAAAAGAAAAATAAACACAAGAAAAACCAAAACAATATATTATGATATAGATTAAAAACAATGTTCATTTTTTAAACATAGCATTAAACTTTGACCACACAAAATAATATTGCCAAACTTTCCATTACATTGCTAGGCAGCCAGTTTATGATCAGAAAAAAACAAACAACAACAACAAAAAAAAACATAACTTCATTTGAAGTTGGAAATTGAAAATCTGGAGTCATAATGGAATAATCTTTTTTACTACCTCCTGATAGATCCTTAATTATTCAAATAATTCCAAATTGGGGGATTATAATTCAAATATCCATTTACACTTTTACACATAGTACTTTTCACAAAATCACGTTAACAAATTCATCAGGGCCAAACCAAAATGAAACAACAGTGGGGCAAGTCCATGTCATATGTCCAAGTGTCCTTCCATAATTTACACTTCCAACAATTATTTTAAAGCGTTTTCTGAGGTGTCCAATAAATATGAAAAAATGTTGAATTAATCTCATTTTATAACTGTAAGAAACATAATTAACATTTTTAATCATTTATTTGTTCATAGGAATCATTCAAAATCTTTATTTCAAAGTTCTTGCAAACAATTAATACTCTCTTTAGTTGTCTATAAAAGAAAACAGTGGATTTAGAATAATCTAACACCCTTTTCTAACCTGATAATTCCAGAGTTTCAGATGCTGCTAATGCATCTGAACTAAAATCATAATGTGATTTTAAAAATTGATTAGCAATACGCTGGACTAAAGTATTAATTTTCTGAAAATTTCTACCTGGAATTATCACAAAGTATGAATTAAGGTCAACATTATTCTTTCATCTCATTCAAGAGAATCTAAACATGAGGTAAAACACCAATTTCTACAAATCTCCACAGGTACATTGGAGCCTATAAGGAATATATGAGACTTGCTCCAATTAATTATATAGCCTGGTAGTTTACCATATTGTGGTTCTATGTCTATACATTTCAGTATACAGCATTTATAATTATCCATAAGGCATAATACATTATCAACATATAGTAATGGCTTGTGTTGAACTCCAGTTCTTATTATGTTCAAATTGTCCTTCAGTTGTCTGATAAAACAGGACAATGGTTCCAGAATTAAATGTAATATTAGAAGAAATGAAAGACATCCTCAGCAACTTCTATGAGATATCTTGAGGTGTGAAGAAATAATTCTGTGTGTAATAATCTTGGCCAAAGGACTAGAGTATCATTTTCTCCACAGACAACTTTATTTCTAAAGTTACCCAAGATACCAGCAAAATTAATCAAGTTGTATATCTCTGTCATGCCTTTCCCTCTTCCCCTGCTGTTGGATCTTTTTACTTGGATGGTTTAGCCCTGCTAAATGCAAATATCGTGAAAAATACAGGAGATACAAAGCTAATTTTCCATCTTTTTGCAAATCAACCAAGTATAGACAGCCATTCGGGTACACACACACACATATTCAAAGGACCCCAGCAATGTATTTCTCCCCGCAGAACAAGGTGATTCCTTTTTTCCTTAGGACTGCCCAAACAGCTGACCTACAAGATTAAACTAACCAGTTTTTGGAGGCTGTACATCAGAGGGCAGGAAGCTAATCCGGTGGCCTGCAATATGTCAGACTATGGAATTTTATTTTATTTATTTATTTATTTATTTCTCTTATTATTCATGTTGGCAGGGGGTTGTCCACAATAGTTAAATGCTACCAGATTGTCAATTTGTTCTCTAGAAGCTCTATATATAACTTGAGGTTTTACTTATTATCTGCTGGTAATAACATAAACAATTAAGTTGAAAGGGACTAAAACACATCAATATGCCAAATCAGAGCAGTATTAAATGGGTTATTTCAAAGCAACAAGGATAAGACTAAATTGGAAGAGGAGCATAGTGAACCATCATTCCTCAATCTGATGTTCTCTAAATGCATTTAGACTGTAACTCCCAGGCAATGCTGAGTGGGAATTCCTATCGTTGAAGGTCCAACACACGTGGATAGTGCCAGGTTACAGAAGGGTGACCTACCTGCATGAACTGCTTTCAGTTATCACAAGTATATAATTTTAAGCAACCAAATAATTAAACCCACGGCCACAGTATTGCTGGCAGGTTGGGTAATATTTAATTATTAAATATTAAGCTTGCCTTCAAGTACTGATGAAATGCAAAATAGATAGCTGGATCTATTCAGTGTGTTAATTGCAATTGTCTGCTTGAAACAGATGATCAAAGAACTTATTTTGGTTTTCAGTCCATTTCTGATGATATTGCCTCAGTTTCCAAATTATTTGTTTTCAAGCAGTACAATATCAGTGGTTTATTTGTTTTATTCAACCTGGAAAGCAATCCTGTGTTGACTTATTAGGAAAGATGCTCAGAAAACTGATTGAGAATTAGTTGTAATCAAATATCCATAACAGGTAACCCTCACTTTTTTTTTAAAAAGGCATATTATGATTTAAACTCTATCACTGTTCAACATTTTAAAAATATTAATATTTTATCGTGCTCATTTTACATTTTCCCCAGAATCTCAGCTAAATATTTATAATTCAGTGTTCTTAACTGTTTTCTAGTATTAGAGAATGTGCTATTTAACTTAATGAAAGTTCAGACTCATATTTATTTTAATGCCACCCTTTTTGCATTATACCTTGAAATACATTTTGCATATACCCAATCCTTGAGGCATAGCTAGCCAGAATGATATTTTCCTAGAATCTGACATGATTGATCTTTTGGTGTGAAACCAGTGGGAAATGGCTATGTAGGTCACTTATAAAAAATGGAGAAGAGAAAGGTCAATATATACAAGGTACACACATTTTTTACAGCAGTGAATGATCATCTGTTACTGTGAATGAAATATTTGTGCTTTTTAGCGAGAGAGATTGGGTCATAAATGCTTAGTCCCACTGAACTGTTAACAGTAGAGAAAAGGGGTGTTTGCAACAGTCTTTCCTGCATGTTGTGGAGAAAGTGTTGTTGCATCTAAGGCCCTGAACTCATTAGTGGCTGAGCTAGATGAAGTGCTATGCATTCAACACCATGGAGTGGAAGAGAGGAACTATTTGTGGCTTAACGATTTTATTGTCTTGGCGGGAATCTCTTCAGGGTGGGCTTATAATGAGAAAGGGAACTAAAGTACATATGCACAGTTGCACAGTTTGGGGGAGGGCGGGGAGGTGAGAGCTACATTTAATCTTTGAGTGGCATACTGAGGCCACTTTCCCCAAACCGAGTGGGGACAGGACACCACCACTGTCCATTTGTGGCACTCTCTCTTCTTGCTTCTTTTTCTCCCTCTTTCTTTCTCTGTATTTTTAACTCTCCCCATTTGTCCTGTTTTCTCCTCCACCTCTCGTGGCTTTGGAGGAGGTGGAGCAGGGACTATTCTCTTTGTCCACTGCTAAATTGGATCCCTCTCTGTTCACTGAGGCATTTCCACACTGTCACCATCCTCAAAAACATTTTCCAGTTGACCTGTAGTTGCCTTCGTGCAGCCACAAATGCTTCCTTTGGGGTCCTCAATAGGGCTGTAGAGAAGAGCTGGCAGAATTCAGTAAAAGATTGGCTGGCCTGCGTACAGCTTGTTCCTTCCTGGGATAAAGCTCCTTCATGGCTTATGGACAGGCTGTGATACATAAAGAGAAGGAAAAAACTGATTACCCCATGCCACCTGGTAACCACCATCACCTGTTACTTAAATATTTGAGGAGATCCTTTGACCCCTTATTCATTGCAACAAACCATCCCACATTAGCAGTTCACAAAGTTTTCCTGAAATACATATTTCTTAATCATATAGGCATATGTTTTGACGGGATGACTGGGTGTGGATAAGATTCACTCCGTCTATTCTCCTTTGCAAGTTTCTGCAACAACAACAAAAGTTTAGCCTTAAATCTATCCCAAAAGCTAAGTTTCACATTGGCATAGTTTGCAATTTCTCAAGAAACAATTTACAGGATTATAAAGTGCACGAACTGCTTCCAGCACAAATGTAGGACATTGATCTTCCTCATCCTGGTGCTGTCTGGATATGTTGGAACTGCAAATCTCAGAATGGCCTGCAGTTAGGCTGTGGTGGCTCAGAACATTGTAATCCCAGAACATCTGGAAGATGCCAAGTTGGGAAAGATGATACAGGAAATAACATGAAACCTTGGTGATGTTTGAGATATACGATGGCTGATTAGCCCACCTTGCATTCAGTGATAATGAACATGCAGAGGTGAGGTAACTTCCAACTGCAAGGGAATGTTTTTCTTTCACATGAAACATTTCCTGCATGCACCATTCCTAGGAGATTACATTTTAAAATAATTCAGATTGTGTTTGTATTGTTTGTGTTTGTATTGTTATCTCATCCACACTAAGACTTTCCGTTAGTTCAGAATCAATCAAGACCTGTCCAGTTACTATGATATTGGTAGGTTTTGGAAGCTGAATTGATTTACTAATATATTTGGAGCAAAATCCAGGCTATTTAGGGAGGCTTTTATTTATTTAAATATTTTTTAACATTTGTAAATTAAATCTACTGACTTTTGACGGTATTTGAAAGTTTCTTCAAATTTTCAGGAAACACAGGTCAGACTTTTAGTATTTTTTGTAGGGCTACATTTGAAATTCATGATGGTTTTATCTCTTATGTAACTGTTGGCAAACTTATATTACATTTTCAAATGATTATGAATATTCCTATCTATAATTCTGGGTGAATGCTGTTCTTGCAGAGATAACCGAACATGTCATACAAGAGCACCTTCTGCCATCCAACAATAACATAAGCTCAATATTACCAAGGTAAATTCAAAGGAAATTCTAAAGCATTCCAAAAATAAAATATAAAAACCACTTTTTCAGAGAAAAAAATTGATAAAATTAAAGGCAGGTTTTAGCTTTAATATGTGCACAGATCTTGGTTTCTCCAAAATCTTCAGAACTTGGTTGTGGAACAGTTTACTTGTACAAAATACCATTTTTAAAAATCTACTTTTACATTATTTAGTGGCATATTTTAATTTTTGTTGTTTGCTTGTTTTAATTTTGTTGTTGTTTGTTCTTACAATCAGGCTATGCTGAAGATTATTGGTTGGAAAGATAATGGTATAAATTGTAAGATGCACATAAACTCTATTATACTTTGGCTTAGTTCTCCTTATACTTTTCCAATTCATGATAACAAAATGAAAGTTTAATTTACTTTATTGATTACAGTAAAACCTTGATTTAATGGATCATTTGAGAGAACACATGCTTATTAAACCCCAAATGGCTGAATATTTTGTATTTGTTTGTTTGTTTAGATTTGAAAGATCATCTGATTCCCAAATGGCTCTGGACAGCTTACATAGTTAAAAAGAAGGGAAGAAAAAAGGAAAAAGGAAATGGATACTAGGGTGGGGGGAGGGACCCATCTGAACTCAACAAACAATCTAACTCCAGACCTTGGTGGAAAGCCAGGTTTTCAAAGATCTGTAGAACCCTTATAGAGTGGGAATTGTGGGACTCCAAATGATGTCTTCCTTCCTTCCTTCCTTCCTTCCTTCCTTCCTTCCTTCCTTCCTTCCTTCCTTCCTTCCTTCCTTCCTTCCTTCCTTCCTTCCTCCTCTTCTCTCTCTCTCTCTCTCTCTCTCTCTCTAGAGACCAACTACAAGCATTAAACAAAAACAAAAAAAAAGCAGCCCACTGAGGGACATCACTGTCAGCACCATCCTTGGAGATTGCCAAAACTACCTTCTTCTCCAACTGTTCTGACAGCAAGGTCATGTCAGAAGCCAGAGTGGAGGAAAGGTGCTGCTGCTGCCATTACCCACATGGCATAACCACCAGCCCACCCACCTACTCAGTCAATCAATCTTCCCAGCCCCTCCCCATTCATAATGCTGCCAAGGAGAAATTAAACTAAAATAAATAACAGTGAAGGAAGAAAAGGGACCCATATAGAGTAATGTTCACCAGTACAGCTTCACTTGAGAGCTGGTGCAATATAATGGATAGAAATCCCATATTAGGACAGGAAAGATCCAGGTTTCCTCTGTGTGTGTGCCTTCAAGTCAGTGTTGACTCCTGGTGACTGCCTGCACTAATCCCTGCACTTTTCTTGGCAAGGTTATTTGGAAGTGGTTTGCCATTGCCTTCTTCCTAGGGCTGAGAGAGAATGAATGGCCCAAGGTCACCCAGCTAGCTTTGTGCTAAGCCAGAACTAGAACTCACAGTCTCCTGGTTTCTAGCTTGATGCTTTAACTGCCACACCAAACTGGCTCTCTGGTTCCCTCTTCAGCCTTCCTGAGTGACTTTGAGACAATCTCTCTGCATGACTACCTTAAATATCTACTGTGCAGTTAAAAGAAAGGAGAAAAACCCCTTAAAGGAAAGGTGACATTGAAATATTATTATATTAGTAAGTATGCATTTATAGAATTACAATATCTGAGCATCTAGACGAGTGTTTCTCAACCTTGGCAACTTTAAGATGGGTGGACCTCAACTTCTTATGGCTGGCTGGGGAATTCTGGAAGTTGAAGTCCACCCAACTTAATGTTGTCAAGGTTGAGAAACATTGATCTAGACCATGTAGATAAGATCTTCTGCCTCCATGTCTCTCCTTACTAACTAGAGCTAATAAACACATAGGTACTATTCTACCCTTTAAGTATTTCTTAGTTCTGGCACTCAAAAATAACACAGTATGAAAGCCTCCTTATTGTATCTCCCATTTAATATGCTGAGCAGATAAATAGCCCTTTTATTTTGGCATATTCATCTAAATTGGAAATTCCCCTTGTATGGTCTTTGAAGTTTCCCTAATTAAGCTCAGGGAGGGCTGATGAAAAGCCAGCTTTCCTTGATGAGTGAAGCCCCTCGTTTACAGTCACATTTTGCCAGTTATGTGGGAGTGTTTGATCTCTTCACATGAAAAGGTTAGAATTATGTTAATTTAAAGCAGACAATGACATAATTAATTTACCCAGCAAGAAAGCAGAGTTTGCAGAAGAAATCTGCACAAAACTGCTGGTGCCAAAATATGACCTCTGGCATCTGTTCTTACACTGAATTATCTCAGGGGTTAGCTCATCTCTGCAATTAAAGGCTTTGCTAAAGTAACTCAGAGAGAAAGAAAGTGAGAGAGAACAGCATTCATTTGTAATGTGGTGTTCGGTTCATTTTAGGTTTCAGTTCAACTTTATGTTATTTGCATCACAGAGGGTGGGTTTTCATGGCTGCTACTGAAAGGTGAAATAACTTCCAGGCAATAGCATGTGAGACAGTGAATATATGTGGATGTTTCACATTTTATTTGATTTACATATATTGGCAGTCTTCCCCAATGTGGCCATCACTGCCTTAATGTGGCCATAATCCCAACGTATTTGAACCATGAGGTTTAATGTGTGAATAGCTTACTGTTCCCCATCCTTATTCCAGAGCAGATACATAATACATTGAAAGCTAAGGACCATAAAAATAATAGGTACCAGCTCAGTAAAATTCAAATAACAAGTATATACAGTATGTCTTTTGTTCCACCTTCATTCTGCTGCTAAGGTCAAGCAAGAATGACATCCATAAACTAGGGCCAGGAATTTTTTTTCAGCCTGAGAATTGAATTTAGTCGTACAAAGTGGGAATGGGCACAACCAGATTTAAATAACAAGAGAGCCAACATTAAAGGTCCCTTTCATCTCTTTTTTTTTCCCCCTTTCTCTCTCTTTTATACGGTACTTACTCTATGTTCTTTTCTCTCCCCCCTCCCTCTCTCCTTCCTACTCAGAGCAAAATCCAAGCTTACTGTATTCTGTTAAGGGACAGCTGGGAAGGGTAGATCAAATAACCTGGTAGGTAGATTGAATTGAGAAGCTCTCAAGATGGAAGTTACTTATATTGCCCCAAATTTCTGGTCAATCAAAGTTGTGATTGGCTTGACATATTGAGAAGTCCTGGAAGACAAACGCTTACTAAATCCCAAGCTAGAATGGAAAAAGAATACAGTTCAAATGCTTGGCTTCAAATAAACTGGCAACCATTCAGATCCTAATTCACATATAACAAAAGCCTTAATGTGATTTTTTTGTTTTTGGATTAGTGTAATATATCAAACCATTTATTACGGCTTGACATTATGCACAAACCAATTAATTACATATGTTTAACAAGCCTTGGTTTAAGAAAACCAGACTTAGGATTATGTGAACATAGTATTGTGGCCAAAACCTGGCTCACCTAAGGCAACCATATCATTCTGAAGATACAACATAATGTTATTTACATGCAGTCAATGACAGTATATACTGGACTCCCAGCAAAGCATTGACACTTTGCTGAACCCTGAACCCTGAACCCTCCTGAGCCCTGAGCAAAAGCATAATCAGAGCTAATATGCCTTTGGCCCACTTCATTGCAAAGGCAAGACAAAGAAAAAGGCAGACACAGTAGAAATTACAGTGTGACATTGGAATGTTTTAGATAAGCCCATATGTGCAACCTTATTATTATTTATCCATTCCTACTCAGTCAGCATGCTAGCCATATTATCTTTGAGATATGGTCAGTTCACAGAGACATCTGGTTTACTGGGCCACAGATTCCTGACTGAGTCTTCTCTCTGTCACCATTCAGGGTCAATTCAGCTTGCTGTGAATGTTTTCTTGCAAGGCACTTTACCGACCATTCATTCAGTGACTGTTCAAAGTTACAATGGTGCTGAAAAAATAACATTTAGAACCATTTATGACCTTTACAGTGTCCCTCAGTCACGTGATCACCATTGTAATCAGTATGCATTGTCCTGTGCCTGATCTGTGTTTTTTTTCTTTTTTCCCTCCCTTGCAGAGCAGAGAGATTGGAGAGAAAGGGATTGCAAGAAAGTAAGCTGTTTGCTCTTCTACACATTGAAAGCAATGCGATCATGCTGCAATCTGGGGCTGGGAGCCATAGGCATGCTACGCAAACAGTTTACAGTACTCTCTTGAAATCTCTTTCTCTCCAATCTCTCCTCTCTGTGGGGGGAGGAAAAAAAAAGCAAGTGACTTCTGTAGGCCATCTCTCCTTTGCCTGACCCTTCCCCCGCTCAACCTTGCAAAGTGGAAAGATTGGAGAGGAAGGGATTTCAAGAGAGTAATCTGTTTGCATAGCATGCCTGCAGCTCCCAGCCCCAGACTGCCAGCACAATCACATTGCTTTCAGTGTGCACAAGACAGTAAGCAGGCACTCAAACATTCCAAAGGGTGGGGGAGCAGTTAGGAGGCAAACAAAAGCCAAAGGTGTAAAACTGAGTAGTGTTGTCTCTTTCCAGCCAGAAAGCACAGTAGCAGTCATGTGATTTCCCATTTAGTGATTGCTTCACTTAGTGGCAGAGTTGCCAGTCTCAATTAGGGTCGTTAAGTGAAGACTACCTGGATGGGAGGGGCATCTCATAGGCTTTGTAGTGCATGCAGTTTACATGTGTATGGGGGGGGGTACCTTTTACTATCACAATAGTCTGCCTGCCACAGTGACCCTCCTCAGGAGTGCTGAATTACCAATTCTTTTAATTAACCATTGCAAATTGTATCTTGCAGTTAACATTAACAGTATAATCACAGTGGAGTGCTGTTAACATGCTGCTAGACAGTGAAGGCATCCATATGTCTCCTAGTATCATTTTATATACCAGCACCAGTATTAATTATCCTAGTGCCAGTCCTTATGCAGCTCAAAAAGTCCCATCAACATATAAGGGACCATATATGAATATAGACACCCATATTACAATGAACCATTTTATTTATATAAATAAATATATATAGTGGCTGGATAGCGTAGTGGTTAGAGCACTACCCTTTGATGCAGGAGACCGGGGTTCAAATCCCAGTTGGTTATTACCTTATTAGTAGGGGTCCTTGGGCAAAGACCCCCTAATGCTTCACCTGCCTACCTCAAATGTGAGATTGATCTGAATTAAGAGAGTCATGCTGGCTCAGACATCACCTGTCTGATATATGAATGGAGATATATGAAATGTATGAGGGAACTCTGGATGGACAGAAACCTGGTTTAACAAGGTCCGCATCAGATGTTGGGAAACCAGGACAGTCTGATGATAAAAAGGCTATTGGAACAAACTGTACATAGATGAGACAAGAGAACCTAGATTAATGGAATGCTACTACAACAGTAGACCTAATGAGAGGAGATATATGAAATGTATGAGGAAACTCTGGATGGACAGGAGACCTACATCCACACTGAGAAACAGCTAGTTACAGTACCCAACGCTTCAACACAGTGAAGATGAAGCTGCTCTCACAACTTGAGATAGACCAACTACACCTTACATCCTGGACTCAAGAAGACCTGGTAGAAGAACTGGATGTGCAGCCAACACCTGAAGCTGGAACACCACTGCCACCCCCTCCATTACAGACCACAGCAGTTGATATGAGGCATAAGATCATGCATAAACTAGCTACAGTCAACCCTTGAGACTGATTAACAAGACTCAGTGGAGAAGGACCATCAGATAGTATGCTAGAAGATGCCAGTAAAGCCCTCACGACAATCCCTGCTACTACCATAACTCAAACCAATGAACTGGTATATGCTACAGCTGCTGTAATCCTGGAGATGCTTGGTTACATGATCAAGAAGAACAGCAGACCCCCCCAAATGAGGTTAGAGGCTAAGATCAAGGCAACTTGGAGAGAAGTTAGTCAGCTGGTGGAACTACAGAAGTGTGTGGAGATTAAGGATAAGACTCAGCTACTGAAAAAATACAAGGGCCTGACTCCATCTGAAGCGCTAGAGACTGCTAAACAAAGGGTCACAGCACTGGCTGCTAGGCTAAGGAGATACTCTAGAGAAGCAGAGGCCAAGAAGATAAATGCCCTGTTCTCCAAAGAGTCATCCAAGATGTATTCCCAACTGCAGTGCAACAACACAGTAACAGCAGAGCCACCAACAGCACAAACTGAACAGTACTGGAAGAACATATGGGAGAAAGAGAAGACACATAACATCAGTGCAAAGTGGCTGCAGGACCTGAAAGCAGACCACAGCAATCTCCCAGAACAGGAACCAGTCACCATCACAGTAGTAGACATCCAACAGTGGGTCAAGAACATGAAGAGCTAGACAGCACCTGGACAGGACATGATCCACACCTACTGGCTAAAGAAATGAATGCATGAACACTTAGCAGCACAGATGAACCAGCTGCTAGCCCACCCAGACTGATTAACACAAGGAAGGACAGTGCTGATCATGAAAGACCCCCACAAGAGAACAGCACCATCCAACTACCGGCCAATACTATGAAGTCCTTGGGGTTCTCTGAGCTTGGTTGTTCAACCCTGAGCTACACATATTCTCTTCTATTGGTACCAGCCAATAACCTGCCTCCCCACAACATGAATAGTTCTATCAGGCATCATAGCTGCCAAGCTACATGACCATATGGGCCAGCACATAAGCACAACTCAGGAGGGCATTGGGAACAACACCAGAGGCTCAAACTAATTACACAGACTAATCTGAGCACAGCCTGGATTGACCACAGGAAAGACTATTGACTCAATGCCACACACATGGATCTGTGAATGCCTGCTTCTATACAAAGTCAACAGGAGACTAAGGACCTTCCTCAAGAACTCAATAGGACTGTGAAAGACAACACTGGAAGTCAACTCAAGATAGCTCACACAAGTGGCCATCAAGTGTAGCATATACCAACGTGATGCACTGTCCATGCTGCTGTTCTACATAGGTTTGAACCCCCCTAGCCAGACAATCACAAGGACTAGATATGGATACAGGTTTAAGAGTGGAACTACTATCCTGAAGAGCTAGCTCAATGGGAAAAACAAGATCCAAGCCAACAACATGTACACCCTGCCATCAGTTACCCTGCTGGTATAGTGAGCTGGCCAAAAGAGGACAACCCTAACTTGCAAGCTCCTCACAAGGAGGTTTCCATCCCAAGTACAATACCCAGAGACTGTACACCAGGCAGAAAGAAGGCGGATGGGGTCTGGTGAATGTCAAAGGCACTGTCCTGGATGAAACCCAGAACATCCAGGAGTACATCAGTAAGATGACACCAAAAGATGAGCTTCTGAGAGAATGCCTGAGGCAGTAGCAGACATGGGAAGAAGTTCAAGTGGAGCAAGTGCCATGGCAAGACAAGGGATGTACCATCAACAGATAGCTGAGGTGGCTGACATTGGGAAATCCTACCAGTGGCTAGAAAGGGCTGGACTAAAAGACAGCACTGAGGCACTGATCATAGCAGCACAAGAACAGGCACTATGCACCAGATCCACACTAGACAGGACCCAAGATGCAAACTGTGCAGAGAGGCCTCAGAGACAGTCCAACACATAGTGGCAGAGTGTAAAATGCAGTCAGGAACAGCATACACTGAATGGCACAACCAAGTAGCTGGCATTGTGTACAGGAACAACTGCACAGTGTATGGGCTAGACCCTCCTATGTCCATATGGGAGATTCCCCAGAAGGTCATGGAGAATAACAGGGCTATGATCTTGTGGGACTTCCAGATCCAGACAGACAGGCAAGTACTGGCCAGTCAACCAAACATTGTGGTAGTAGACAAGGATCAGAAGACAGCAGTGGTGATAGATGTAGCAGTGCCAAGTGCCAACAACATCAGGAAGAAGGAGTATGAGAAGTTGGAGAAGTACCAGGGTCTGAAGGAGGAACTAGAGGGGATGTGGAAACTAAAGGCCAAAGTAGTCCCAGTGGTGGTAGGAACACTCGGGCTGTGATTCCTAAGCTGGGAGAGTGGCTTCAACAGATCTCAGGAACAATGTCAGAGCTCTCTGTCCAGAAGTGTGCAGTGCTAGGAACAGCTAAGATACGGCAAAGATTCCTCAAACTCCCAGGCTTCTGGTAGAGGATCCAAGACTGAGGAAGACATAGGGGTGAGAGGGGATTTTTTTTTAATATGTGGAGAAAATAAAGGGGCAGGGGACAAAATAGATGTGAGGATGTGAGACCCTGTTCATTAAGTTGGGCTCTAAGGATCAGTTGGGATTGCTGCTGTTGTACCAGCCTCCCTGCTGCATAGTAACTTCCCTGCAAGAGTTCCTTGACGCCATTTCTGGGTTGAGAGTGGAGTTCCCCAGGCTTATGATCTTGGGGGACTTCAATTTGCCTTCTCTAGGGGTGGGGTCTGAGGTGGCTTGGGAGTTCATGGCCACCCTGACAGCCATGGGCCTATTCTAAATCATCCAGAGCCCAACATGGAACAGTGGCCATACACCGGATCTGGTGTTCCTCTCAGAGCAGTGGCTACGTGATCTGAAATTGGGGGAGCTTTTGGTGTCTTCCTTGTCATAGTCAGATCACGCCCTGATTACAGTGAGATTCCCTAGCACCACTATCCACTGCAGGGAGGGTGGACCTTTTAGATCGGTCCACCCCCGGCGACTAATGGACCCAGATGGGTTCCAGGGGGAGCTGGGGGTTGTTCCTGTTGGTCTGCTGCATGGTCCATCTGAAGCCTTGGTCACTGCTTGGAATAAAGGGGTGGTTGAGGCTTTGGATCGGATCACGCCTATGTGACCTCTCTCCTCTCAGGGATCCTGGCTCCCTCTGTGGTTTACGGAAGAGCTAGGGGAGAGGAAGTGAGAGAAGAGACATCTAGAGTGTTGCTGGCACTTGACGAGGGCCAAATTCGACCGAACACGGGTTAGAGCAGCTATTCATGCCTACTTAGTGGTGATAAGGGCAGTGAAGCATCATTACTCCTATGCTCTTATTGCGCCCACAGATAGCCACCATGCAGCCATGTTTTGGGTAACATGAGCCCTCCTGGGTAAGGATGGCTCAGAGAACCTTTTGCAGGGACGTGCGGAAGAATTTTCCCAGCATCTGTTGGATAAAATTGCTTGGATTCGTTTTCAGTTGGATGCTGGCTTTACTGCAGGTCTAATGGAGGTGCTTAGGGAGGAGTCTTGCCCTGTTATGTGAGAATGGTCCAACCTCTTGGACCTCAGGAAGTGGACAGGGTCCTTGGGGCTGTGAGCTCAACCACCTGCTCTTTAGATCCATGGTCCTCCTGGCTTGTGAAAGCAGCTACGGGGGGTGTGTGTGTGTGTGTCATGTGAGTGGGTTCTAGCAATGGTTAATGCATCTTTGAGTGAGGGGGTTGTTCACCTCTTAAGGAGGACTTGGTTCACCCCCTTCTCAAGAGGCCATTGCTGGACCCCACTATACTGGACAATTTTTGTCCGGTATCTAACCTCCCCTTTTTGGGGAAGGTGATTGAGAAGGTCGTTGTGCAACAGCTTCAGAGGACCTTGGATGAAGCGGATTATCTGGATCCCTTTCAGTTGGGATTCAGGCCTGGGTATGGGACAGAAACAGCATTGGTCGCGCTTTTGGATGATCTCTGGCGACAGTGGGATGGAGGTTGTGCATCCATCCTTGCCCAACTTGACCTCTTAGCAGCTTTCGATACCATCAACCATGGTATCCTTCTGGATCAGCTCAGAGGATTGCAGGTGGGTGGCATTGTGTTGTGCTGGTTCACCTCCTTCCTCTAGGGCCAGTTCCAGTCGGTGGTGGTTGGGGAGGAGAGATCCCACCCTCGGCCCCTCTTATGTGGGGTGCTGCAGGGTTCAGTGCTCTCCCCCCTCCCCCCTATTTAACATTTACATGAGGCTGCTGGGTGAGCTCATCTGTCACCATGGGGTGAGGTATCATCAGTATGCTGATGATACCCGATTATACATCTCTGCCCCTGGCGAATTAAGTGATGCTTTTAATGTCTTTTCCTGGTGTCTGGAGGCTGTGAGGGTCTGGATGGGGAAAACAGACTTCAACTGAAGCCTGGCAAGGCCGAGTAGCTGTGGGTTTTGGGGCCTAGTGGTGCTAGAGCTATGCCATCTTTGGTGCTGGATAGGGTTGCACTGCCCCAGACAGACCCATGCACAATCTGGGGGTTCTCCTGGACTGACTCCTACATGAAGAGCAGGTGGCAGTCGTGGCTAGGAGGGCTTTTGCACAGCTTTGTGTTGTGCACCAGTTGTGCCCATTCCTAGATCAGAGGGACCTAATCACTGTCACTCATGCCTTGGTCACCTCCTGTTTGGATTTTTGTAATGCGTTCTACATGGAGCTGCTCTTGAGGAGTATCCGGAATCTTCAGCTGGTGCAAAATGCAGCGGTTTGGGCAGTTTTGTGTGCCCCTAGGGTGATACATGTTACACCTCTGCTCCGCGAGCTGCACTGGTTGCCAGTTTGCTTCTGGGTCCAGTTCAAGGTGCTAGTTTTGACCTTTAAAGCCCTTTATGGCATGGGGCCAGGTTAACTGAGGGACCGCCTCTACCTGATTACATCTGCCCGTCCCATCAGATCTGGCAGAGATGGCATGCAACGGATCTTGTCTGCTAGAAAATTACATCTGGCAGGTCCCAGAAGGCAGGCCTTGTCTGCCGTGGCCCTTGCCTTGCAGAATCCTCTCCCCCAGAAGTGAGATTAGCTCCATCCCTCTTAACATTCCGCAAGTCCCTCAAGACCTGGCTATGTGATCGGGCCTGGGGCTCCCGGGGGACCGTGGAGATTTTACGATGGCTCCCTTATTAATTTCATCCCCTCCTATGTTGTGTGTTTTTACAGTTTTTTATATGTAATTGTTTTGATGTATTTATTTTTTCAATTGTTGTCCACCACCCACCACTTGTCTCACACAAGAGTCACCTTGTGTGAGATGGGCAGCTGTATAAATATGATTAATAAATAAATAAATAAATAAATAAACAACCCAGTGACAAGCCTTGGCATGATGACTCATTGATGAGCGGCCAAATACAGAAAAGGCATAGAATGGCAATGCAATACATTTAACTGCAGGAAGTACTTAAAAAGCCCTATTTTAAATTTTGTTGCATCTCTTCTCTCTACTCCCCCAGTTTGTCACATATAGCACACTGTCACAAGTTCAGCATGAATTCTAAAGATATTTCCTTTTAAATTATTGTTCTTAAAGTGCCATAAAATATACTAATATCAAATGGTGCATTTGAAAATATCTTTCCTAAAGGCAGACTTTTATGTTTAAAAATTGCTTTCATTTATGTTAGCATAAATTACATCTAATGCAACACTGAAAATGTCAGGAAAACATTTCCCCTCTTCCATGGCAATTTTTGAAACCAATTTCTGCTGCCTCTATTTTCCTAGCTTCCAATTCTTGAGTTGCCCATCTGTGAATATATTTCAAAGTAGTTACAAAAAATGTCACAAATAGTCTCAGGTTCTGGCATTTTATATTTTAGAAACAAGCTTTAGAATCAAGTATTTTATTTAACAACTATACAAAAGGCCAGTGCTAAACTTTTCCTGAGCTTTAGGGATTATTCTGAGCTGCGTTAAGAATCTTAAAGCAAAATGTATTTTGTATTTGAGGTAAAAAGGCACTCTTGAGACTTTTGATATAAGTTAGCCAAGGCTGGCTCAGATATCAGCAGGCTACAATGATCTATATATTTCACCTTCAGTTTTCATCTGTATTTGTGAATGTTGTTATTTTTGTTGGCATGAGAGTTTAAAAGCAAAGATAACACAAATTGATTTGCAGGTTGGTTTTGCTACACAGGCACAGCCAGCATCTCCTGTTTTTAAACTTGCTTTAATATACTCAAGGAAAGACACTAAGAGGAAAAAAAGGAAAGAAAGAAAAAGAACAAAAACTGCCAAAATAGACAAAGGGAAGAAATAAAAAATAAAAAGAAATTAATTTACATATGAAAAACACATTCAGCCCATTTTTAAACACATCATTACACCCTGACTACATAGGGTAATACTGTCTTTCCAATAGAGTAATGGAATATTAATTCATAAACACTAAAACAAACATTTATCAATATTCAAGATGTCCAACTGCATTTACAGTACTGAAAAATAATCTTTTTGGATATTCTCACCCATTTCCATCTGATAAATCCACTTGATATACAGGTAGTCCTCAGTTAATGATGGTAATTGGGACTGGTATTTCAGTCACTAAGCTATGCAGTCATAAAACACAATGTCATGTGACTGCCTCACTTAGCAACTCCTGGCAGTCCCTATTGCCATTGTTAAGCAATTACCATGGGTCGTTAAGTGAGTAACCCCTCATGACTGCCAAAGATCAAACCAAAGACATCAAAAAGGGGACAAGTCCATATCATAAGAGTAACATTCCCTTCCCTCATTTTACACTGCCAACACAGTGAGGGTGACAGTCAGTCCTCTTTAAACATTGTCTGGTGAATGAGAAAGAAAATCTTTTGTTAAATTAGCCTCAGATTAAGATGATAAGAAAGACACTAAACATCTTTAAATCCCTTAAAAATTTATTTCTTAATATGAGACATCCCAGCTGTTTATTGTGAAGCTCCTGCAAATGCCTAATAACCACATTATTTATAGTCCTCAATTGTTTATAAAAATACTGTAAATCCGAAATACATTTGCATATAGTATAGTGATAATAATTTTCAATGCAGCTAATGCTGCTAGACCAACTATGAAGTCAAAAGCATATTTAACTGAATAGTCTGCCCTTTTGAAATATTAGGCAATCTAAATTTCCCTTGCCATATCTCAAATGGTTTATAAATTTCATTAGTAATAAACTGATCTAAAGTACTTATCCCCTACTCATCCACTGCACCCATATACAGGCAATCCTCAGTTAATGACTGCCCTGTTTAGCGATCATTTGAAGTTACAACGGCACTGAAAAAGTACCTTTATGACCTGTCCTTGAACTTACAACCATCGCAGCATCTTTCCGGTCACGTGATGGCCATTTGGCCGCTCTGCAACTGGCATGCACTTATGATAGCCGCAGAATCCAGCAGTCACAGGATCACTCTTTGTGCTCTTCACAGTTGGCTTCCAACAAGCAAAGTCAATGGAGAAGCTGGCAGTGAAATCACAAGTCGCAGTCATGTGATGTCTTGCTTAATGACCACATCGCTTAGCAATGGGATTGCTAGTCCAAATTGCGGTCATTAAGTGAGGACTACTTGTAAAAGGACTTTTGCTCATCTAACAATATTGTAAATTTTATTTTTTTCTGAATGAATCCAGAATTTCAATTGGTAATATAATTTGATAGGACATTTCACAACTTTTTATAAAACTAGTTTGTGCAGGTTGACCAAATGAAAGCGATGCTCTTTGTAATCTGAATGCCAGAGTTCCTTTAAAAATCAGTGTTTAACAAAGAAATTGAATAATAGCTTCCACGGTTCAGGAATCTTTATTGATCTTAAAAACACAGTTATATAAAGGAGGTTGGAAAAAATATTTTAAAAGGCATAATATTAACCTCCAATAGTTTTGGAGGAAATAATTCAATATATGTCATATACCACTCCATGGGATAACCATTTAGGCCCGATGTTTCTCTGGTTTTCACAGGTATTCCATAATTTCTTGGAAAGATAAAGTTGCAACAAAATAAGCAGCTTATTCTCATATATCATGCATATACTTAGGAAGAGCTTTCTTATAAAAAAAATGATTAATTCCTTTCTCAAGTTACATTTGAATTGATATTATAAAATATTAAAAAATTTAATTTATTGAGTCAGAATTATTATATATTCTATCCTGAGTGCTCTTAATAGTAAAGATAACATTACTTTGTTGCAACTGTTTCAATAGAGGCTAGTAATTAACCAGACCTTTCACTTGCTCGCAATCACTTTAGTTTTTATGATCCAATGAATATTCAAGTACATAATGTTCTGATTTAGTATTTATAAAGGCTTTATATAATTTTGGTGTATGTAAGCTTGTACATGTAGTGAAAAGTTCCTTAACTTTTTTCCCTAAATATTCATTTTGTTAAATTTTTCCCTGAAGTACACATAAGATAATCAATGTATAGGCCCAAACAATTAATACATTTGTAGAATGCTTACTTATAAGATAAAATTTTAAATTCTTATTGCATTTGCATTATAATATGGGTCCTTTTATAATAATATATTCAAATACCATTTCAGAAAAAATGAGAGAAGTCTTTCTTAATGAGACATAGCAGTAGTACCTATATTACATTATTAATCCACTCTGTAAAGATCAGTATTCCAGAAAATAATCTAGTTCGGAACAACTCTGATGCAGGACTGAGAAAATAGAAAGTGTTATATATGCTTTAAAAGTATACAGGTGGTCCTTGCTTAGTGACCACTCGTTCAGTGACTGTTGGAAGTTACGATGGTGCTGAATGAGGGGGACTTATGACCAGCCCTCAAAGTTGCAGCCATTGCAGCATCCCTACAGTCACATGATCATGATTTGGCACTTGGCAACTGGCTTGCACTTACGGCAGTTGCAGTGTCCTGCGGTCACATGAATGCCATTTGTGACTTCCCTGCTGGCTTCCCACAAGCAAAGTCAATGGGGAAGCCGACAGGGAAAGTCACAAGTCACTCCTGTAGGTTGTTCCTGCTCCTACCACTTTTTCTCCCAAGGAGCGCCAGCACAGCAGGGCAAGTGTGGGCCCCAGGTGAGCTGCTGCCCACACTCCCACACTCATACTGTGCTGCACCCACCTGCATGCTCTGTTGCACTCGTGCTGCATGGCAGCACTCACCCACACACCTTGTTCCATTCCCACCTCATGGCAGTGCCCATCCACCCACCTGCCCACACTCTGTAGCACTCACCCGCCCTCTGGCCTGCTTGCAAGCTGCCTAAGGAAGGCTTGTTGTGAGTGGGACTTGCAACTTACTGCCAGCTTCCCTCTCGACTTTGCTAGTTGGAAGCTGGCAATAAGTTGCAAGTCCTGGTCACATGAGGTTCTCGCTTAACGACCCACAGTCCTCACTTAATGATGGCAACAGGGACTGCCAGGATTGCCATTGCTAAGCGACGCAGTCATGTGACATCGCACTTTACAACTGCATTGCTTAATGAAGGAAATTCCAGTCCCAATTACTGTTGTTAAGCGAGGACTACTTGTATTTAAAAATCCCATATATCAAAGCCAACAGCTCCTTGAAATAGGATAGTACTTACATATTGCCAAAAATAAGGAAATAAATCCAAAAGAAGAAAGGGCAAGAAAAGGAAAAAAAAAAAGATTGCACTTATTTCCATATATGTGTATATATATACATATGAGAAAACTTAGAAAAGGTTATAAAATATATAATACAAAACACTGCACAGAAGACAAAATTATGCTAAGTTTAACTGAATAACTTCAAGATTCCAGTGTTCTTTCATTATCTTTAAATCATATAAAGGATATTGTCAAGTAAAGGAAATAGACTCTCAGAATTCTCTGAGCTGAACTACTTAAAATTAGAGCTGAACATAGCAATTGTTATGTCAATAATTTTAGGAGGAAACCCAGACCGTGCTGTAAGAACAGAAATAGTAGTATGATTTGTATTAGCCATATTTGTTTGAGAAAATAAAAGGGAAAAATATAGTTCAGATCAATTATTCCCTTGCCTTTAATATAAATCTTAACAAGTACCATGATTCAAAGAAGCAGAGGCAGGATTAAAAAATATTAAACCAAATTAATTGCAACTGATTTAAATTAATCTTCTATAAAATTAGATTCCCAGTTTATAAAATGAATTAATCCCTGTATTTATGTATTTATTATTTAAGTAATTGATATGACCACTCATCTCACAGCAGTGACTTTGGGCAGTGTAGATATTAAAACAACGATTAAAATAATCCAAGTAATAAATGTCTGAAGTAGCAAACGGCAAATTCCAACTATAGTAAAACAAGATCAGCTGGCAGAACCCAGTGGGTCCAACAAGATGACATTGTTTAATGTCTTTCCTATGTAGAAATGATTTACACACATGTGGAAAAAGTTACCCTCTGCAGTGATATTCAAAAGACGTGTGATAGAGAGATAAAGGAAAGCTTTTATGGAGCACTTAGCATTTCTGTTCCTTGAATTCAAATATTTTTATTTGCATGCTGTATTGACATAAGAGGAATGCAAATCTTTGTTGCTACAGTAAATGCTAGGACTCCTAAGTACAATGCTTATTAAAAAACCACTTCTTTCAACTTTAATTTTTCTATTTGATTCTCCACAATACATTGCTGCTAGCATATCCTTTACCCTAGCCTGCCCTCTCTTTCCTTCTCTTAGGCTATTTAAAATATTGAGAAGGCTGGATAGCATGGTATGTGCTCCAGCTGTGCCAGCTACCCAGTATGCAGAAAATTGACTCAGGCTGGCCATTGGGTCAATGGCAGGACCATGCTTTGACTGCAAAATATCCAAGGTTAAATATCTGGTATATCTTCAAGCAGGACTGGGAAAAAAAACTCTGATATGAAACCCTGGAGATCTGCTACTAGTCAGTATCACAATACGGGGTTAGATGGACCAAGTTTCTGGTTTGGTATGAGACCATTTCTTACGTCCTTACGAGTTGAAAGAGCCCTGGAATGTGCACTAAATGTCAGGCCCTGCGCCAAAGAGAGGCTGTGTGAAACAATTCTGTGCATTTGGGAGGAACACTATCCTTCCTGTCTCCTTCAATATATCCCTAATGGGACAAGCAAAAAACAGTGAAGCCAAGAGACACAATGCTAAGTGTAAGAAATGTAGGCAAACCCACACTCCACTCCCCTTGCATTGATTCTGGGCTGCACAATTCAATGTTTCAAGCTCCTTCCAAGATGTATGCTAATCCATTCCTTTGCTCTTTGCTCTTCTCCAGGTTTTTCATAATTGGTTGCCCTCTTCCGCAGAAATTAATTTCTTTATTGGAAATAATCATATCTCTGAATGGCAACTTTCCCTTATCCCCTTGACAGCTGACTTCAGTATTTGCCATCTGTTTCCCTCTGCCTCTTATCTGAGGCAGTTGAAAAGAACTGGGAAGATGGTGGTTAGAGCAATTTCATGATTACACTGCTCTTATCCATAAACAACTTCCTTTGCTTTGATTTCATTGCTTTATTGTATTATTCAAATGGAGCCTATTTACTTCAACTACCACCACTCTTACAGAAACAAAGAACAGCTATTTCAGTTAGTTCCTGTTGACACAGCAGCAGGTTATCAAGCAACCGCAGGGCATGATTGCCTGAGGAACACTGAAGTTTTGTACACATCTCTTATGCCCTATTAAATGAATGAATGCCATTTAAAAATTATTCTGTGCTTTGGAACAACAATTAGCAAGGAATATGCAAAGAGCAACTTACGTCATGTGGCTGTACTTCCAGTTCATACATAATATTTGTTATCACTGACACTTTAATGATAATGATTAACAAACTGCTGTATTGTTACTGTGCTGCATCTCTCCCAGATACCCAGTGTGCAGAAAATCCAGAATTAAGACATTTTCATATAAAGAAAGAACTTGGAGCATAAATCTGATCCAGTAGTTTTCTTCCACCTTCCACCTGCTAGATAGGCCTTTATCAGTCTGAATGCTCTTCAGATGTATAGACTTCAATTGTCAAAATTTCCTCCTAGCATGCCCATTATCAAGAACACACATTTGAAGGGTATGCTAGGTGGGAATAGCTGCTCTAAATTATATGTGGGACTACAACTCCCACATACTCCCCCAGTGCAATCACTGGCTGTATTATTTGTGAATACTGGGAGTTGTAGTGCAAGATATCTAACAGCCACTAGGTAGGGAAATAAACCATAAAAATCCTAAATATTGTGAGAAATTGTGTGACTGATGGAAAGACATATCCTCATTTTTTTCATTATATTTGTTGAATTTCTATAAATAGAGAAAAGGAAGAAATAAATATAATAAACATTATAAATTGAGAATAAACCAAAGTGAGAATGAATATAATTGTTTTTTTCTTCTAGTATGAAAGTAATATCTAGTTTCCAACAAACTGAATACCATATGTTTGTTTTGCTCAGGTGTATATATAAATAAAATATTTCCTTTCCCATGCTAGGCCGTGACTCTAAACAAAGAATACAGTCAAAAATACAGTCAAAACCTGCATATTGGTATCTCGCATCTCATGCAGTTTCTCCCCATTCAACCTTATATTAAACAGGTCTGCAAAGACTCTCCTAGAGGGGTCCTGGTCAGGTCAGCTGAAATATTGAATGTCAGGTTGAATATTCCATTCTCCCCAGCAATATTTTAGTGAATTCACTCTAAGTCAAGTGGATAGCAAAGGATTAAGATCTGATTATGCTAGGAACTCTCAGGAAATCCCCTAAAAGCTGAGCTGAGAAAGTATCCTCAATGATTCAGATTTTGGTTGCTATGTTCATATTTCATTTTATTTTAAGTTCTGATTCTTCCCTCAGACCATTTTTTACTCTTCCTGGGTTGTGTCTTTAAAAATGTAGTCATCTGGGAAGTGGAACTGATTGGATCCTTTTGCTAGGCAGAAGGCAGCTTTACTTGTGTACCACACACTAGAGTGTATGGATTCTTAAGACCACTAATGGAGAGCACACAACCTTCAAATACAGTTCCCAAAATCTAGATTTTTGTCTGTTTGGTTTGAAGTTCTTTTCATTAATTACATGAGTAAAAGTAGCATATCTGTCTTTGAAGGACCACAGCAAAGGGATTTGGTAACCAGAACCATCTTGCAGGTATGGATACAACCTATGGTTTGCCACAGTAAATACCTCCCAGGATACTCTCTAGCAGACCCGGAAGTGACTGTGTTGGAAAAATGGGATTTTAACTCATGTACATAAAAAAGGTTTCAGGCAATCTCAGAAGATCTCAACAAACACAACTGGTTTAACATATTACAATTGTCGACTGATAGGTACTGTAATCTGTGTCACATATAAACTGCACCTGCATAACCAACCTGTGTTCCTCTCCCTTTCCCCCTGTCCCCAACTTCATTGCAATTTAAATTCTACATCAGCTTAGCCACTCTATATATCTGATAAAGTGAACTGCAGCTCATGAAAGCTTAAGCTTTTTAATAAGATTTGTTAGACAGAAAAAGCACAACCAAGACTCATTCTGAGATTACAGCATGAACCCAACTGCCTATCACCTCCCAGGCAACCTTCACTAACCAGGAAAGAAAGAGATCTAATAAACACGTAGTCAGGTTAGTAGACCTGAGAATCCTGTCCATCTCCTCTAGAGTTACAGGTTCAAACCTGTCCCAGTTAACTACACAAGACCTCAGTAGGACCTGCCCAGTCCGAGTCCAATTCTGAATGACTTCGTCTATTAGACACTTAGAGTATTCCTCATAGCAGCCCTGACTTGTCCTTCCTCAGGACAGAAGGGGTCACTTTAAAGATGGCTGCTGGATGGCTATCTGCAGACATGAAAACAGTGGAAAAAAGCCAGGTTTTACTACTCTTATTATCATACAAAAAAACAATTGTTTTAATTGGGATGCCCTCCAGGAAAATTATAAATGGAAGAGGCACACTGGATGTTTTGTAATTCATATTCCATTCCCACATACCAAAGATGGCATGGAAATTAACAGATCTGTATAAAAAACACCGATCTGGGAAATAACATAATTGTGCCAATTAACAGCCAGACACCCATATGCTGAAGATCCTTTAATATATTTTTCCCCATTTAAAAAAATAATAATAATAATTTAAATAAAATACATCTTGGAATGAGTATATGTAATAAAAGTAATTGGCTTGACAATGATTTTCTTTGTATAGTATCCCCCAAGATAGACCCAGTTTGTTGTAGTGGTTAAGGCACCAGGCTAAAAACCATGAGACCGTGAGAATTCCAGTCCCGCCTTAGGCATGCAGCCAGGTGGATGACTTTGGGCCAGTCCCTCTCTCTCAGCCCTAGGAAGGAGGCAATGGCAAACCACTTCCGAAAAACCTTGCCCAGAAAACTGCAGGGACTAATCCAGGCAGTCACCAGGAGTCAACACTGACTTGAAAAAAAATCCCTCTAGATGCTTCATAATTATAAAAAAGAATGAAAAATTTAATAGAATTGGTTTAATTTTTTAACCTTCTTTTAAAAAAGAGAAAAAGAGCGTAAAATAAGAAATTGAAAGACAACAGTAGATTATATATAAAGCATACATTTATTATACATCTGTGTGCATGCACACAACATCTTAAACCTGCCTCCTTAAAACTGCAGAAGTCCCTAGAAGAAATCTAAAGCCTAAGGATTTATTTCTTTGAGAATGCAAATATGACAGTGAATCGGATGAAGATGTCATGTATAAGAGGAGCCTTATTTGGGAAACGTCAGTCATTCCCACATCTTCGAGGAAGAACAATGCTGCGTACCACATTCTATTTAGGGTAGCCATGGAATGAAATGGAGATCAATGATCTATGGCAGCTGTCAGAATAGTCCTGCCTAAACTGACAAGACTCAGAGATAATGCTGTGATACTTCTTGCAGCAACACTAATCTCATCGTGAAATATCTTCCTTTTTATATGGATTTCTAAATGTAATAGGCTACAGAGAATTAAATTCATTAGATAGGCTTAGCTACATTTACAATAGACTGATTAAAAACAATAGGACAAATTAGTTGGATTCAGACATTGCAGTAAGCCCTAATTTGGTTTGGTTTATACCTACTCCTCATTTAGCGACCAAGTTCCATTCCAGCAACCAGGTCATTAAGTGAAATTGTTGCTAAGTGAACATGTGTGTGTGTGTGAGAGAGAGAGAGACTCTGCAAAGATCACTGGTTGCTGCCATCTCATTCAGATAAAGTTCTCTTGTACAGTTACACTAGCATTACTCTCACTCCAGTGTGTGTTGTCGTCAGATGCATGTAATTTGGTTGTAAATGTATGCATTGGTCAGAAAATGAATTTTTTATTACCGCTGTATCTGCTAACCGTTGTATTTGCTAAATGAGGAGTGGGTGCATCTGATTTTGGGTTGGCACTTTGTGTAGAGTCAGGCTTTGTGATTCATAAGCCACGGTTTATGGATTAGGGTGTTGTACAAAATACAATTGTGGCTTATTCAATAAAATATGTTTAACAAAATTAAGTTTCAACCATAATTGATGGAGCAATAGTTTAGTTAACCATACTTTATGGGTCAACCATTAACCAATAGTTCCATACAATGTGTTGCTGAACAGTGTGGTCACTCTAAAGGTGCCTAAGCAGCTCTGGCTGTTTTTTTCTGGCATTTATTTACTTAAATAAATCAGATATATAAGGCTGTTCACTCATAGTCACTCTGTGTGGTGTCCAATTTAAAAACAGAATCCAAAACAATACAATAAAACAGATAAAAAATGGCAATATCCAGGGAACCAATGTAGCAACTCATTAATACAATTCCACTTAAAAGACACTCCTTCCCTAACCCAGAACCTGTCAGCCCTTCAAGGTAGATCAGAGTAGGGATCCAATGCCATGTAGGTCAGTACTACTTTTATTGTAAACTGAATCTTGAATCTGAATGCAAGACTTCATAAGAACTAGGGAGGGGCTTGTCTAAGATATTTATTCAAGTTATAGTCCTGCCCAATGCTCAGATTTCTTTTATCTGACCTTTATCTTGGTAGCGGCTCTTCCTCCTGTCTATCAAGGCCATTCCCTCTTCCCTCTAAATCACCTGGGGAAAATGTGAGGTCTTCAAGGCTCATTTAAAGGAGAGCAAGGTTGGACTGGTACCTTCCGGGGATACTATTCCAGAGGGCAGGTGCTGCAAAGAGAAGACTCTTATTGTAACACAAAGTTATTCGCTAAGGCAAATCTGAACTGCTTCACACACACATGCAAATGTGTGTGCATGTATGTATCCCATGATAATTATAACCACAGCAATAATAATTTATTAAACTTGTTTGCCACCTGACTTTCAATGGCTCTGGGTGACTCACAACAAAGAAATTACAATAAAACATAAAAGAAAAAGATAAAAGATGGCAAGTGCGATGAAGCAATCATCTCATCCTCCCTTGCCAAAACCCTGGGTGAAAGGCCAGGTCTTCACAGCTGTTCTAAACAACAGCAGAGGCATCAGATTTTGGGGACTTCATTCCAGAGGGCAGGAAGAAAGGTGTGGTTTTAGGGTCCCAAGAGATGGCATTGTTTAACTGAAGGAACCTGAAGCATGTCAACAATGGAGGATCAAATTGGCCAGCAGATGTTATGGGAGACAGGTGGCCTCGCAAGTATCCAGGCCTTATGCCATGTATGTTTTACAGGTAACAACCACCACCTTGAATTGCACCTGGAATCAAACTGGCAGCCAGTGCAGCTTGCAAAGCAGAGGCATTACATGGGCATACCTTAGTATGCCATTACTGCTTGTGCCGGCACATTCTGGACCAGTTGAAGCTTCTGGTGGTCTTCAAGGGCAGCCCCATGTAGAGTGTGTTGCAGTAGTCAAGATGCGAGGTGACTAGGACATGAGTGACTGTCTGAAGGATAAATGAGATTAATTAATTGATTAATTAATTAAAGAGTAGTGAGAAAATAAGGCAGAACATAATATGATGAACTTGGGATAATAAAGTAATTTGTTTGGTTTTCACTGAATGTAAGTTTTCCTTTCCTCAAAAACTCTTGTCCAAATTTAGCAACGCAAATCTCCAATTAAAATATATCAGAGAAAGCCATGCACAAAAATGCATATGTAAGAGGAAAATGGGCACAGGAAATGAAACTAACATATATAATGTATTAGTATGAAAAATATACACAGATTTTTATCCAAAATTGATCCTGAAATCAGATGAACCAAAATTAAAGTTGGAAATTAGAATGTGACAGAAAGCAAAAGTGTTCATCCCAAAGATGAACATTTGCAGCAGAGCATGATCCATGAGTCCTTTATTCTTTCCTTTAGCATTAGGAAAATTGAGCAGATGGTGTTCCAGATGAAATCTGAACCTCCTTGAAAATGTAGACACAACTTTATTTTGAGGGTATTGATGATGTGTTGTCTGTACTGGAATTTGCATTTGCGGTAAAAGAAGAAGAAAAAAAACTTGATCCAACTGGCCTTGGCTTCTCATCTACTTTCAGCAAATCCTGTTTTTTTCCCCTCTGTCTTTTGCAGGTGACTATTTTTTGGATTAAGAACTAGATATGCATTTTTTTAAAAAAAAATGTATTTCACAATCTTTGGAATATAGTCAATGATTCTTGTCTGCCAGAAACACATGCTCAACTATTGACATCCTGTGTAACAGTACTGAATATAAAGTGAGTTTCTGGGATTTAGTGTTCAGCATATTCATTTTTATTCTTTTAAAAATCCTTTTAAAAGACAGAATAGAATAATGTTTTAGTCTTTTAGGCAAAAAAAAAGAAAAGAAAAGAAAAGATTTTTTTTTATTTTATTGCTCATTTATGTTAAGCACCAAAATAGGGAACAAAGATAACATCTTAAGACTGGTTTCACATAGCACTGTTGGAGCATTCTACTTCTGTTAAAAAACTTGGAACATTTGTCATAGATCTTATTGTTCTTGTAATGACTTTCTAACACTTAGCACATGAAATGTAACCAAAGATTTGCATTAGTTGAAGGACTGGTTTAATTCTACTGACACAAAAGCATAGCTTGAGTGTTAGCATTTTATGTAACAATCAGCGTAAAGATCTATGCTGTCTCTGCTTTATCTCCTCTGAGAGCCTAGTACAAACTTTAATGGAGTATATCATTAAAACTAGTCAAGTACTTAACATTTCCTTGTTTTCTACAGGCATTTCAGGCATAAAAATGTGACAGAAACATCTTGCTGGATCACAAAAAAGTACACCTACTCAAATATTTTAAGAGTGAAGATGCTATTTCCTATTATTTTCATTAGCATGTTGAAAATGAGGGTATACTATCTATATTTATAAGTATTTTAGGCTTTGATAGGCTTAGTAAACAATTGCAGAATTCCTCTACTGTATACCATCTGTTCTATCCAAAAGAGCTTCATTTAGTTAGAGTCCATTGGAGCAGCTAATTCATTTAAAATAATAATAATAATAATAATAATAATAATAATAATAATAATAATAATAATAATAATGTAAAGGCAAGGCAAGCTTCTTTAACCTCAGAAGATGCAGTTACACTTCCGCTATATAAACGGACCCCAGATCTACTACCACCTTGTAGTAAAGGGAGAAAAATGTCGTTGCAGGGTGAATAGACAGGAAAGAGTGAAAAGAAAAACTGAGCTTGCTCTGTCAATCAAATCTATAGATAGTGGCAAGAGACGTTCAAAGCTTGGGAAAAGAAAACTCTGAGTAGCCAGTCAGAGCAGGAAGCTTCCCCTCTTTCAGGGGAGCTGGAAAAGGAGAAAAGAAGCACTTTTGTCTCTCCTGTCCCTGTTCTGTCACTAGAAGAGTAGGACATCTCTTGCCAGCTCGGTCAAGCCAGGTAAGCAGCACTCCAATCCCCAGGAAAAACAGAGAGATCTAGGAACTCACAGAAGCTAGACTCAATTTAGAATTTTAATTTTGTTTTGGATCTGAGTTGTGATGCCTTGGTAACCCTTTGTCCTGTTTCATTCTGCCCTTGTCCTCTCCGTCTGTCTGTCTGTTCCTGACTGGAAGAGCTAGAGTCAGGGAAAACTATTCAGAGTCATTGCTACTTTTTTCCCCTTCCCCTTTTGTCTTCAGCTCTAGGTCTTTGAACTTGATATGCATTATTGTTACTGAACCAGTAGCCTCATTCTGAAAGGATTGTAACTTTAACACCCACTTCTCCCAGCCTCACTATGGACAAGAAGGCAGGAGGTTTTCCATTTTCCTCCTCCTGGGCTAGGTAGTGCAGAGAGGGATTTCTTTTTTTTGGAATAAAAGAGATTGGGGTACAAAATAGGTTCTTCTCAGGAATATAGGAGGCCACACAAAGGCTGTGATAGACTGAGATGTGGGATCACAGTCTACCACATACTGGTTGTGCAAGTGCAGTACATTACAGACCTCTTGAGTTATTCTGTTCTATTGAGCAGAATCCTGAAATAAAAATATGTGTGCATCTGCCCCTGTAAATTAGGCAAAGCTAAAAGGATTTCAGTAACTCCTGTGATTCAAGAAATAGAACCTATTTATAGAAATAGTATTTAAATCTTTCTGCATTTCATTTTCCTTCCCATCCTACATAAAAGACTACTTTACCCTTCTGATTCCTGTTTCTATCTGACTTGTTTCTGCAATGATGAGATTTGTTCTTCAACACACACACCCCAACCATGAGAACTAACTGACTGACTGACTAACTATTTTTATATCTAAACCACCCAGATTAATGTCAGGTCAGGTGTATTTGGCCTGTTTTCAGAAGAGTTGGGAGGGTAGGTCTTTATTAGATGGGGATCTGGTTGCTCTTGAATGCTTCCAGCTATGATAATGTCTGCAATTCTTATAGGGAGAAGCAGGTCTGCATTTCCTATGCACATAAAATTTACCTTGACTTCTATCTGACCCTCTCCTTTTGCTTTCATTAAAATTCCTACTGAGCTACAATCAGAAAGGTTTTTCTAATGTTAATATTTTCTATTTGTCATTTGAACACCTTGTTCCTGCCTACCGCATAAAAATCATACACCTAATATTCAACTTCCATCCTGTTTCAGCATTAGATATAATTCTCAATTCAAGTTTCTTTATATAACATGGGAAAGTATCAGAGGAATAAAAGTAAGTGCAGTTGATACATTCATAGCATAACCAACATTTTTGTGTGTGCGCTTGTCATCAAGTCATCATGAGTCCCTGCAGTTTTCTTGGCAACATTTTTTGGAAGTGGCTTGCCATTGTCTTCTTCCAAGGGCTGAGAGAAAATGACTGGCTCAAAGCCACCCAGCTGGCTTCACATCTAAGGCAGGACTAGAGCTTATGGTACCTTGGTTTTTAGCCCAGTGCCTTTGAAGTATATTCTTGTTACAGAGGACTTTGTTTTGAATGGAATGAGTCTCTCAAAATTTGCACCATTTTAGATGAAGTGTGAACATGCAGACTCAAACTCACTGGCTCATCTCCTATCAGGAAATGATGAGAATATAAATTGTCATGGAAGAAGTACATATATATCACTTCTAGATTATACAGGTTACAGGAATCTCTCTTAGTCTCTGCACTCACAAAGCCCATTCCTTTGCCTTGCCTGCTTGGCCTTATGGCTTCAAGAAAGGAGACAAGCATGAATAGTAGCTATCTCAGCCATGAAATGAGCAAGCCCAGTGCAAGAAATTGGCAGATTAGTACCAGGCAGAAGACTGTTGTAGCAGTAGGCACATCATAGGAAGGAGGGAGGTGTGGAGAGACACCTTATTTAGATAACCCCTGGTTTTCCAGGCCTCCCTCCTGCTGCATATCTTGATATCTCCTTCCCCTCAAACTGGCCTTGTTTGCCCCTCAAAATCAAAATAAACATGTAACTGGCTACTCTACCCTTTTACTTTTTAAGTTCCATAGAAATGGTAGAACATTGTGTTGGTCTGAATCTCACATTTAGATAATTATTTAGGGTTTATTCATAGTGAGTGACAAGACAATCAATCTTTGCTGAGTCAATATAGAGTTATCATCAAGTTAAAATGACAATGGATTACCTACAATGGATTACCATGGTGTTCTTCAAGACTACCATGGCAAAAAGAGATCAGGGAGGAAACAAACAGGGGAAGAGAACCTGGGAAATTTAAGTGGCGGTGATGGGGGTGTTTTGCCAAGTACTGGCCAGGTGCTAGACAATTGGCTCTTTTAGGATCCAGAGACAATGAACACACTAGTAAGTAAGGAGATTTTAAGTTTTATTGTTAACTCTAGCAGACAGATTTAAACAAAAACACAATTTAAGCTTTATTGTTAAAATTAGCAGGCAAATTAAACAGAAGCATAAAAGCATATAATATATAAAAGCATAGCAAACCAAGCAAGATGATAACCAATCTCCCTTTAGCTGTCAGGAGCCCCAATGGAACAACAGCGGAGATACCCCAAGGCAGCCAATTCACACAGCACCCAGGTCTGTGTTGAAGCTCCAAGCTCAAGGGACAATCTTAATGTTTTTATCAAAGTCTAGCACTAAAATCTTATGACCCTGTTTCCATGGTACTGAGACTGCAGGACCTGACTTTGGCTAGATGGTGCACTTGCTCATCATGGGAATGAACAAAACACAGATAAGCCAGCGCTAACCTCAATAATCTTGAGGTCCTCCTACAACTATGAGAAGATTCCTCCCTTTCCTTGATTTACCAGGCAAAAGTGGGGGGTTGCGGGGGGAACAAGCCAGCTAAACATTATTATGACTCAGAGTGAACTCTAAGCTTCTTCATATGAAGGAGAAATTCGGAGATGTCACTATCTCCTCTAAATACAGTGGTCTTCCTCAGTGCCACTACAGGGGGGTAGAATCTAAACAAAGCTTTCCACTAAGTCAAGAAAGAAACAAGAAGTACAAATAAAAGCCTTTCCACCAGCAGTGCTCTAAATGAAGATAAACAGACAGAGATCTGCAATTGTGAACTGGATGCTTGTAGCAAGTTTATCCAGCACAAATTATGCTTATCAGTTTATGCCCACATTAGCCTTCCAGGTATTCTTTGACTACAATTCTAGTCGTTTTTCATTATTGGTCATGCAATCTGGAATAGTGAGATTTGAAATCTAGGAACATCTGAAGTGTAAATCTTGCCTACTTCTGCACTAGTAGCGTTGCAAAGAAAGTTAATGAGTAGATAGGAGTTTGGGATTGCATTTATACATGATTTGGCTTAACCATCATTTGTTAGATAAGCCATACTTGACTAGTTTACACAGAACACTAAGTTAGGAATCATGTTTTATAAGCCACAATGGCTAGTTTGACCCAACTAACTAAGCCAAAGTGAAGCAAACTATATTATGAAATGATATAAAGCTATGAGCTCCAGGCCAGTATCCCTTTGTAGCCTTCTGCATTATTTTGGGGGAGATAAAAGTTTGTATGGAAAAGAATGAAAACTAGATACCATTGTAACTCACGTTTTAGAAGAAGCATGTTTGGAAATTTCTCAGAAAGTATTTACTAATAGAGCTGCCAACTGCATCAGATTTACCAGTTTTTTTTTTTAATGCGTGGCATTTGTTTATTGTTACATTGGATAAGTATAGCAGTGTCCACCCTAATTCATAGTCTGTACAGGAAATATTTTCAACCAAGAAAAAGACTGGCATATTGAAAAACCCACTTAAGCTGAGTGTTCAGTCCATGTGGTTTAAAACAGTTCACTGCTAAATTGCTTTTTAAATTTCATTGTTTTCAACTTGGTTAGTTTTTCCTTGCAAATATACTCCCATTTATGACCTGTCAAGCAGAATTTTGTGCACTGCCAAAGGACAGTTCTATTAGGAAACAAGTAATGTTTATTACTAGCTTTCAAAGATCAAGAAGAATTTTTCGGTCCACCAAACCACCCTTAGGATAACTGAAATAATTGATTATCATATAACTGATAACTGAAATCTCCTCCTTTTCCAGATGGCTTAAACCTTATGCTGGTCCTCATTTACTAAACTTCTCCAGATGTTAAGCACCAGTTCTGGCCTCATTGCATGTGAGATATATGAATCATGTTTAAATCTAGCTTGTCCCAATGTCCACAAACATTCTGTATTGTGTCCCCAGATAAAAACACCTCTCGGTTTGCTTTACAGAGAAGCAGATCAATAGACAGATCAAGGCTTTCAAGTGGTGAGACAAAGCTTCTCTCTGGAGATCAAGGGAAAAGATGTTGTGTAGAATTATAGCGCAGGTGAACAGCAAGAGGAAATTCAGACACACATTGGATTTTCTTGTTTTGATCTGTGCAATGAATTCAGAAAGGATCTTTTCCACTGAGGGTCTTGCACGTAGCTGCAAGCTTAAGGTACCACTAGTTTCAGGCCATCTGCAGTGGGGTGTTGCCTGGAAGGCCTTGGATTCACCTCCAGGACAACTGCAACAGATGCCAACAGACTACAATTTTTAATCTGATAGAAAGGGAATATTATTTCATTGAAATAATCATATTAACTATATTCAATAGTTTAATGTAAAGGAAATTAAGTTAAAGCAACACAGATGATTATATTAAAATGCTTTCACCAGTTCTTGAGCCTGCCGAAATGCCTGCTACCATAAATTGTGCTTCCCCCACTGCTACCTGCTATTCTGCAATAGAATAGGACATAGGTAAGGGCCTATATTAAGGCCTACCTTGTTGTAATAAGAACAATGAAATATGTTTATTTCTCCACTCTTTACGTACCCTCCAACTGTCAGCCAGCAGTTCTGTTCAGGGCCATCCAATTCCTCCTGAGCCAGGAGAGGCCAGGGGAGCCTCTGCAAGGTCACTGTGCAGATTATTCTCAATACCCAGTGTATAAAATCACTCTGATTGGACTCCAGTTGGGCAAGTTCTATGGAATTGACTGAGGCACAGTCTTGTGATGTTATCTGGGAGGAGTTCAATTCTGTTAATCCTGAGGAAGTGGGCAGATCTTTGGCTCTGTAGGCTTGGCCACCTGTGCCTTAAATCCATGCACCTCCTGGTTGGTTTAGGTCTCCAGGGAGCGGGTATGTGGGTAGTTCCATGTGGTAGTGAATGCTTCCTTGAAAGAGGGGCTGGTCTACAGCTCCTCAAGAAATCATCACTGGATCTCTTAGATTTGTCCATCTAAGACAAATGGACATTTTTGTCCAGTTTCCAATCTTCCCTTTTTGGGGAAGGTTGTTGAAAAGGGGGTTGGTGTGCAGCTCCAGTGAGTCCTGGAGGAAGCAGATTATCTGGATCCTAGGTTTCAGACCAATATATAATACTAAAACAGCTTTAGTCACACTTGTTGATGACCTCTACAAGCTCAGAATGAGGTAGCGCATCCATGCTAGCCCTCCTTGATATCTCTGTGGCCTTCAATACCAACAACCATGGTATCCTTATGGACCAGCTTAGGGGGTTAAGAGTGGAGGGCACTGTTTTACAGTGGTTATCCCTTCCTCTGGGATGATTCCAGTCAGTGTTTGTGGAGGGGGAGCAGTCTAGTTTGACTCCTGCTTTGTGGTACAGGCTCCCAATAGGCTTCTGGGTGCAATTCAAGTTTCTGGTTATCACCTTTAAAGCACTCCATGGCACAGGATCAGGTTATCTGTGGTACCATCCAGGTATTTTGACAGGAAGGACACACTTTGGATCCCTTCACTGAAACAACGTCATCTTATGGGACCCTGGAACTATGTATGTATGTATGTATGTATGTATGTATGTATTTAGTATAGCCGCCCATCTCACACAGTGACTCTGGGCAACATACATAGTAATAATCAATAATATATAAAAACCATTCAAACAACCCATTTAAATTAAGATAAAAACAAATAAAAAAACAAAAATATGCATGTTTTTTCCATATTAAAAAAGTATATTTTTCTGGGGTGTCCCCTGTTGTTTGGAACAATCTTCCTCCAAACATATGGTTGGCTCCAACTCTACAGCTTCTTAGGAAGACGGTGAAGACCTGGCTTTCATTTCAGGCTTTGGAGTCAGGTTGAACGGAGTCCTTGGGGGCAAGTTTGTACACGTTTTCAGTTCTATTTGCCATTTGATTGTTTAGAATGTTTTAATCAGTCTTGTTATTTTGTAATGGTTTTCTTTTTGTATGCCACCCAGAGTCATATATATTGAGTTGAGTGGCCATAAAACTAACTAACTAACTAACTAACTAACTAACTAACTAACTAAGTGCACCTATGAAGTGTGCTGTCCTGATGTATCCATTATGGTCCAAATTAAGAAAAAAAAATGCTGGATGCTCCTAGCTTAGTTTCTCCTCCTGTCAAGTATCATCTGCCATCAATTACTCTCCCTAACATGGCAGGCTTAGCTACCTGTCAACTTGCCTGGATAATAGGTGGAAAGCATGGAGGTATTCCATGTCTGTGATTGGTTAAGGGGGCTATTTCTGGTTATGGTTATAGGGGAAGTTGTGCAATGGTTAGTGGGAAGAACCCTTAAAAGAGAAAAACTGGATGAAACAAGTTTAAGCATTTTAGTATTTTAAATATTTTATTAAAATATTATGTTTAATAAAATATTTTACTTTTATAAAATAAACATATTATTCTATTTATAAACATATTTCAATGTTTTAAAATATACAGTCAACAGTTTTGTCGTTCCCCTGAAATAGCAGCTTACCATCTGCATTTCAGCCACCCCCAATTTTTGCAATAATTTATCTAGAAGAGTTAGATGATAACTCTTAGAATTTCTTGCCAATGATTATAGTCCAAGATAGTTGGAGTGTCCCAAGCTGAAAAAGGTCTAATTGTTTCAGATATTATTTCCACCCACCTACCCACCCAGATTATTAGTTCTTAAAGCCAGACTGGGAGAAAAGTAGTTGTATCATTGACAAAATGGAAGAGTTCAGTTCTCCTTATCTATCACCTAAATGATTAAATGATGCACACCACTTGAAGGAATGCTTTGCAAGCATGCTGATGCAAGCAAAGGGCCTAGCTTCAATGGGCTGAATCAATCTCATCCTCCAAAAACTCAGCACAGTAGCTGAGGCAGAGGGACTAGTTCCTTGGCTCATAATTTATTGTATTCATTTAAATACAGTATCCCTTCTTTATTGCCTTTTAAAACTTTATACACCATCCTTCATAGCTACTATGGTAAGATAAATTGAATTTCTATTGAAATGATCACTAATTTATGGGTATGAATATATTATGGAAATCTGCAGAGTTTTGGGGTGATAGGTAAGGAATCACCCTGCTTAAACAATTGCTTAGTTTGTGTGATCTAGCCCACCTATATATGATCCATCTCTGCCTGATGTTAAGTGGGTGGATTATACAAAAAGTGTTTTCTTGGTGGTAGCGTTAGGAACTGGAATTCCTTCCCTTGGAGTTCTGTTTGACCCTATTGCTTTATTTACACTCTCCCCACCCCATTCCTTTGTAAGCAGCTTTATAAGAGCCTCCAAAATCTCCAGTATTTATTATTCTCTGAAGTTGCTGTTGTACTTCCTTTTAAAATGTAGCGGATGATTTATTATAAATCCATACTGTTCATTTGTTATATTAGATTAATCATTATAGTTGCTTTGAGGGATCCTTCCTTCTTCACCCAAACCACAATAATTAAAAGCATTCCATGTAGACAGACACTTTTGTTCTTTTCTGATTTGAGAAACTATGCCAGACCATTCAAGTCAGGGAAGATGAAATCCATTTGTCTTTAAATTTAAATGCATCTCTTGCATTTGTGCGATTGCAGGACTGTGACAGCCTTAATGGTGATGGGTTTCTTTCTCTAAGTAATTCAAGGACAAAATGAATGTATGACAGGGAAGGAGAGGCAGAAGAAATAAATAAAATACTTAGAAGTAGGGTTAAGCAATAATACTGGGACTTAGATTTAAATATCATCAAACTCTGGTCATTTGGAAGGAGAATTCAGAATGAGTTTAGAATTCTAGTGGTGTGAGATACCTGATTCTCATTAAGTCAGATTGTGGAAAAAGCACCTATAGTGTGCATAGCTAATTATATACCATAGAATAACTTCTCTGGAGCCTTTAGTTTTATCTTTCTAGTCTTTATAAAGTATTCTAATTTTCTTTTCTGGTTTTTGTCTTGCCTACATTTTCTCCACTTTTTATTTCCTTTATTTCCTAGATTTTAAATTCCTTAGCACAGGGAATTGCCCTCTTATTTTTATAAAACATTAGCTACATCAGGGATGCAAAAATGTAGGGCAGGGACTCACATAGGGCACACAGCATCACTTCTGCAGCCCCCAGCATGCCCACTGACAGTGGGATCAAAACGTGCAACCTTTTTTGCCTTTTGGGGGGGGGGAATTTAGGATAGGGACAGGGGCTGAAAGGTGCTACTTGGAGTGCAGCTCCTGAGATACCACCCAAACCCAGTGTGTTCCTCCAGCCAACAAAAGGTTTGAAGTCCTACATCAGCAGTAGGCTGTCACATATTTTCTTTGCATGCCAGAATCTGCTGACCAACTATTTTATTGGATGACCCTGCATACTAGTAAGCTTGAAAAGCATATTTATAATAGCTTTCTATAACTGTACAACATGGGCATCTATTCCCAAATACAGTGATGCCACAATGATGAAATGTGGATCATGACAATGCAACACAAGCTCCATCCTAGTGTAGTTGCATCATAATATTGCACGCAAGTACATAAGGGACAGAGTTTGTGCGACAATGAGGCAACTCATGTTTTGTCACTTGTTTGCTCCTGCCCTCCCAAGGATACCTATGCTGTCCTATAATATTTAATATTACATTTTCAAAGCAAAACAAGCTGCCCAGAGTCACCCTCTGGGGGAGATGGGCAGCATACTGAATGAATGAATGAATGAATGAATGAATGAATGAATGAATGAATGAATGAGACATAAAGAATGTATCCTCTGCAAAACATGGCCCATGAAGCCACCAACGCTATCCATACAAATGGTGGCATTAGTTGATATAGCAGCTGCGACCCTAGTCAGATAAAACAGACCTATTCTCAGTTATGCATTCATGACTGCATTTAACTGAACAACATCTTTGAATTTAAGATATACCCCCAAAAGGTATATCTTAGACAGGAAAAACAAAATTGTAGGCATGGGAAAAAGTCCTGCACAGTGCCCAGCTTTGGTACTTTGTCATCCTAAGATTACCAACTTCAATTTAAATTGTTCCTGGTCATTCCTGCCAGCTGTCCATCACCACCAAAAATGAACAAATGTGTGTGTGTAGCTGCCAGAAGTGACACTCCAAAGAAAAGGGTAAGGCCAGAAGAACAACAAAAACTGAACTAAAATTAATGGCTTTAAGTTAAAGTAGTCCAATATTGATTTTTATCTACATTACACAGGCAAAAATGTCAAAGAAGAAGAAAAAATGGGTTGTAATGAGATGAGGAGAAGAGGTTGCTAGACAGAGAAAAAGAGGAAAAGTGAGGGAATCCCTACTTCGATGGGAAAGGTTACATTCAACCAGCAGTGCTGCCCAAATAACACCTAATTTCAAGCTAATCGTTAAAAGCATGCACATTTTGTAGTAACCTGTGTCTGCAATATTTTGTGCCTGTTGCCCATTCCTCTGTTTTCAAGAGCTGCTTCTATTCTACTCAGAAAATATAGACGAACTCCCAATCCCTTTTCACTAGTAGTTATTTAAGAAAAAAACTCACCTTCCCATCAAGTAAATAATGTGCACCCAGATAATATTTTTCCAATGCACTCTCCTTGGAGACTTCCTTAAAGGTAACACTGGGAACTTCAGCTGGTGTACTGCACTAAAACTTTGAGTTCCGGTCAACGTTTATTTATTTATTTGTATTTCAAATTTCATCACCACACATCTCACTAGGAAGTGACTCTGGGTGACTCTGGGTAACAAGAATAAATATTAATTAAAATGCAATAAAAATACAATAAAACCCATTCATACATAAATAATAATATCTTCCAAGGTACTACTGCTAGATAAGGGTAAGGTAGATAAGGATAACATGGACAATTGAAGTTGCATTCTAAAAAAAAAAAAAATCTGGAGAATCACATGATTCTCACCTCTGATAACCTTTGAACCTGCTCATGTCTTAAGTGGAGTTCCTACTACACTGTGTGCACAATTATTAGGCAAATGAGTATTTTGACCATATCATTTTTATGCATATTTTCCACCTCCAAGCTGTATAAACCTGAATGCTTATTGGATATAAGCATGTTGTGTATTTGTGTAATAAGGGAGGGTGTGGCCTAAGGAGATCAACAACTTATATCAAGGTGTGCACAATTATTAGGCAGCTTCTTTTCCTCAGGCAAAATGGCCCAAAAAAGAGATTTAACTGACTCTGAAAAGTCAAAAATTGTAACAAGTCTTTCAGAGGGATGCAGCACTCTTGAAATTGCTAAGATATTGGGGCGTGACCACAGAACCATCAAACGTTTTGTTGCAAATAGTCAACAGGGTGTTGAGAAAAAAAGACGCAAATTAACTGCCAAAGATTTGAGAAGAATCAAACGTGAAGCTACCAGGAACCCATTATCCTCCAGTGCTGTCATATTCTAGAAGTGCAACCTACCTGGAGTGCCCAGAAGTACAAGGTGTTCGGAGCTCAGAGACATGGTCAAGGTAAGGAAGGCTGAAACTCGACCACCACTGAACAAGACACATAAGTTGAAATGGCAAGACTTGGCCAAGAAATATCTGAAAACAGATTTTTCAAAGGTTTTATGGACTGATGAGATGAAAGTGATTCTTGATGGGCCAGATGGATGGGCCCGTGGCTGGATCAGTAATGGGCACAGAGCTCCACTTCGACTCAGACGCCAGCAAGGTGGAGGTGGGGTACTGGTATGGGCTGGTATTATTACAGATGAGCTAGTTGGACCTTTTCCAGTTGAAGATGTACTCAAAATCAACTCCCAAACCTACTGCCAGTTTTTAGAACATACTTTCTTCAAGCAGTGGTACAGGAAAAAGTCTGCATCTTTCAAGAGGACCATGATGTTTATGCAGGACAATGCTCCATCGCATGCATCAAAGTACTCCACTGTGTGGCTAGCCAGTAAAGGCCTCAAAGATGAAAGAATCATGACATGGCCCCCTCCTTACCTGACCTAAACCCTATTGAGAACTTGTGGGCCCTTCTCAAACAGGAGATTTACGGTGAAGGAAAAAGTACACCTCTCTGAACAGTGTCTGAGAGGCTGTGGTTGCTGCTGCACAAAAAGTGGATCTTCAACAGATCAAGAAACTGACAGACTCCATGAATGGAAGGCTTATGACTGTTATTGCAAGGAAGGGTGGCTATATTGGTCACTGATTTTTTGTTTGAAATGTCAGAAATGTTTATTTGTAAATTTTGAGTTGTTTATTATTCTCACGTTAACAGATGAAAATAAACGAGTAAGATGGGGGAATTTTCATTTTTCATTTAGTTGCATAATAATTCTGCACACTAATAGTTGCCCAAAAATTGTGCACACATAGATAAGCTCCTAAGAAAGCCAAAACCTCACTTTTACTTTCTTAAATATTCAGGTTTGAGGTTTATTAACATTTTGTTTTTTGTTTTCATAATATTTTATTGAAATTTTAAAGATACATATTTACAAGTTAGAAATGAAAAGGAAAATTTGAAATACAAAATATAAAGAAAAGGAAAAGATATGAAAAATGGATAACTTCCAATCTATCTCTGGTCTTAGAAATAGTAAGGCCATCATAAGTGCCAGTTTTTAATACATTAAATAGCAATAATTCTTTGTCTAAATATATCCCATTACATTTATAATCTAATCTTCAAATCCCCATGTAAGCTTAACCCCACCTGCATTTTGCAAATAGTCCATCAACAGTTTCCATTCTTTAAGGTAATAGTTATTTGAGTTTTCTTTTAATAGGCAAGTCAATTTGTCATTTTCTGCCATATCCATCAATTTTAACAACCATTCTTGTATTGTTGGTAGTGTCTGGGTTTTCCAAAATTGTGCATAAAGAAGTCTTGCTGAGGTTTATTAACATTTTGGATTGACCGAGAGCACTGTAGTTGTTCAATAATGAAATTCATCCTCAAAAATACAACTTGCCTAATAATTGTGCATGCAGTGTAGGTGGCCCACCATTAGGGTTACAAGATGGGAAAGTAATATACGTAGGGTCTTCTCAGTGCTGGCCCCTGCCAAAATTGGAATTCCCTCCTAAGAAATAAATGCCTAGCTTCATTTGTTGATGTGAAGCTGCTTTAACATTTTTTATTGGTTCTCTTTGGTTTTTAACTTAAAAAAATAATAAACTACTTGTTTTTCTTGATTAAATTTTGATCTGGCTTTTCTTGCCTGGTTTGGTGTTAAACTTATAATCGATTTCTAACTTTATGAACTTGTACTGATCCATATTTCATTATAAGCTCCCACTAAAAGACTGCAATCTTGAAAGGCAGCTAAACTTTCATCATACAAAAACGTAAATGAAAGGTGCCATTGATCTTTAGAACAAAACTGTTCCTGTAATGCAACTTTTTAATTTGCAAGTATGCTTTTAAAAGGAAACATAAGGGAACATTTAAAAATATTTTGCATCACCAGCCTCCTGTGTTCTATATATATAGATCAAGTTGTAGTTGAACCATTATCCATGCTGATCCCCTCCTGTTCTCCTTGTCTGATACAGCACTGTGTCACTTAATGGTTTTCTGCTAAATTGTCCTTGGAGATGATTACAGATCACTGCCACTTGTTATTCAGGATAATGAACCATTGTCCTATCATCATAATTCCACACATAATGTGTGTCATAATCCTGCAAAGCAACTGTTGTGCTTCATTCTGTCCTAATGAATTCTTTAACAAGATTCTAATTAGCGATTAGGAAAAACTTTCTGTGGTAATAGGATCAGACAGGTGTGGGCCCTGCTATACTAAATATTTGTTGAAAGTATTTTAATTTTTACCAGGAAATTGGATTTGATGGCCTAAATTCACCTTCTGACTCTATAGTTGTATTATTCTAAGACAGTGTTGTCCAAACTTGGCCACTTTAAGATGAGTGGACTTCAATTCCCAGAATTCCCCAGCCAGCATGGCTGGCTGGGGAATTCTGGGAGTTGAAGTCCACTCATCTTAAAGTGGCCAAGTTTGGACAACAGTGTTCTAAGAGATGCAACTTCCATAAAGGACATGCTGAATACACATTCCCATGAGTAAGTCATAAAATATGACAAATGTATGTACAGTACATATGTTTCAAAAGCACACAGATCTAGTACATGCAAAAGTGGTAGAAACTCAAAAACAAAATAGATGCAAAGATTCATTCAGTTCTTACGCTGATCTGACAGAAGCCTGATGTATGCAAAATCAGCCACGTTTCACACTAATATTATGCTAGCCACTTAATCTAATGGTCTTTCTAACTTTTGTTCTGCTCCAAATAACCCTCAAACCCAATAAAACAGCACTGCAAGACCAAACAATGTTCTTCATAAGAGATCATTTTTCTCTTTAAAGGTTACAGAAATGTATTTTTTCATTAAGTCTGAGAAGCTCTCTTTTAGACAAAAGCTGAATCCATTCTAGAAGGACAAGGGTGAGGATGAGAATTGAAGGCTTTGGACCACGTTTTATAGCATGGGCTTCCCTGTGAGATGAAGTGTACAATAACTCTTTTTTCAGGGCAGTTTCCCAAAGGAGGACAAATCAGGAGTCAAAGCACACAGATCAAGGGTTATTCTTTTATCTCTCTCTCTCTCACTGTTGAATTTTCAGTACTGCAGAAGAAAGCTGGCCCTTGGAGGACTCCAACCAAGCAGAAGATGTGCAGAGGGTAGATGCTATTTGTGGACAACCAAATAAATGGAGCAACTGATTATTCTTAGCACCAGGCTAAATTTTGTAGCTTTATGTAAACTATGATTCACTGTTCTTGAGTTTGGATGTTCTGCATGGCTGAAGAACAGAACTTGCTTGGTGCCCAGTAAGAGTAAAGCAACAGTATTCTACACTTAAGGTAAAATTAAGGAGCAGGTCTAAGGAACATATCACAGAAGATAAAGTAGCATTATACAGCTCAGACAAATCTACCAACTGATACAGAACAAAAGCCATTTGATGCCCAAATGATCAAAAGAGAAAATCCTTTCTAAATCCTTTATATATTTACAGATGAATCCTTTCAGAGATGCAGTTATGTTAGTTGTTTGTAATGGCAGCAAAACCGAAACTTACAGCACCTTTAACAATAGCAAATGTATTGCTGCACAAGATTTCACAGATCACAGCCCACTTCAAGAGATGCATCGGTCTGTGATACATGAAGGTTTACACAAAAATGAATGTATTTGGCCTTTGCAGCGCTACAAGACTCTGCTGGTTTTTCTTCTAGAATGAAATATACAAACAGCCAATAAATTAAGCAATGCTGGAGCATTATACATGGAATAAAACATAATTTTTAAAGGTATAGATATAGGCACTACTTATATCAGCCCCAGCCAAACTCATACCTTCAAGACAGGACTACTGTTTCCAGAATTCTCTAGGAATATGCTGTCTGGGAATTTCAGGAATTTTATCTGAAGGGCATGCATTCAGAAGCTTATACCAGTCTTTCCCCTCCATGGGTATCCCCCAGATGTGTGGCCACTCTCCCAGAATTCTCCACAGAGGCCATCATGGTTTGGAATTCTGTTGTTAAAGTATAACCATCTAGAGTATGCCTTGATTAGAGAAGGTTGGCTTTTGCTCTTGTATATGACAAGAAAGAAGGGAAATGCCTGATGCAACATCAGAAAATGATGGGAGACTCATAGCGATCGGAAATAAGCTTTGATGCACTCCACAGCCACTCTCTGTGAAGACAAGAATTGCCAGAAGGCAGTGGAAAATCACTTCCACATTAATGCCAAGAATGCTACATGGATGTAGTCACCATAATTCAAGCTCATCTTGGGAATCCAGTTTTACAGAACCAGGGTTATTTTCAATTGGCTGAATATGATAAAATATTTTTTGCTTCCTTTGTAAATTGGCTTGTCTCTATTTCAGATCATCTGTGATATAAACTGTGCTTTGGGCTTGCCTATACTGTGCCTAGGGGTAATGTTTTTATGTCAGAAGCTGTAAGTTTCAACTTCCATTCAGTCTAAATAGATTTCCTAAAAACAAATCCATAAAACCTGACAGATGGATGCTCTGTCCTTTAATATCCGGCTGTTTTTATTTGGCATAAAGTTGTAGAATTTCTGCTTTAAGTTCAGCTGTAGGTTCTAATTAGCAGCTAGTTTCTGCATTATGTGTAAGCTTTAACAATTTTTTTTTATTTTGTCCTTTTGAAAAATAATATCTACAGTACTACCTAATACTTTCTTATCATGTTAACCCAATAGAAGGAAATGTTGTCATAAGTAATTTTCTCGGAATTTGAATGGGAGAATGTTGTCTTAGAAGAAAAGACAAAACTGTTGAAAACAGGTAAAATGGTGAAGTGTAAATGGCCTTTAAGTCTAGCTTGAAGATTAACCTTTGCATAAACCTTTCTGTAATATCTAAACAGGGCTTCTCTTTTTTCCTTCCCTGACTAGTTACCTCTTTCCCTTACATAATCTCCCTCCAGTTTATTTACTCCAGTGTTGTGCAAACTTGGCCACTTTAAGATGAGTGGACTTCAACTCCCAGAATTCTGGGAGTTGAAATCCACTCATCTTAAAGTGGCCAAGTTTGGACAACACTGACTTACTCCCTTCCTTTTTCAAATCCTCCACTCTATTTCCATCTATGCTTCTTTTCACTGCTTCTGTGGAAAGGAGAAACATGTGTTTTCCCTGACAAAGTTTTAATGGTGTAAAAGAGAACAGTGATATGGGGCTCAGTTAATTTCATAAATGATCATAGGTGTATAGACAATTAACTCAATCTAAATTAGCTCAATCTAAATCTGCTATTTCTTGGAGTGAGGCTTTAAGCAATATACATATACACACATGTGTGAAGCACAGGCACACATTTTTCTTTTGGGGGGAAATCATCTTAAATTCAGAGTTGTCTTTCTTTTGGAATAATATTGTTTTCTGGTACCAAAAAAAAAGAGAAAATGCTTGGAAATGTATGTTGTAAGCTGACTGAATACTGCTTTATGTGGTAAGGGAACGATGGGAAAGAATTTCACCTATGGGCATGATGCACAGAAGAGGGAATGGAATGATAGAATTTGGTGACATCGTGATCAATATTTAGGATAAAAATATGCATTTCATTCACCTTCCCTTTGCTCTACAGTCATTGGTAATAACTTAGCAGCTGTTGTATTTGGCACAAGAACCTTGCGCTACAGTGATTATTTTGCTGTGAGAAGATGAATGTCTTTTTAATTTTCTACTTAAAGGTCATTCATTTAGTGGGATGACTCTTCCCTTTTTTCTCCCCTCATTATGGTGACATGTGGAAAAAGAAACTGATTGGGTTTCTTTTGAATTCCTTGTCATTTAGAATGCTTCAATTAAAGTGCCTTCAAGGCTAAATTTAATCAGTGAATGATCATATACATGGCACTTAACCAATTTTTCATAGGAGGTGTAGGTCACATAAGGAGGGAGGGAAGGCTAAGAACGAAAGCTGCTGGCATGGAGATATATTGCTCAGCAAGACCGATGTGGCTTGCCTGGTGAATGAGGAGCTTTATGTAGATATAATATTTTAATAAGATACTCTAGCAAAAAAAGGAGGGATGGATCCTTGACTTTGTTACATTGATCAGGTGATCATTTGGGGACTTCTGGTCATATCAGTGAGAACTCCCATGACCAGGAGTCTTCTTTATTAGGATTTGTAACTGTGTTGAGTTCTATTCATGTTTAAGTGAACATACATATTCAGCATGGGGAAGCTGAGAATGTTTAGAGATAATACAACAACATAAGGATGCTAGAAATGGAGTTTCATAACATAATTAGACTCTGGCAGGAAGTAAAGATATCAGTTAACAATCAAGACATCTACTTACAGTTGTATTCGCTCCTTAAACCATAAATCAGGCCTTAGCCTTCAATCAGGGTTTCAAGTGGTAACAGTGTCTAAGACAGCCCAAGAATCAGCTCTAACAAGCAGTTGAAATACAGTTTAAAAGCTTCAGAAGGGAACTAGTTGCAGTTGTCAAGTCAAATCCAGTCCAGAATTCATATAATACGTGACTTCAATATAATTGTTCCAGTAGAAAAGCTCTCCTCTGAGAGGGCCTTAAATATCCAAGGTTCTGTTGTTGTCTAGGCAGGCACAGCTGTAGCTGAATAGCCATGATTTCAGGTTATTATCTTCTGACTCTCCAAAGCTTCCACTGGCATCGCCAAGGGTTACAACCTTAGTTCCAACGCTAAGCAGAATCCTCTAAATCAGGGTATCAAGGCCTCCATCTTTTTTTTTTCTTCCCTCCATGATACTGGGGCTTCTGAGTGACAAGTTGATAATCTAGCTTATCTTCTGAGGAAAATAATGTCTTTACCTGGGCTGTGACATAGAGGCATTTTGCTGCTGTAGTTCAACTTTTTTACTCCCAACATGAAACTACTTTCAAATTGTAAGGTGGAATTCCCACATTCAACTCTATTCAATTTAGCCCACTTTGCTCTGGGCTGGGATGAGAAGTGACATACCTTCAAATCAGTGCTTAACCATGAAGTTCAGTAGTGGAAAGTTTTGTTCACTAAAGCCACCTACACACAAGGCTTGTGTGCAGGTTCAACCTCTGCAGTCCCTTAATGTTCAGTTCAGTAGCTGAGTGCAGTTGCCAAGCCAATTTCTTTCTAGCTCTCATTTTTTAAAAAAAGTGGTGCTTCTTTTTCCAATGGTGAAACTCTGTAAAGCCTAAAGGAGTTCCATTCTTTCTTCAGCAATTTTTATTAAACACCTTCTGCTTCCTTTTACCTGGACCATATTTTCTCCTGGAAATTCCAACCTTTATTTTTAAGTAGGGAGGGAGAATAATGTTAGCTGTGTGTTTTTCCCAGTTTTGGTTTGCGGCTTCTCTGTGAGTTCTGCCTTACTTTTAAATTGACCAGTTTTTCAACATATCCCAAAGAAAAAGGGCATAAGTGTAACAGAATCTGTGTACACGACAAAGAATGTATATTGAGGATCTGAACCTGTCCAGCAATCAAGGATGCTACATTCACAGCAAATGTACAAGAGGTCCTTGACAAGGTGAATTGCATCATCATTCTGGTATAAAGTCCCTGACTGAGACAAAGGATGCCCTTCTAATAGTTATAAACAATCATTCTGGGTTCACGTAAGAAAATGAGTAGTATGAAATTCAGAAGAGATTGAATGAAGTATTTCGTCATACAATGCAGAGTTATCAAATTTACAGCCAAAAATAGATATGCATTGATGGGGGACTTCAGTGATTACTCATCAGGATAGCTACATGTAATATCTAGTTACAGCGGCAATATGTCTGAATACAATTTTTGGGGAAACATGGGTAGAAATGTGTTATTATATTTACATCCTGTTTGAGAGTCATTTTAGGAACATAATGTTTGATTAGATAAGGTTTTGATCTGATCCAGCACAGCTCTTATGTTTTTATGTTGTTAAATGTTTATTTGGGAAGTCTCATGAGAAATCAGTCTAAGATTAAATTCATATAAACAAATTATACAGTACTGGCTGGAAATTCTCATAATTGCAGTCCAACATAGTTGACCCTGAATACCAGCACTTCAGAAATATTGGGTTTACAGTATATAAGTTCAAAATCATCTGAATGTAATTGAGCCAATCCTAAATCAAGCTTTTAATTCTCTATTACTGGTCCCTTAGGGCTTATGAAGTTATGCTTTTCTCTTGCTCATTGTATTTTTCCTACTTCTCTTTGTATCTAGATAAGGTCTATGCTGCAATAAACCTCTGCCATTCACCAGGGTCTTGCAGTCACAAATCATTAGTTCCTTCTATGAATTGTCCAAGGTTAATTTTAGCCTCCTAAACTGTCTACTGCCAGATCTGATAAGGTTCCTCCTTCCACTCGGTCTGGTCTCTGATGGGATTTGGAAACAAGGATGGCATTATCAGTGCATTAACCATCACTAGAAGTGGCACCTGTGAGGTTAATTAATATTGATCCCTGGCCCCATTGAGTTATCAGCTGATACTAAATAAAGTCGATGGTTGATTTGTTTCAAAGGAGCTTTAAAAAAAAAAAGTCTGAAAGCATTTTGCTTATGGAGAGCCAGAAATTATTAGAAAGTGAATATATTTGCTTTGCCAGCATGAACATATATAAAATTTCAGTACCTTTCAGGTAGAATTCAAAACCTGATTAAGTCAGCAAACTTGATGTTCCTCTGTGGCTTTCCTTGGCATTAAGCATTAGGGTACAAAGTATGTGAGAGGGGCTAAGGAATTGCCCATGATTACTGACACTTGAATGTGAGGGGAAGATGGAGACACACATGGGGATGTTCAAATAGCGTTGAAACGTACACGCTTGACTTCCTTGCACACTATGCTATTTAATGTGTTCAGGCATGTTAGGCATGAGTTCACATGACTCAAATGGTCCTTAGATAAGTCAAACATGAGAATGCTCACCTCAGTATGGCAAGTTGATAATATTTCTACCTGAACAGAAAATATGAATCAGACCCCAGGTATAGTGACCTTGTCTACCCTGTTCAATCTTTCTGCTCAGCAATGTCATTCATAAAGGTGGGTTTGGGCACACAGGTTTATGCCCGCATATGAGTGCCTACACAGCATTTATGTTCATTTATTATAATGTCATGAAAATCTTAAAGGGTACAACAGCTTCAGAACTTCACTGGTCTCACTAACAGCAGACTAAACTGTAAAAACTCTATTTACAGGGTTTTTTCCGCTTTTAATTGAACCAGAGCCTACCCAGGATCATGTTCTAAAACCTTCATTGTTTTTGTGAGACTGATGTAGCTAATACCTACATTCTAATTTTATTTGTTTTATTTTGTTTGGGTAATTCAGGCAATTTTTAAGTACAAATATATTTAATGGGAGGTTTAACTTTGAGATTAATTTTACTAATATATGAAAAAAGAAACTTTCTGTTTTACCCTGACACAACTGTATGATGGCTTAACTGGTCTACTGATGGGGTCTCCCTATTCTTTCCTATAATTTTGCATTCTACCAATAAAAAAAGATGAAAATAGGTAAGTCCTACTTTGGCTTTCTGAAAACAGACGGAGGAGAGACCACTTGAAACTCCCAGGCCAATATATTTGAGGGTAACATAGGAGAAGGTGTTAAAGTGGGCCTCTTCCAGGGAGAACATTTTCTTCTGCTAATATATGGGAAAGCTCAAATGAGATAGGCAGTTCCTCAGATAACCAAGATTTAAATAATTGAGTGTTTTGAAGCTTAAAATCAACACCCAAAACTGAGCCAGAAATGTAATTGTAAACCAGTGAAGATCTTCTGGTACTGGAACAATATATTAATGTTACTATGTTTTATGTGTAAGGCAGTGACCCAATTGAAACTTCCAGATACTTTTTAAAGGTAGTTCCATTAAGACTGTGTTTCAGTACTTATGATATAATCAAGTCTGGATAATTGCTTTCAGAATTGACTCGCTCAGGAAAAATGGCAGCAAGTACACCAAAGGTAACTGTGTAAACATACTATTTGCTGCTGCCACTAACTGAAATTACAGAAATATCTCAGATCTAAGAGTGCTCCCTTCCAAAATAGCTGAATCTCATCATTTTCTGTACTGTCAGCACTTCAGTTTTGTTTGGATTTAATTTCATCTTGTTCACCAAATCCACCCACTACAGAACCTAGGGAATGCCTTAGGATGTTAATTCTTCCCTTCAAGTTATGTGGCAAACAGCATTTGTACCATCAGCAGATTGGTGGTCCATCATTGCAATTTTCCTGGCAATTTCAAGTTGTGTGTCTTAGATGACCAGACAAAACTTTGTGGGTCATTCTAGGACACAACTTCCCAAAACATCCATAACCTGACTTGAAGAACCAGAGTCAGTGCAATACAGTGCCCTAAAAACTTAGTCCCGAGAGGCAGTCCAACAGGACACCATGTGTAATGGTACTGAAAGCCCAATAGAAGTAATAGGCCCATGATCCTTTCCTCCATTTCTTCATATCTGTCATGTATCAAGATAATCAAGCTCTTACTCCAATATCCTGGCCTAAAGCCTAATTGAAAGTCCAGGTAACTCTGATACTACACTTACCACACATTACTTTTGACCCAAACTGATATATCTGAAACCAATTTAATAATAGTAATAGTAGTAGTAGTAGTAGTAGTGATGATGATGATGATGATGATGATAATAATAATAATAATGCAAGAAGATCACACAGACTGACTACAAACAATAGCATGACAAAGTAGCAACAATGGCACATTGGAATATCTGCGAAAAATACCATTTGCCTGCAAGGAAGAACTGGTGGGGCCACAAAACAGAAAAAGTAATAGAAAATGAAGACACTAAAGTGCTCTGGGACTTTAGAATTCAAACAGACAAGCACCTGCCACATAGTACCCCAGGCTTAACAACTGTTAAGAAAGACAAAAAAGTGGACATTGTAATACCTGGAGACAGCAGAATAGAAGAGAAAGAACTGGAGAAAATCACAAGATAGAAAGGCCTGCAAATAGAAATAGGATGACAGTGGCAACAGAAAGCAAAGATAGTACCAATAGAAATAGATGCCTTAGGTGCAATCCCAAAACATCTGGAGCACTACTTGAAGACCATCGGCATTGACAAAATCACCATCAGTCAATTGCAAAAGGCGGCTTTACTTGGAACAGCTTAGAACCTGCGACGATACCTTTAACACCATCAGACAATAACATCTGCCTATCCCGGGTCCTTGGGAAGGACTCGACAAGTGGATAAAAATGCCAAATCCAGTCTAAACATCAGGCTTATTGTGCGACCAACAGTAACATATTAAATGTATGTGCCATCTGACTCTCAGTGACTTTGGGCAGCCATTTGTCAAGGGAATGTTTTTTAAAAAAATATTGAGGCCTCATGGCTGGCCTCTTTAAATAACTGTGACATGTAATTCGTCCAGTCATATCCCTTAACTAAAGGGTGAAGACAATGATTTTCTTTTCTTACTACTACTTTTAATTTCTTACATAGAAATTATTCTATGCATTTCCTAGCATGGATAGATAACAGATAAACATAGAGAATGGGCTGGAAACTAGCATAGCTACATATACTACTTTCAAGACAGTTCTGTTTCAATCCAAATCTTGTTTAAACGTAAAATTTAGCACTCCTTGAAAAAATACTGCTGTCATTGCACACAAGCCTAGTTCATGTTTATATGTAACATTAAACTATAATGTGGCTTATTTGTTTCTGATTCAGTAGGTTGTATGAAGTTAAACAATTCTGATCTATTAAATAAATCATGATTAAACAAACCTTGGCTTAGTGTGATGCATGAACCCCATCAAACTTTCCTAATCTAACTATTAAACACTGAGACTAAAATGTCACATTGTATCTGATTCAGCATTTGTTTTGTTGCTGTTATTTCTACTTTTTGTGACCCAATGAACAACAATTTGCCAATATTATTCAATCCGTAATTGCTTCTTTGAGCTTTTTTAGGTCATGCTTAGGATATCAGTGATAGCGATATTGTTTTCTGCTGACCTCTTTTGGTAAAACTTTCAGTTTTTCTAAGCCACAGAATATTTTCCAAAGACTCTTGCTTCTACATTCTGTGTACAAAATATTTAAATTTTAAGTTCATTATTAATGCTCCAGTCAGGACTCTGGGTTCACTTCATATAGTATTCTATTTCTTTTTCTTCTTCTTCTAGGACTATGACACAGTCTCAACAACTTTCTACAGCACCAAAGATCAAAGTTATTGATTTTTATTCATTCAACCTTTCTGATGATCCAGCTTTCACATCCCTAAGTTACAAATGAGAAGACCATGGCTTTGAAAATATATACTTCTGTGTCAATGTGAAGTCTCTGTATTTTAATATTTTTTTAGTATTTTTTCTCCAAAAAATAAAAAAAAAATCTGTATTTCATGATTACAATCATCACCCTGTGGATTTTGGGGCCCAGGAAACCATGGCTTAGCATGATGTACAAACTTTGTTCAATATTCATAGTTAAATGTTAAACATTGAGGCTAAAAGATCATATTTTATCAGATCTGGAATATATTCACTTAACTGAGGCTGGAAATAATTTCTAATTTGTAATGTGACCATACCAAACGATGAAAATATAACAGAGCTACCTCTTCTGCCCAGGCCTAAAGCTGTTATCCATATTATGTTTTTAATTGGGAAACTTTTTTTTCCTCTTTCCACATATATGTCTTCTTTCCCAAGTAGTACAGTTCTGATTCAATTTAAAAGAAAAAAAATCCTTCTGCATTTTAGTGGAATTATGGATAACAGTTGTGACATTTCTGTGAAGTCCTGATTAGGGCAACATAAAATCTGAACTGTTCAAAACACTAGCTGTAGATATTTCTCAGATCAAATCAGAAGGCCAGATGGAAATGAAAGGAAATTGAATGTCAAAAAGGTGGAGATTTTAGATACTTTGCAGTTTCTGCTAAAATGGTAAAAAATGTAGTTTGTTGAATTGCTTAATCCCAGTTTCCATTACTTTTCCTGAAGTATAGCATGTTTTTGATTGTGTCTATACATGTGCAGATTTTAAAACTCCTTTGAACACACCTACAGTGGGTCAAAAAAGTATTTAGTCAGCCACCAATTGTGCAAGTTCTCCCACTTAAAAAGATGAGAGAGGCCTGTAATTTTCATCATAGGTATACCTCAACTATGAGACACAAAATGGGGGGGAAAATCCAGAAAATCACATTGTCTGATTTTTAAAGAATTTATTTGCAAATCATGGTGGAAAATAAGTATTTGGTCACCTACAAACAAGCAAGATGTCTGGCTCTCACAGACCTGTAACTACTTCTTTAAAAGGCTCCTCTGTCCTCCACTCGTTACCTGTAGTAATGGCACCTGTTTGACCTTGTTATCAGTATAAAAGACACCTGTCCACAACCTCAAACAGTCACACTCCAAACTCCACTATGGCCAAGACCAAAGAGCTGTTGAAGGACACCAGAAACAAAATTGTAGACCTGCACCAGGCTCGGAAGACTGAATCTGCAATAGGCAAGCAGCTTGGTGTGAAGACATCAACTGCGGGAGCAATAATTAGAAAATGGAAGACATACAAGACCACTGATAATCTCCCTCGATCTGGGGCTCCACGCAAGATCTCACCCTGTGGGGTCAAAATGATCACAAGAACGGTGAGCAAAAATCCCAGAACCACATGGGGGGACCTAGTGAATGACCTGCAGAGAGCTGGGACCAAAGTAACAAAGGCTACCATCAGTAACACACTACGCCACCAGGGACTCAAATCCTGCAGTGCCAGGCGTGTCCCCCTGCTTAAGCCAGTACATGTCCGGGCCCGTCTGAAGTTTGCTAGAAAGCATTTGGATGATCCAGAAGAGGATTGGGAGAATGTCATATGGTCAGATGAAACCAAAGTAGAATGTTTTGGTCTTAACTCAACTCGTCGTGTTTGGAGGAGAGAGAATGCCGAGTTGCATCCAAAAAACACCATACCTACTGTGAAGCATGGGGGTGGAAACATCATGCTTTGCGACTGTTTTTCTGCAAAGGGACCAGGACGACTGATCCGTGTAAAGGAAAGAATGAATGGGGCCATGTATCGTGAGATTTTGAGTGAACACCACCTTCCATCAGCAAGGGCATTGAAGATGAAACGTGGCTGGGTCTTTCAGCATGACAATGATCCCAAACACACCGCCCGGGGAATGAAGGAGTGGCTTCGTAAGAAGCATTTCAAGGTCCTGGAGTGGCCTAGCCAGTCTCCGGTTCTCAACCCCATGGAAAACCTTTGGAGGGAGTTGAAAGTCCATGTTGCCCAGCGACAGCCCCAAAACATCACTGCTCTAGAGGAGATCTGCATGGAGGAATGGGCCAAAATACCAGCAACAGTGTGTGAAAACCTTGTGAAGACTTACAGAAAACGTTTGACCTCTGTCATTGCCAACAAAGGATATATAACAAAGTATTGAGATGAACTTTTGATATTGACCAAATACTTATTTTCCACCATGATTTGCAAATAAATTCTTTAAAAATCAGACAATGTGATTTTCTGGATTTTTTCCCCCATTTTGTCTCTCATAGTTGAGGTATACCTATGATGAAAATTACAGGCCTCTTTCATCTTTTTAAGTGGGAGAACTTGCACAATTGGTGGCTGACTAAATACTTTTTTGCCCCACTGTAACTTAACAAAAGTTAAATTTGAAGCTAAAGTTCAGCAGTAACTATGAGTTCATTCCTGAAAATTGGAATAGCTATTCATAAGAATCATCCTTGCCTTTTATTAATCTCATGTTTCTGTAACTGCACCTAATTTTTTACTTAACTGTCTTCAGACTCAAATATAGTCTTTTTCCTTTGTGGGTCCTTCATGATTCTCTGTAACTTCTAGTGGGCTTTGTACACTGAGCAAAGACAGATTTGCTACATCTCTTCTGTAACTGCAGAGGTCCCCACTGTCAGGAATTCCTGTCTTGTCCTGCCTTCCAGCTTCCAAGGTTTCCACTCTACTCCTGATATACCATATTTTTCTGACAATAAGACGCCCCCATGTACAAGACGCCCCCCACTTTTCCAGCCCAAAATTAAAAAATCAATATTTTAAAGATAGTGCAGAACACATTTTTATTTAGTAATTAGTTAACATTGACCTGATACACTCAGGTCACCTGGGAGGAAGTCCAAACTGTCTCTCTGCAGCTCTATTTCCAGGCTTTTTTGCTTAACTGATTACATTCAAGCACGAGTGAAACTGCTTGTCTCTGCAAACAGCCTTCTTCCAATTGGATCAATCAGCTGACGTCAGTTACATCAGGCTCGTGATTGGAGGAAGTCTGTTTGGGAGACAAGCTATTTCACTCCTGATTGGAGGCTAGCAATAGGAGGAAGCCTCTCTGCAGAACAAAGTATGGGCAGTTTGGAACCGCGCGATTCTTGGCTGACTTCCTTGAATAAGACGCCCTTCAGTTTTTAGGGTAAGGATTTTAGAAAAAAGTATCGTCTTATAGTCGGAAAAATACGGTACATCTTTTTTAGAGAAAGCATAACTGAACCTTGGAATTCACTACCATGACATGTGGTGCTGACTACCAGGTTGGCTGGCTTCAAAAAAAGGGTTAGATCAATTCATCTATCATCTAAATAGCCATCATTGGCTATTATCCTTGATGGCAGGGTGCTGCCTCTGAAGGCCACCTGCTGGCTGATGAGTGGGCTTCCTTGTACAATTGGTTGGCCACTATGAGAACAACCTGCTGGAGTAGATGGGCCAGAGGTCCAATCCAGCAGGGCACTGCTTATATTTTGATATCCTGATACTATTCCTCTCTTGGCTCCTGGCTCTCTGTGAAATAGCTTTGCTGCATCCCTGCACAATGGTCATTCTTTTTCTATGTTTAGTCTCTCACACACCCCTGCTGTGAAAAGCAAACATGGCGAGAGAGAGAAAAAAAGAAAAACGAATGGTAGAAAGTACTAGCTAGCTGCCCTGTTTGGTGCTCCCCCATTGGCCAGGTGGAAGAAATATTGTTCAGCTCATGGAAGGAACGGCAAAGGAAGAAATGAACAACAACACAAATAAAGCTGATGATGATGATTGAGAGATCAGTGTTGGCAGCCCTGTAGAAGGGGCCTGAGGGATCTGTGTCTTGAACTAACTATAGTTAGCTAAGGAACTATGATGTGTAGTCACAGGTTTATCCTTGTTTGAATTAACCCCAAATAATCTTTGTTTGAAGATGGCTGAAGTATATGGGAAATTCCTATAAGTGATATTTTGAAGTCATGAGTTACAAAAGGAAAATTGACCTTGGGGATGGCTGGCGCCTTGACGATGCTCCCTGAATGTATTAATACCTAATTAGCATCTGCCTCTTGCAAGTATGATAAAGGAAATTTGTTTTTAGCATATTTTAATTAATTAACTAATTAATGTTTCTCTATTTTAAGTAATGTTTATTCTATCTTTACTGTAAACCACCCAGAGTCACTCCACAGTGAGATGGGCGGTGACAAATTTGAAATATAAATAAATAAAAATATAAATAAAACAAATCATAAGTGTGGCAGGTGTCTGCAGTTGCTTGTCAGATTTTATTGCCTCCTTCCCTAACCGGAAAGGTTTTGTTCTCTGGTTCTTTTCCTTGATCTGTATACATGCATCAATTACAGCTCCCGTGTCTGGCAGCTCCAAATCCTGAGATTTCTCCGCTCTGACAAGTTGATTTGTTTGTAACTCTTTGGAACTCACAGGGCAGCAAGTGCTTTTCACAGGCAGAACAACTGCAATTCTGAGTGACATTTTTGCTATGTGCTGGTGCACAAGGAAGCAGCTTTTGCTCTAATGAGCTCTGATATTTATATTGCGGCTGTTAAAAGTTTCTCTTCACTTCCCTCCCCACCTAACTTTTCCAAAGGATGTGTCAATCTGGTAGTTCTCACTTTGGCAAAATGTAGACCTGTTGATGAATTCATGGATTAGTTATTAAGAATTCCAGTCTGGACAGAAATTATTTCAGAGGGCCTTAATCCTCTTTGAGCAGTAAGCCCAAATTAGATATGAAAGAATATTCAAAGAACATTGAATCACATAACTTTCTGAGTTGAATGGCAAAGTCTGACAGATTGCTGTATTCACAATCACTTAAAGATAAATAGCATTCTCCATATTTGGCTGAGTATTCTAATAAAGTAGAGACCTGACACTTCCAGAGAGATATATATGCTCCTATGTGAGTAGTTCTTATCTTCAGACCTTAACATTGTGACTCTAAGTTTGGGAGCTCTACAAGTTTGGGAGTAGGAAGGGTGAGAATGGGGACATTGGCTAATCAACCAGCATTCACACTTGGGCTTAAGAGATTTGGTAGCTGTGGGATAAATCCTGCCCATGTTAATTCTCAGCATTTCAGTCAGGTACATAAGCCACAACATTCTGGATTCCTCACTTAGCATGTCATAACAAATGTTCCAGAGGAGGTGTCTGATTAGTAATATGGAACTAACAAAGGGAAAAAAAGTGCATTGGCAGATGGCTAGAAATGAAGTCTTGTGAGATACATACACACACACACACACACACATATACACACACTGAGTCAGGGCTCCTGGTCTTAATAAGCCATTGAACAATCTTTTCCAATCACTATTGCTCTGGATGGTAGGTGGGCATAGGGCTGATGCTCCCTAACAGAGCACACACAATGCAAAACATAACTCAATATTGTGTCTTCTTTTGCAGACTCACATTCCTGAATTAGTTGAGGATGCATTCATGTGCTTCTGTCATTCAAACTGTACTCTAGATTCTTCATCTTAACACACAAACTTATTAGTTTTGCTCTATTTAGGACATGAAGCTTGAATACTGTTTGCTCCATCACATCCAATAGCTAGGGAAGGAAGACCATTTATTCAGCTGAGAGAATCAAATCCAACCAAAGCAGATGGTCCTTTTCTATCCAATTCCCTTTAAAGAGAGATAAATAGCAAACTTTTGGTGTAGGTGTAACTCACTTCTCACCAACCGGGTGTCTTCCAAATGTGCTGGGACTAAGATTGGAGAAAGCTGGTAAAAGTTTCCATAATTGATTTTACCTCAAAGGGTGGCAAATGTCCATGTTAATAAGTGAAATATTAAAAGGTTAAGTCCCCTAAGCCTGTGAGCTGAAGTTTATTTAAAGCAGGTGAAGAAGACCTGAACTATGTATCACGCTTTATAAGCAACCTGTTAACTATAGCTGAAACCTCCTATTGTACTTTCCAGTAGCCTTGTATTACATAACTTACTTGTTGGCTGAATTTTTTCCATCCTAAGTTATAATAGCAGAGTGACTTCCTCTTGCATTCATTCTCCTAGCCCAAGCTGTTTAGAAAGGGTTTCCTTTCTGATTCTTGGATGCTACCTTCACATTGCAGTTGTAAAGACTAATTAATACATTATTTGGAAAAAAATGGTTATGATTTTCCTCCACATTAGAGACAATATGTTAGGAGCCATGAATTTATAACAGAAAGCAATAAAATAAATCAGAATATTTTCAATCAATGTCCATAATAAGACTTGTTCTTGGCACATAATGGTTGGAGAAGAAAAAATGATTCATAGCTGTTTTCAGAGGATAATATGCTGGTGGAGAGCCAGAGGGAACATCTCTAATCACAACACCAACATCTGCATGGTGGGGGGAGGAGGAAAGTCAAGATGGTGGTAACAGCAACACCATTTAATCCCTGCATTGTATGGGATTAAATATTGACACATGTTTAAAAGGGTAGGAACTTTGATCACATGGCTGTAAACATTTGGCCTTTTTTGACACACACACTTATACCATGTATGCCGATAAACCATAAAGTAACACCAAAAAGCCCACATCTACTTTCAGTACATGGCAGAGGTTGATCACAGTATAGTGCATTGGGCTGCTATCAATATGGGAAATTTTCTTCATGCAACTATTACAGCTGTTGTAGACAAATATGTCCTTTAGGAGGATTAACACAGTCTAGGATAAACTAACATTGATAACAAAGCCAAGAAGCACTATTTCTTCACCATCAGTGAATATCACAATCCTCAAGAATAATTCAAACAATGGAGAAATGATACATTTAATGCACAGCTTTCTATGATCTTTAAGTGTCTGTGAATTTTCTAATTTCTACTAGATCTTTAACACTGGAAAACTGAAAGTGTGTTACCCTAATGAAGAAATGCTTTGAAATATATAGGAATACTTAACAAGAGTTATTACATTTCTTTGATATAGATATATAATGTATTCCAACTTTCCTTGACCTCCAAATTTGTTGGAACTCCAATTACCAAATTCCTATTTAACATGGCTAACAAACTCCTTGTTTAGTGCTATTCCACTACTTCCAAAACTCCATCAAAATCACTCTGCATTTTCTCTGCTTCTTTTAATCTTAACTCTTCCTTGTTATCGCAGACTCCATTTTGTAAAACTATCTTTTTTTCTCCTTATAGACTTTATAAATTCTCCCCTTCCCCTTCATCTCCTTCTCCAACATATTTTTCTCATTCACAGGCTCTTTCATTTCATCATTCGATCAAGGAACATCTTCCATATTTCCCATTAGCGTTACTCCATCCACTTCTGTGGCATCCTGTACCATAATTATTTGTTTTGTTTTGTTTTTTGCCTAAAATGTGTGCATTCAGAATGTTACAGTTAATCAGTGCCATCTATCAGATTTTCAATCAACTGAACATTGATTGCAAGCTAACCTACTATTGCCTATATTCCATTAACTGGGAAGTAGTATATTGATAGACACATACTTAAATGTGCTGCTGAAATTTGACTTAATTGCCAAATTCTGGCAGTTTTTTTCCTAAATAAATGAAAAAAAATACTAAACGTTTTCAGAAAATTGCCTTAAATTCTACAAACTTAAATATTTGGGCAACTGAAAATAGTGCTGCTTACTTCTGAGTAATCATGGACAAGAATGCACTGTTTTAGGTGGAATCAACTTTCCACTCCTTTTTTAAATGAAATATTTTCAGCCATTTAAAAAGGAATTTGGTTTACAAATTCTATTGGGTATTGTAAAATGAAAAAGGAGAGCACAAAGAAACACTTCAGAGTAATTAGGCTGTTACAAGAAATCTAACTATTAGTACTGTTGATGTTTGGCTTATTCCCAAAGGTCTGTTTTTATCAAAAGGAAAAATTAGCTGGTGTGGGTCTTCCGGGCTGTGTGGCCGTGTTCTGGAAGTTTTGTTTTCTAACGTTTCACCAGCACCTGTGACCGGCATCTTCAGAGTGCAGGAGCACAGAAAGCCTTCGACAATACACGAAAAATTAGCTATTAAGCACTGAAGCTATAAAACCAACAGATCCTTCATAGAGAATGATTTTGTTTCACATATAATATGTGGTGGAGGCTTTCCACCAAAAATACATTGCTCAATCTGGCTAAAGCAGCATTTTCAACACAGAAAAACTAATTATTGAAGATGTGGAACTCAAAATGCATCCCTGGTTGATATGATGTAGACATGTGCAGCAATGGCTCCCATGTGAACAACATTCACATATTGTTCCTGGAAGGTTCACTGGTTTCTGTAGATGTTCTTTTGAATCATGTATCAATATTTGTAAGCCTACAGAAGGACAATAGAAATAGTTATCACATAGTTTAACAGTTGCCAAAAAAACCCGCCCCCCAGTACTGCAAAGCTGGAAAGACAAATATGTCTTACATAGTTTAATGGTCTAAAGAACTTCAGTCTTTTTCTATGTTCAAACAAACATTCGACTGCCAAGAGCTCTGATTGGGGGACTACTTAGAAATGCGGACTGCCTACACTAATTTATAGGTTAATGGATTATTTTGTATCTATTGTTAAGTAAGCTGACTTAAATGGATATAATAAATTGTATAACAGGACCTAAATATATATGTAAACAATAGAATTAGTATATAATTATACTTCAAAAATATGTAGAGTTTTTTCTTTCGACTTTCCTTTTTTTCTTGTTCATCTAACATCTATAAAAAAGCATAGAAAATTACACCCACCCACCCATACACACATACTCAGTAATAGCAACAACAGTTTTCCAACGTTCAGCATGACATAATCAGAATAGCACCATCCACACCAGACAGAGAGAAAAAAAACAACCAGTATTTTTATAGGAATTCTAAAATACGCACAATTCCAAAAAGGATCTTTAAGAGAAATAAATCCTCAGAGGATAATGCCCTCCCCCAAGGGCAACCCAAAAAGGACTAAATGCAATCAGTGGGTACAGAATGCTGAGCTACTGTGGGGCATCACAAGACGAGAGAGAGACGAGCCGAGAGATCCCAAACCGCGTATTGTGCACTGCGGCATCTTGCTCCAAATCTCTTTGGAGCCGATTAATACCCATGTGGGAGTCCCAGCATTTAGAATCAACCCAGTGCAGATGGATAGGTTCACTTTAGTAGGAAATTCTACAGCTCATTGAAACAAGAGAGAATTTGGGAGAATGATTAACAGGTTGATTGTTGCGGCTTTTCTCTGGCTAGGGATCCCATTCTACTTGGCATACGTTTCTATAAAAAATAAAGCATATTTCACAGGCCAAGTGGGGCATTGATGTTTTCCATACCAACATTGTCATTGTTCCTTCCTTCTAAAAGGGGGAGGGGGGAGTCGTTCTTTTTTCACATGAGTGAAAAAGGGTTAATCTTTCTGCCCCTGCAATCTGTTTGCCTGCATGATTTTATGTTTGGCATCTCTCTCTTCTGCGCCCCCCCCCCCGCCTCCCTGTGTGCATGATTCTCATCAACAGACCTCCAAGTAGTTTCCCGGATTGGTAAAGATGGGCAGCAGAGCTGCTCTAGCAATAAAAAGAGCCATATGAAATACAGACACCGAGGCATTTGTCCAGCAGGTATTGGCTTGCTTTGCTAGCAAAGAAACGCCATGTGCTTTATGGACTCCCCACATACCCTGGCAAAAATAACTAAAACAAAATCCCCCACAGGCTTGAAGGACACACAGAGAAGTAAAAGGAGAAAGATGAAGAAAAGGAAGAAATTGTGCAATTTCTCAAAAGGCTCAGTCGCCATTCTTCTGTGCGTGGCCATTTCAAGAGGACCTGTCCCTTTCACAAGTCCATTGTTGCTAGGTGAGAATGGCTGCCTTGTGGGATGAATTTTACCCCACAGCAGTTTTTCTGTCTGCTCTGCTGTTGAATTCATTTAATGAGATACACTAGAGAAGCAAGCATCTTTAAAAGGACTATTGAAACTGAGGAGAGAGTTGCATTACAGCATTGAGGCTCTGACAGAATAAGAAATGCCAAGGGATTCTCTGATCACTGAGACCAGTGGGCAGTCTTCTCTTTCAAGAGCTGGCAGAATAAAAGGACAGCAGTAACCCTCTCCCAAATGACAGACCGACTATCCATGTCTTTAAACTAAAATTAGAAAGGGTATTAAAAACGATCTGGCTTTCTTTCTGTGATGACTATGTTGTCCTCACTTTAACTGTGGCAGAGTTTTCCTCCCATACAGCCCTTGCCATGAAAAAAAATTCATTTGCCTTCTTCTATTCAACATTAGTAATATGATTCACTATAATGGTTTGCAATATAGTCCCCACTTGGAGCTCACACAGCTTATATGAACACTCCAGTTTCTCAGTAAACCAGAGCCATACCCTGTAAAACCTTACATTATCCAATGTTTGATACAGTTGAATGGGCTTCTTCATTGCAAAGATTCCTGTCCTTCTTAACTGCTGTCCTGAGATAGTGGTGGGATGAACACATGTCAGTTTGGCTAAAGGTGATAATAGCTTCCTTTCCAAAAGAACATTGGCATACGTGGAATTAAATTACAAACCTATATTACAACTAACTGCCCATTCACAGATAATTTCCATGATAGACTTCAGCCCTGCTGATATATGGGTGGATATATGAGGTAGGAGAAGCTGTATATAGTCACCAGTCAAGTTCTTTTCTTTCTTCTTTTAAAATGGAGCATTTGCTTCAATACCAGGTCTATTTGTCTATATTTCAGTTCTATAGATTAGGAAAAGTTCCAGATGTTTTCAACAACAACATTCATAGGGCAGTAGGTTAATTTCTGTCTGCCAGAGAACTCAGCAAGAAATACCAAGAAGGATGGTACTAAAGGGTTTAGATGGCTGTACACCAACGTGCAGAGTATGGGGAACAAACAGGAAAAAGTCCCGTAGGGGACAGGGCGAATATGACTGTTGGTATTACATAATATCAGACAATAGACTGAATCTGTAAGGAGGGCTAAGGCTCATATTGAGCTAAAGCTTGCAATGAATATCAAAAATAACAAAAAAAGCATTCTTTGGGTATGTGAGGGACCAGAAGAAAGCTAAGGAAGTGGTTAGTCTGTTGGTTGGAAAACATGGTGAGAAGGTAACTAGCCTCAGGAAGAAGGCTGAACTATTTAATTCCAATTTTTCACCTGTCTTTCCACAAAAATATAAAGTGCTCCAGCCTGTTAAAAGCCACACCATGGGGAGAAGAAGAGAAATGTAGGTCAAAATGCATAAGAAATCAGTGAGAGAATACCTAGCTGCTTTGAATGAATTCAAGTTTTTGTCTGGAGGTGGATAGATTACATACCAGGATGCTAAACAAACTGGCAGATATGTTCTCAAAACCACTGACATTAATCTTTGAGTACAGGGGAAGTGCCAGAAGATTGGAGAAGAGCTAATATAGTTATAGTCTTTAAAAAGGGGAGAAAGGTGGGCATGAAGCTACAGACCAATCAGGTTGACCTCAGTTATTGTGAAAATCCTTAAAACAATCATCAAGCAGTGGCTTTGCAAGCCCTTAGAAAGGAACAAGGTGATTGCTAGAAGCCTGTATGATTTGTTAAAAATAGATTGTGCCAGACAAATATTCCCTTTTTTGACAGAGTGGCTAGGTTAGTGACCAAGGGAATGCTGTGGATATAGTGCACCTAGACTTCAATAAGGTATTTGATAAAATTAACCATATCTCCCTTCTTAATAAAATGGAACAATGTGAAATGAAAGGTCACACTACTGGATGGATTTGCAGTTGGTTGAGCAACCATATGCAGCATGTGGTCCTTAATGGATCTACTGAATGTCTATATGGAGGGAGTTATGCGGTAGGTTACCAGGGTTCTGTCCCAGCGCCAGTGCTCTTCAACATTTTCATAAATGACTCAGACAGGAGAACAAAAGGAATGTGGATTCCAGAAAAAGGTTGCATAGAAACAGTTCCACATGGGTATAACATTCAATAAGCTGCTTTGTTAATTTTTTGTTAATTATCTAAGATGCTAAAGCAAAGAGTGTTTAAAAAAATGTTTCTGGCAATCAAATCGAATTAAAAGACAGACGTTCATCTGTCATACTGTAGAGCTCAGATAGGTGCATAAAAGGGCAACCAGGATGCTTGTGGGATCCATGATGCAATCCTTCCTCCCTCTACCTGGATGAAGAAAGGTCACAAAGTTCAAGGCTTTTAGGTTCTAAAAACAGTAATTCAGATGGCATGATAAAGACGTGTACAATGATATATTTATAAAGAAAATGGGTAGAGAGAAATTTTCTTCCATCTTTCATAACATTGGAATTTGGAGACTTCCAATAAAACTGAATGGTGAGAAAATCAGGACAAACGTTTGAAACTATTTTGCATAGCGTAGTACTGGTTGTGGTTCACATTTTCAGAAGCCTTAAGAATAGGCTATACAAATTTGTGGAGGAAAAGGCTTTCAGTGGTTTCTAGTGTGATCCCCCCCCCCCCCCGCCCAAATCTGGGAAAGGTTTTGAGGTTGTTACTTGACTGAAGAAAGAGCCACATGTGACAACTAAATAATTATCTTCCAACGGCCTCTATGGGATGCTACAATCAACCAACTCAATCTAATTGCCCTGACCTTACGTTTTCCAGTAGATTTAGATGCAACCACACTTCACTTCTAACACATTGCCTCTACCGCTCTTGATTCAAGCTAGTGAGCCCCCAAAAGCACCATGGCTGGCTTATTATATTATGAAGTATGGATGCTCAGTGCTTTGGATTCAAACTCAAAAAGGTCCTTTGCAGAGTGTGGGGGGTGCAAAGGTAACACCTGTTTGCAGTTCCCTACACCAGACCCATATTTCCTGGGATTGTGCAGCAGCTACTGGTGTGGCTTTTGGAAGGAACTGCAAACAGGTGCCACAAGTACTGCAGAGCCTTTGATAGACCCAGGTAGTAACTAACTTCATCACTAACTATAATTCTCCCTTATGACATGGGTTATAAAGTAAATCATTAATCATCATCATCAGAAGATGGTAATCCAAAAGAAAAAGATTTGAAACCGGTAGTGGTGTTGCCCAGTGGAATCCCACACCCAAATCTTTGAATCCAAGGGCTTTCCTTGGGCTGCAAACAGCTGGCTGGGGAATACAATCCCCCCAAATGGCTTTGGCCAGGCAAATAAATGAGTGGGATGAGGTGAGAAGTACATTTAGCTGAATTTCACTTAAATAATGTTACATTTACTTAAACACAGTTAATTCATCCCCCCCGTGCAATTCATCATTTTTCCCTTTGCCAGATTAAAAGGTGAGAATGAGGTGGCATTCTTTATAAGGGTTCTGGGAGCCCAGCCAAGGCTTTGGGCCTCCGGTATGGACCTTTGTTTTCAACATTTGTCCTGTCTCAGATCTGTTTTAAACACCAGGCCTGGGGAGAAGAGTGAACGTGGCCTGTGATAGGATAAAGGGTTAAAACCTTTTTCTTCCAGTATAGTACATCCCTTCCTGATATGTCAGTGATTTATTTAGCTGACATATCTGGCTTGACTCTTACCATAAGGATGATGCAAGAGTCATGCATGGTGAATTATCTTGCAGTCTTCCGGCACTGAGTGGGTGGCAACCGAAAGCAGCAGTTAAAGACCAAGCATTACAGAGGGCCGATCTGTAAGGCTACATTTTGTCTCTGCATGCCTCTTTTACAATGACCATTTACAGCAGGATAAAAAAAACTGGATTCTATTAAAAATCAGGTTTTGCACAAAATCATTTTCTGAAGCATAAGTCTCACTGCAGCCAAGCATCAGTCAGAATAAATAACATTGGGAGGAAGAAAAAAAAATCTGGAAGAACTATATTTGTTTCTCTGTTGTACAGCCATCCTCCCCTTCTCTACCATATGGTTTTTCCAAGCAGCCTTCGAGAAAAGTTTTCCATTAGCATAAAATAATCATAAACTTTTTAATTTTCTTCTTGTGGTGCCAGGCCCTTTTCATCTTCTTTGCAAGATTGCTGAGAAGCAGGCACAAATGCAAAAGACAAACAACTTCCACTGCCTACAGAGGCCATATTTCCCTCTGCCAAGCATTCTAATCACAGTTGTGATCTCCCCCTCTCTGGTAACCTTTTGTGGCAGTAATGTTATCTCCGCCTCTTGACTTTGTTAGCATGCTGGTACTGTTTTCATTTGCAAACATTATCCACAGAGCAATGGCTGCTTGAAGGCAGTAAGACAATAAATGCTGGGGAAAATGGAGGGAAGAGGTGCTTGGGAGAGATGATTAGAAACGGCTCCTCTAACGTGGCAGTGCCAAGATCAAAAACCATTTTGCTTCTGTCTTGATGATAAAGCAAGTCACTGTGGAGCAGGGGCAACCTTAGAGAGAGGTTCAAGAGCATCAAAATGGCTGGACTGGGGCAATCAAAGATCCAACCTTTTTTTAATGTGTATTGAATGCACATAAAAAGAGGCAGGGCTTCAACTGCTGCCATTTTGATGCTGTTGACCCTCCCTGTTGACACCCCTGCTGTGGAGCTACCCCGTTCCATTCATTCAAGCACTGCACAGCATTCAACGTGTTAGAAAGTCAGACTCAAACAGTGAAGTTAGACAATAAGGCTTGCTTATCTAGGTTTCATGACTTGCCACAAGTGCAGCCCATTTGTGAATGGTGTGTCTGATCATTCATTCATCCCAGGAGTCACCATCTGCACTGGGTACTTTGTAGCTGGCTTGAGAGAGAGAGAGAGAGAGAGAGAGAGACAAAAGCCAACCCTTAATTAATTTACAGTTTACGTTTCAATCATGGGCAACATATTTAAGCATCTTTTCCCAACTTGCTGACCAAGCCAATTCATGCAAGCTGGGGATAATGGAACCTGTAGTCCCTCATACATGCCAGAGTGCTAGAAGGAAGGGAGGGGTAACTCAAAGAACTCATGCAATCAAATACTGTTTCAAACTGGAAACATTGCAGCTGGAGGAGAGAATTACAATGCGAAGGCAATGACTTCATGACAAAGGTAGATTTTGGAAGAGGGAGACAAGAGAGGTTGTTAGGCAAAAGGGAAGAAATAACAGCCTGGGCAAATGTTGACAACAGGCATACAGTTTGAGGGTTAAATATTGGAAAGAGGAGAAATAATAGGAAATGAAATAAAGAGGGTAAAGGAAAAGAAAAGTGGTAAGGACTGAAGCCTTTGAGGGTGGAGATTAACCAACTGTGCTGGATGCAGAATTCATCATGCCAGGTTGCAGGAAAGCTAGGCAGAACATCATTAAGTATGGTAGAGCTCACTGTCACTTTATTATAAATACTTATTTTCAGGGCAGAAAATAGCATGTCATCATTTTGGCACATTTATATTTTTTGCTTCTCTGATCTCTCTCTCATACTTTTACTCTCCTCCCCACCTTGGAATTCTTATCCTGTTAGATAGATCTGATATTGGAGATTTAATTTTCAACAGATTTTATGTACTTTCGTGCATTTGTTCTCACAATCACTCATTAAGTGTTACAGTGGATCAAGTTCAACTATGTCCCACTGCAATGAAGGGGTTTGATGCAAGCTTGCCATTTGAGTGATCAGCAAGGAGACTGTCCTCCTGAACAGTCCTCATGCCTTCAAAGGATGGATAAAGGTGATACGAGGTCTTACATGTAATGGTGTAAGAAAGTTTGCGATCCCTTTCAAACTTTCTACAATCTTACATTAATAGAGTGACTTACAGTGTGAGCTACCCTTCCTATTCTATTAATAGATAAAGGGATTCTGGTTTAAAACACAGGTACCCAGAAACATAAAACAAAATACTTTATGGAATACACTAAACCACCATTCTGTCCATCTGTCTTTGTTGGAAAAAAGTATGTGAAGCTTTAGATTTAGTAACTGGTGGCACCTTTGTCAGCTGCAATGACTTCAACTTCAAATAATATTCCAGACAACTAGCAGACAAAATAGCTTGGATTTCTTCAGAGTTGGACTCCAATTGGGCAGATCTGGTCAAGGTGGCTAGAGGCAGGGTCTTATTTAGTTACCTAGGAAGAGTTTGATTCTGTAATTCTTGAAGAAATGGGCAGGATCTTTGGGACCCACCTGCTTGTTGGACTCCTGCCTCTCATGGCATGTGAAAGCTGTTTGGGAGGTGATATCAGCTTCCTTAAGAGAGGGGTGGTTTCACACGTTTTGAGGGGTCCAGTGGTAGGCCATCACTGGATCCACCATACTGGACAATTTTCATCCGGTGTGAGTGTCCAACATTCCCTTCTCAGAGAAGATTGTTGACAAAGTAATGTAGTTGGGTTTCAGTTACAAAAGATACTAGAAGGTTCCAGGTCTGGAAATAGTACTAAGATGGCATTGGTCATGTTGTTAATAACCTATGGTGGGGCTGGGATAAAGGTGGTGCAACCTTCCAGATCTCCCTTCTAGATCTCTCAGTGGCTTTTGATATCATTAATTATAGTACTCTTCCGGACCACTTGCATGGATCAGGCATGGGGGCACGGTGCTTCAGTGATTCAGATCCTTTCTCTATGCTTGATTCCAGTCTGTACTGGTGGAGGGAGAGTGAGCCCAAAGGCCTGAGGAACAGGCTCAGCCTTTAGCAAGAGTGAGTCACTGTGGGTGCTTAGTCCTCCTGGTTCTGGAGATTTTCTAGCTTTCTACCTTTTCTACCATTAATCCTGAAGTTCAGGATTAATGCATTGGTCACCTCATGGATGGACTACCACAAAGCACTCTATATGGCCTACCTTTGAAGGCCCACATGGCATTTTTTTTTTTTTTAATCTGCACTCAGTTGTTGCCAACTCTGCAGTGACTGCTTTTTGGACGAGTCCTTTGCAGTTTTCAAGGCAAGGTGTTTTGGAAGTGGTTTGCCAGTGCCTCCTTCCTAGAGCAGAGCCCAGCTGGTGAGCACAGGAGGCAGGGTTTCTGTTGCTTTGTGCCTTTTTTGGGCGAGCGCATCTTCTGCGCTACCAGCAACTGCTCCCAACTCCTTTTGCAAGGCGCCACCAGCATTTTTCCTCCCACCAGAGTGAGAGTACCCATTTATCTACTCACGTGAGTTTTCGAACTGTTGGGTTGACAGGAACTGGGGGAGGAAGCAGGAGCTCACTCTGCTACGCGAAGGCTGGGCTCGAACTGCTGAAGTGTTGACCATTTCTGGCCGGCAACTTTCAGCATCATTAAGCCGCTGCGCCACCATGTCCCCCTCCACATGGCATAGGACCTAGTTATTTGAGGGGCCACCTGTTTCCTGTAGTCTCAGCCTGTCCTTTGCATTCTAACAGGTCAGCTAGCTTTGGATGCCATTAATTAAACAATGCCATCTAACAGGACCCAGGAACTGGGCCTTCTCTGTTTCAGCACCTACCCTTTGGAACAGTATCTCTCCAGAGATTTGCATTATCCTCACTTGCCCAACATCGAGACATCCTTAAAAACTTGTTTTATCCCCAGGCATTAGGTGTTTAGCAGGCCCATTTGAGTTGGAGGTGATGTGATTGGAGGTTAAGTTGTCCTTCAGACAATGGTTATTTTTTTTATAGTTATACTTCCTTTAACTTGTAAAGCTGCCCAGAGTTGTTTTGAGGTTGGATGGCCTGAAAATTTAATAAGTACAGTAGGTAACCAAATGTTTCCTATACTTGATCAATTCTGGACATCAGCCTGGAGATATGTTTGTCCTCTGCAGAACTGCTTCAACTCATTGATATTTTGACACTGTTCTTAATGAACTTCTGTAGAGAATCAGATGACCTTAGGGGAAATAGGCAAGAGCAGTTATATAAGCAAACATTCCTTAAGTCCTGGGAAGCAAGATAATATAAGGAAGAATCTCAGGTAGGTTCCCTCCCTGATTCACTGGGATATAAAAGAGAAGGGAAGTAAAGCACATTCAAGCTTGAGTCTCTTATTATAACCTATCCTAATAATCTTCTTGTGGAGTCTTTTTCCTGATCTGGTCTATCCCAAAAGGCTGACCACACCTTACTTCAAGTCATGCCAGAACATTTCAGTTGGGTTAAGGTCAGGGCCATGATTTGGTCATTCCAAATCACATTTTTTATGCCTTTAGCTGTTCCCTTGTAGATTCACACATGTGCTTAGGATCTTTTTTCCCCCATAAACAAAGTTATCCAACATGCAGTTACCAGTGTGAGCCTTTGATTCAAGAACATTGCACTTCCTTCAGTAGCAAGAGCTGCCACCAATAGTTCCTATAATTGACAATCAGTCTCTTGCCTTGCTATATAGGAATTTTGGCCCATTCTTCCTTGGTGAACTGCTTCAACACAATAATATTTGAGGATTTATAGCAAGAATTACTTGTTTCTGGTACTACCACATTACATCTATGGGATTTTAATCTGGCTTCTGACTTGGCCATTACAAAACACTGAACTTGATCTTCATTCATTCTCTTGTAGACTTGAATATATGTTTAGGATCATTGTCCCGCTGCATGACTCATGTTCATTTCAGCTTATGATTAGATAGCTTAATATTCTTCTGCAGAACTTGTATCAAAGGAGAATTCATGTTTCATTCAATGATGACAAGTCAGACAAAGAAGCCCCAGAACATGATGCTACCACCTCCTTGTTTGACAGTTGGCTTGAGTTCCTTACTGTAGAACACTGTAAACACCATATAGCAACAATACCCATATAGCCAAAAAATTCCACCTTTGACTGCATATCATATCCCTCTAAGAGTCTGAATGGACACCGAAATGCTTTTTGGCAAAGTTGAGATAAGCATCACAGTTCTTAGTGAGCCGTGGCTTTTGTCTTGCTGTTCTTCAGTGAATCCCATATTATCCAGTGCTTCTTCTAGAATCAGACTTTAGCCAAGGTGAGAAAGACCTCCAGTTCCCTCAATGTTGTTCTGGGATTCGGAACTTCATGGACAATTTTATGATGAAAGGAGACAAAGTTTGTGAGATTTATATAGGGCAGAGCTGGCCTGAATCAGCCATAATTGCTTAATGCAGGAGTCACACTACTGGCCCTTTAATTGTATTTATTAACTGGGAGGATTGGGTGATTACCTTTTCACACTGGCTTATCAAATGTTGGATGACTTTCATGTAGAATCCACATGAAGTTTTGTTAACATTAGTGACTGAGATATGCAAAAATTCAAAACATCCAAAAGGGATTTTTAAAAATACAACTGCACATTATTCTGCAGAGTAAAAAGCTTTACACACAAGTAAGCCTTCATCTCCCACCCTGCACACCCATGGAGCCAAATACCATGTCATCAAGCAAAGGATACTTGAACTAAATTCTTATATAATTGCAATATTACAGAGATCAATATTATTTACTTCAGATCTGATTACTTCAGATCATATTTTTAATAACATAAAATGTATATTTGGATATAAGTTGACATATGTTGACCAAAATAAAGGCAGGATAAAAATTAACTAAAAATAAATATAAGCAGTGGCTGTCTGTGTGATAGAGCTGGGAACTCTGTTGATGTATTTGTGTGAATCAAGCCATGCTAAATATTGGCTACACTTGTTTTGCTTGCAAAGATTCTGGATAGGGAACAAATGTGGGCTGGAAAAATTGGAACATCTTAAGGAATAACTTCTCTTCCTGTTTCTTCAAAGAAAAGACTAAGATTTCTTAGCATGTTTCAGGCCTGCAGGGATAGCAGACACCCATAAGAATTTGATCCCTTTTGATTTCCACAGAGTGTTGCTGTGGGTTAGTATTGTTTGAAAGAGACAAGCAAAAAATGGATTTTCAGGCTGTACTGAAAAAAATGAAATAATGGCCTTCCTGCTATTCACAGTTGAATTGTTGAACTGAATTGAATTGAAAATTGCTATTCAATTTGCAGTTGAAAATTCCACTGTAGCAAGAAAAGTATCCAGCTGAAGTGCATTATTCTGAATACATTATTTCTATTGTATTTAATAATTAACCATTGTACAATCTGTATATGTTATTAGGCTACCTACCTCTCTTCTGAAAGGTTTCCTTAGCTTTCAAAGTCAATTGAATGAAGAAGAGAGGGGTAGGATGGTGAAAAATCTTTGTCCTCAAAAACCTTCCATCAACATAATGCTGCTAAAAGAATGGCACTCTTACTGTACACATTGCATGGACTCTTTTTATACTTTTGTAATGTACAAAATGCATATATTTATTTCTATACATATATTTAGGTGATGTGGGAAGATGGAACAAGTCACGACTCTTTTCACTCATTCCATTCATTAATAGATATGGCAAAATAAATGCTTAAGTTTGTATTGTCACAGGAAATGCTGCTAATACCCACAAATGCATCCATGGAATGCTAGCTATCCTGCAACAAGTGGGCTGCTGGGGAATGTAACCCAAGTGATGTTGCATGAATTATGGGATGGAATTAGAATTAGAATTCAAATGTTAATAATCTGCTCTCGGAAACACATTGAAATAATTCAATTTTCTCCCTATTCCTGGACAGATGCATTATGTTAATGTTGTAAACAAATTCTTTAGTCTATGGACATTCAGTTAAGAAACAAATAAGAATTGGAAATGGTGTAAGTACTTCTCAGGTTTATATGCTACTGCGGTCATAAAACTGACCCTACAATCCTGCAAAATGGTAAATCCAGTAACAAAATATAATACTATATACTTCCCCAAATCATAAACAAATATATATATGTATTTAGAATACCAAGAAAAACTCATCTCAAATCATTAATCAACACTTACTCAGGCCACAACCCAACTTTCAATTCCTCCCAAAGCCAAGCCTTAATGGCCTTTCTAAATGCCAAGAGAATTAATGCTGACCTGATCCCAGTTTGAAAGAAAAGGGCAGAAACAAAAAAGCCCTGATTTTGTGGTTTATGGTGATGGGACCCAAAGAGATCTCACCCAGTTCTTATTAGATGACTAGAAAACACAGGAAACAGGCAGTTCCAAAGATATCCTGAGCCATGTTGAATTCCAGGACCAAAGAGGTCCTGAGCTATGTATGGTTTTAAAGATGATAACCTGCATCTTGAATTTCACTTGGATGTCAACTGGTAATTAGTGCACTTTTTAAAATAGAGGTGTTATCCAAGCACAATGAGATGGACTGTGGCTTCCACACTCTGGATTAGCTGTAGATTCACAATTGCAGCCCATGTAGCAGGCAATGCAATAGTCCAACTGGGAGGCTACCAAGACATGAGTGACTGTAAGCAGGACCTCATGATTTAGGAATGCTAGCAACTAGCACATAGGATGGAGTTGGGTAAAGGCCTCTTGACTATAGCTTGTACCTGCTCCTCAAGCAAAAGGTACCTCAAGTTCTGAACCAAAGATGGAATATGCCCAACCTTAGTTGATTTCTGAATCCAAAGCCACTTCATCTTGCCAGCATTAACCCTGAGCCTGTTGCTTCCCAAGCAAACCAGAAAAAGCAGAGATCTAACCCACACCTAGAGAGAGGCTATTCAGGTACAAATCTGTCCAAGGCTATCTACAAATTTCAACACATAACCAAAGGCTTAGCAGAATTGCCTATCAAGGTTTTGCACACTTACCCAAGCACCCTCTGGAAACTAAATGCATCCATTAGATACCTGGGGTGAACCAACTGGATAGATCCCTCTTTCCTACAGAGGAGGCATTGGTCAGCTTCTGTCCTGTTTCAGGTTTCAAACTCACACACACATAGTTGCTAGGTGAGGTTAGCAATTTACTCAAGGCTGAGTAGATAAATGACAGACAAGGAAAGGAACATAAATTAAAGAAGAGTCTCTGGGAAAGAAAGCTTGCCTGGCTAGTTTCACTTTCAACAGGAACAGTCAGAAGAGAAGTCAAATCCAGTCTGAAGTTCAGTCAAGTCAGGTTTGTCAGCCAGTCCGAAGGTCAGAGTTTCAGGGTTTATAAACAAAATTTAAGGAATGACACACCAGAGCAGGAGATCAGATGGTTGTTTCCAATAGAGAAAAATGGTCACAGTAGCCCCTTAAATCAGGCTATCGTCAACTAACTTTAATTAGTTTCTCCCCTGCTTGGCAAGGAGCATCATTGAGCATCTTTGTTCTGCTCTCTGCTTTACTCGCCGAGTTCGGGGGTTTGGGGGCTGTGCTTCATCATCTGACCGCTCCAGTTGTTCTGATGGTGCCTATGTTTGAGCAGCCTCAGGTGATTCCTGGCTTGGTGTCTCCTGAGGCTGACTTTCCACAGGAGCAGCTTCTTCAGAGTCTGAGTCCTGGGCCATGACAACTTCATTGCACTCTAAGAGTGATCTTATTATAAGAAGGGCCAGCTATTAATGCCCCCCAACCTCAGGTTGTATCACATCTGAGACAATAACCAGGTGTATACTTCCTCTCAAGTACCCAACTCTATTAATCCCACCTTCCTCCTTGCTAGTCACAGAATGATGTACTTGGTTACTTGATAGCCCTCTGATGACTAGCCCACCCACTTTTCTCAATCACAATTTCATCACCTCAACCTGTCTTCCACAATCACTTTTTCCAATACTACATTCCCAAACTGTCAGACTACTTTTAATCATGCACAATTGTTGTAGATTGTGAATAGTAAGGTAAATATAAGCCTGTCTGTAGGCTTGGGGATCATTGGCTTGTCTAACAGCTCAGCAACATTAAATTTTCATGAATAATTTCCATATGCCATTAACTATCAATGTGAAGGTTGACTTGATAATTTGCTGATGAGCCACTGCAACACTGGAACCATGTTTACTTTGACTTAAAGGGGAACTTGCCAATACAATCCACTTTGCTATCTTTTTCCACAGCTATGAGGACTAGGAAAAGCAATCTGCTAAGAATAAGCATTCTATCCTACTTCTAACTTAGCTTTCTTTCAGAACTACTATAATATGAATTATAACCCTCCAGGAGTACCATATCTGAATCACATCTCTAATTGCAAAATATCCTGTAAATTAAAATGTAGCATGCTTGGAAGAAAGATCTAGCCTTTGTCCTAAATTCCATTTTTTGGCGAGATGGCCTTTGTGACAGAGATGGCCTATGCAGCAGAGAAATAAATTATGTTGTCCCTCAATTACTGCATAAAGTGGAATTGAGTTTGAAATATTTTGTAAAATATAGTTCAGTTCTGATCTTTCTGTAGAATGGATTGGTTTAACTGATCATTTTAATGATCATTGAGTGAATGAAAACAAATTGTAGGGAGTCATTTCAGAACAAGTCCCATTTCAAATTCAATTCTAAAACAGAAGTAAAAAAAAAAAAACCCTATGGTTTGCTCTAACTTAAGGATGCTAACCAATCAGAATCTGAAAGTGCAGTTTAAACCTAAAGTTCTCTGAACTGTTCTATTTAGTGAACAAAAGTGTAAGAGAGTACATGGTTCCACATGCATGCACAGGGATGTGGGAAATGATTGGCTCATTTGGTTCTTTCAGGTGGGGGACTGTCAGCCTTGTGAGGTAGTCTGGACAAGAAACACACCCAGAAGTAGTGGCTCTTATCATAGCAAGAGCCAGCTATTCATGTCTCCCAACTTCAGGTTGTATCACATCTGAGACAATGACCAGGTGTTACAAAATCTTACAAAGTCTAAAAGTACATCTCTCCTCCCACCTTCACTATTCAAGTTTAAGAAACTAGGGAGGGCCCCTTCTGAGATGTTTGCCATGTCCCCATTCCTTCTGCAGATTCATTGTCTAGTCTGCAGCTCTTCCTCCTGTCTCCCAAGGTTCCCACATACCATTACAGGGGCTTTTAGCTCTTTCCAACCATCCCTATCGTTACTCTCTTTCATAGTCTTGGGGAGACCTTATTCTGTAGGGCTACCATCCACTCTTTTACAGAGCAAATTCCTCTCTGCATCTTTACTCAGGAGGTAGAGAGTGGAAAGACTTCCTATGCTTGGTTTTATTGCCTTTTCTGCAGCTAGCAGAGTGGCCAGGATGCATGGTGTGTTAAATTCACTGCCTGACTGAGTCTACCGATTTTCGAATCAGGTACATGTCATTTATTCTGTAGATTAAAGTTAAGGCGCTGAGAAAAATCAATGGGAGAAAGAAAAAAGGAGAATATAATAAATCTTGCAGGCTTCAATTCACAGATGCTCTTACAGGCAGATGTACACACACAGAGACCCAGAGTAGATAGAACAAACTAGGACTAAGGATTCAAAGATCAATCCATAATATAAATGAAATAAAAAGGATACCAGTCAGCATCTAACACATTTCCCTACATGGTCATTTTCTTCTGATCCTCTAACCTTCCTCTGGATTGGAAGGTTTTTCTACCTTTGAGGAGCCAATCTGAAAAGAGGTGGCCTTTCTTCCTGGGATGAAGAACCAAAGACCAACAGCAAAATAGAGCCACCACCTTTTTTTAAAAGCTCACCTGAACAGTGGAAGTCTTCCTGCTCTTGAGTGATCACTCATGGTTTGAATTTCCCAGGCTTTGCTGGTCTCTGCCCACTATCTAGAGTGACATGTGTAGCTTTGATTGATTAACTATTTTGCCTCTGAATTTTTTGGGATGTTTTCTTTTCTTTCAATAAAAACGGTGTAGAAGGACCAGAGAAAAACAAGCAAAATCATTGCTAAAAATAGGAATGGAACAAAGTGAACATTATCTGAAATGAACAGCCTATCAGAAATCGGAAAGTACCAGAAAATGAGCTTGTTGGAATAGCTTGCTAGGATATTGATTATGTGAAATGTAATGTTAGATAAGAAAAGGGCAAGCAAAAATGTATTTTTTTGTTTTTCCTTTTTATAGAATGCATTCTGAGGTTCTTACTAATACAATAGCACTAGAATAGTCAGAGGTGATATTAAAGGCAGAATTACTGTATAAAAAGGCTATCAAACAACAGTAACACACAAAATATACCTTTTTCATTGTAATGCCTGTTATTTTCATTCATAGAACAATATTTCTTTTAAGTTCAGCTTCTGTTCCTTTGTAATTTTGCGGCCTAAATCAACTGTATTTAAAAGTGATGGCTTGTTTATTCTCTTGTGACCTAAGCTTAAGAACTCATGGCAAATTAGCAAAATATATGTGAGCATAGACAGAGCCATAACTGCAGCAATTTATGCCTGAACAGTCAAACCTCAGAAATTGGGAGGTGATTATAAATTAGTATCCAGCATCCAAGGAGGTGACATGTGGCATAGAAATAAAGATAGGAACTAGTGACCACTCCTAAACATGTTATTACAACTACACTGTCAAATAAGCTAATTAAAATCCAAGTCAAAGGAAGAATTACTTCAAGAAGCTGCCCCACTCATCCACCATGAAGCTACACACATTTGTTTACGATGAATTTTTGGTTTGGCAAAGAAGCCTCTCCATCAGATTTGGAGCTTAGGCGCTACCAAACTTCTGTTCTGATTCAGATGAGCTCATAGCCCCACAAAATTCTGGACAATTGCTCATATTGGCTGTTCTGAACAATGCTAAGCAACCAGTTTTCAAATGTATTTACTAAAATAAACAATGTAGAAGCAATTCACACTATTTTTTCAACTCAGAAAAAATATGAATGCTTTTGAATGTGCAAAGAGAAACTGTGTTCAGTAGTTGAACAATGAGTAGGAGCTGTCACTGATCCCAGAATAAGCTATGTTGCAAAACACAGATCTGCCAAGAGCTTCTGCTTGTGAATAGCTGAAGGCAGAATACACATTCAACAACAACAACAACAACAAAAACTTTAGTCCTAGGAACCATCTTTTCCAAACTGGAAAATAAACATATTTTCAAATGTACTGCTTGCAACTTCTCTGAGTGCTATTATTTTCATTAAAAAAATAGCAATAGCCACATGTTTTCATAAAACACTTAAAAATATAGAAAACTTTCTTTCTGGGGAATGATGCTAGCTAAAAAAAAAAAAAAGGTAAAATGTTGTGCTTAAATTGTCTATATACATTTCAAATAAATATTGACTGTTGTTTGATGAGAATCTCTGTTCTGCCAGTTCATGAGATCATGTTGTTTTGGCCAGTCTCAAAGGTACTATTAAATAAAAACATTAAGTACTCAAATCAAGAGGGAAAATAAGAATGGGATCCACTCATTACAAATATTCAGCCATTCTTCCATCCCTGTAGCCACTTTACTTTAAATATTCCTAAGTTTTATTGCTTCTAATGCAATTGTATAGGTGAGAAGTTTGTGCAAGCAGATTTCTGTATGTAGTTTGTTGAGATCTGAAGACCACTCATGCCACTTTCATGTTATTTGCCTGAAGAGCATTCATCAATAAAAGACTTTTGTTCAAACCTCTATCCCCACCTAGATCCATATGCTGGGTGGGCAGATTAGAGTTGGAAAAGAGACATGTACAGTCTTGTTCAACAGATTAAATCTTGTACAGTGTTCCAGATCTTATGGACGTCTCTATGTACGGGTGTGTCCAGGTAGCCTCAGAACACTGACATTGGGGATCATGTTGTACATTTTGGTCTGTGAAAGGAGACTTAGATTGGAAAGGAGTGCAATTGCTTGTGCATTCCACAAACAAAAGCTGCTTAAACAAACACAGCTTTTTCTTTCAGCCTCTGCAAGTCATAAGAACAAATAGGTGAGAAAAAAGACTACTATACCTAGGAACAGGCAGATAAGTTCTCAGCACAAATGCATAGAGAAGCTGCAATAAGTTCTCCCTGAGGCCAGCTCTAATTTCTAAAGGAACAACGGAAGTAGAGGTAATATTTTATAATGAAAGAATATTGCTTCAAGTGTAGATGTACTTTAAAAACTCTCTTAAATATTGATAGAATGTGGGCACGATTGTTTTCAAAATTACTGTGCTCATAATTTTATTATCATTTTTACTGCTATTGCCAATTTATGAACAGTGCTTTCTGTAGTTGTATTAAATGTATTGGAGAAACTGTAAAATAACCAAACTGCAATAAATTAAACTGTATCATTCTTTTCAGGATTTACACTCTGCTTACAGAACAACCAAGAGTCCATGAGGGCCGAGATAGTAGATAAATTGCTGAAATCAAATAAATCAACAGCATAACGTCCAGTTCATCTTGCAAATTAAAAAAAAAAGTAATTCAAAAGATATCAAAGGCTTGCCTACATTACAAACTTGTGATTATGACAATTTAAGTCTGTAATGTTGAGTACACTTCTAACATATTCTGAATTCTGTGAATCTAACATTATACCTAAGAGAGATTCTCAGCACCATCAAGCAGACTTCAATTTACTAGAATCTTTCAACTGTGAGCAAAATCTGCTTAATCACAAAAATAGGAATTTGGGTTAGGGTTGACACCAGTCTGGAGTGAATCACTGGAACCATCTTTCTTAACCACCAACATGCAACATTAAAATACAGCTGCGCCAATGCAATGGGCAGGTGCCAGTTCAAGCTGCTGCTGTTCCACACGTTGTAACTTCTATCGATTTGGTTGTCTATTGCCACCTCATGGACATTCCTATACAACTATGAAAGTGTGGGCATGAATGGGATATGCAAGGACAGCAGTAGCAAAGGACTATTGACACGATCATCTCTATGAAAACATATAGTAATTCCAAACTAAAGTCAACTTCAGTCCACTCTTTCTGCAGAGTTAACGCAGAAAGAGAATTATGTCAGCTGACCTGGAAGACTGTGTTGCAAATGTATATCTAAAATGTATATCTAATGTAAATGTATACCTAAAATCTGTTCTAAAATGTGTTACAATATGGATTTTATCTATATCCCCAAAATCTTATACTGCAGTTTGTAACAACAGTTTTAATGTCTGAGTCCATAGGAAAGCATTCCAATTTTAAGGCATATTTCTCCAATTCTCTTTTCAAAATGTTTGAAGTAAACAACGGTCTTCCAAAAAAAAAAAAAAAAAAGCAGGGATTTGTGGAAGTTGTTTGATGTAGAACAAAGCCAGATCTTTTTTTTTTTAATGTCAAGTTTTTAGATTCTGAAATTGTGGTTTCACATATAGATGGCAAGAACAAGATATTCCACAGGGTAAACAGATGATTTTTTGGTTCATATCAATCTTATCTCATAGACTGTGGCATTTCTTGAATCTTAAATAAACTGTCCCAGACAATGGAGCAGCAAATACTTTATTATTATAAACTGCTCAAAAAGTAGTTATTATAGCCTATGTTTAAGGAGTCAGTAGAAGTTCAAAACAGGTAACAATGAGCCTAGTACAGTGGTACCTCGGGTTATGAACGCCTCTACTAACGAACATTTCGGGTTACGACCAGCTTCGGCAGGAAAAATTTACCTCGGGTTACAAACTCGCCTCGACTTACGAACCGGATCCGCGGCCATTTTCCCTGCTGCCACGTGGTCGCGGCTTCCTGTGGGTGAGGTCACGGTAGCAAGGAGACGTTCGGTGAGGTTTGTGGTGTGTTTTGTGGTGTTTTGCGAAGGTTTTTGGTGTGTGTGTTAGCATGGCTCCAAAGAAAATGCAGAGCAGGCTTGGCAGGAGTAAGGCTCTGAAGAGAAAATTGCCTCGGGTTGCGACCAAATTCGGGCGGAGGGTGGAACGGATTAACCGGATTTACATTGAACCCTATGGGGAAATTTGCCTCGGGTTGCGACCAAATTCGGAGGGCGGAACGGATTAACCGGATTTACATTGAACCTTATGGGAAACTTTACCTCGACTTGAGACCAACTCGAGTTGCAACCAGAGTCACGGAACGGATTAAGTTCGTATCCCGAGGTACCACTGTATTTAAAATATGAAAAAAGGCTATGCTTGTGACCTTTGGCATCCTGGTTTTTAGGTATGTGAAAAAAAGAACATTTGATTAGTTTTATAATCCTTTGGCAGGAGCAAGAATATCAAAATTAAGAATTAAAGAAGACATTCCAGCTTTTTGAAGTTGCTGAAAAGCAAATTAAATCCTTGGATTTTGAAGAACTGGGACCAATATTATACTGTTTTAACCCTGAGTGATAGCCCCTCTTTGTTTTTATTAAAGAAAACTCTTAATTCTACATAAGGTTAAAGAGTTTGTTTTTAATCACAGGCAGAAACATCATGATTACAAAATGGATGGTTAAATTTAAAACCACCATACATACAATTCTGGTTGGGAACTTTTTGCCCACCTTCATCCCTGCCACCACTGCTGGCAGGCTGGCAGCTCAAACAATGTCCATATTTGCCCATGTGACTGAACAGTGAATTCCTGAAGTATGAGTGGTGCTGCACAGCTTAGGTCAGTGAGACAAGTTGAATTCCCGTAGCAGACTCATCGTTTTCTCCCCATGACCTCTAGGGCACTACATCAGGAATCCCAACCAGTCTGCAGCTTTCTGTCCAGAGTCTTTTCTGCAGCTCCTCATCATAGGAGATGTCAGAAGATTTTGTCCTTTGCTCGTTGTAAAGGTAGCAGCCGCCAACTCCTTCTAGCTCTGGTGAAACTGCTGCATAGATCGATGTGGATGCACCTTCTTCTGGTGTCTGTGGATTGGAGAGATTAAAGAGGAATGAACACAGGTAGAAAACACGAAGAATGTGAAAAATTAAGATAAAAATAGGGATTTCTTTCAACCTTTCTGCAAATGCAATTAAGAATTATTCTTATTTCTATGCCATAAACTAGCAGTTGAGAGACAAAAAAAAAAAATCAGAAGAATGACTGCTCATTTCTTTCTAAAGAAGAAGAAAAAGAAGTGAATTAGAAGAGAAGGAACCACAAGAGACCAATAAGGACCTAAAATGTATGATTAAAGTGGTCTAACTGAAGTTACATGATTACAGGGGCCATTAAAAAACAAGGATGAACAATTCTGATGTCATTAATAATACTGCTCCTTAAGGATGCCTTGTTTGTGATGCTTTTATATTTATTAGCATGCTTGCAATATCACCAGGTCCTTAAAAACTGACCATGATTTCAGTCATTTTAGAACAACAGATTCTTCAGGTAAGGCATCACTGATGTTTTCAAATCTAAAGCCTTTGCAAATGTCAGCCTCTGCCTTTTGCTTCAATATGTAAATGGAAATGACTGGAGGTCACTGCGTGTCTGAAGATATACTGAAAAGACAGGCTTCTTCACTACTATGGATTTGGTCCAAGATTTGTCAATCTCTATGCAGCAATGTTATAAATAACTGCAAATCATCCCTTCTTCAGAAACAGAATTGATGCATTTTTGAAAGCAAGCAATGATACTGAAATATCTAATTAGTCCTTTTACTACAATGGCATGTTCTGTAATCAGCCATAAACAGATGAAGGTGTAAGTTATCTGTATAATGCATTTCGTTCAGTTCCAACACATGATCCAGAGACCATGAAAACAAGAGTCCTAGCAAATGAAGATTGTGGCCTTTAGTCCAGGATACCACGTTAAAATTAGAGGATTTAATTTTACTCAAAGAATTATTATCATCAAAGTGCTTTACTTTCAAAGGAAAACGAATGTGTCAAATGAAAAATCAGACCAGAAGCAATGATTTCTATTGATGTGATACTATTTGCTGCACATTTAACAGTTTAATGTATTATTAAAATATTCCTAGTTTTTTTAAAATTATGCATTTAAACCTTTTTCCTTTTGTATGTATTCCTATATTTGTAACTAATGCCACATGAGTTGTCATGAGTAATTAGACCAAAGCAGGAGTCTCAACCTGCTGACACTGAGAATGTAATGGAAATTTATTCTACAGATTTTACTGCAGCTTACAACCATGTGAAACAGAAAGCAAAAATAATTTAATTAAATTTGATTTTTTTAAATTATAAAAAAAAAAAATCAGATTGTATGTTTAGAACTTGTAAATTAAAAGACAGGACAGAAGTGGAAAAATAAAACTATAGCCTAAAACTATAGAAGCAGTTAGGATAATGAGTTTAGCAACATAGTTCAGTTCCTTTAACAATCCAAAAGTATTCATATATTTCCTCCAAGACTCTTGGGACAATTTTAGACAAGGCTTCTTCCATTCTACTATCTTGATCTCCATATACAGGATTTTAAGCAGGGATTTAGCTACTGATCTTAACTGAAGTGATATGTTTTCTAAAACAAGTGACACATTTTATAAGTCAACTCAAGCAATGGATCGGAAAGAACTCCATGCCCCATATCTATTCTCACAGAGCGACAGATGCCTCATGGACTACACCAATATTCTTTCTTTCTTTGAATATAGTTTATCCTGTTGTCTTCATCCACTCAAATCCACATCCTAACCACTGGTCCAACACTCTATATTTTTATTTAACGAAACTGTGGAGAGCCATGGAGATGGTCTTGAAGGGAATATGCAGAAGTCGTTATGGAAACAAGAAGGGCAGAAACATTCCTTAAACCCTGGGAAAGGAGCAAAAGGCATAGGGTGATTCCTTCCTGACTGAGTGGGATGTAAGAAGGAGGGAAAATAAAACACAAGCAGATTTGCAAGATTCTGTTACTGTAGCCCATCTCAATATAGTTATTGTATTTCTATGGAGTTAGTTTCTTGATCTGATCTCTCTTAGAGCTGATCGAAACAGCTATGGACATTTCTATTCCAAAGCCACGGCAAATTTTCTTTCCACTAGTGATATGAAAGACAACTTCAGATAACACTGAATCTTATTGTATAGCAGTTCCCAATAAAGTTGCATAGCCTAAGGCTACATGATGCTTCTCGGGAGTGAGCTTACAGAGCAAGCAAATAGAGAGAGCAAATAAGACTTTGGCAGCAGAATTCATTAGGAGCCAAAGACAAGAATCCATAACTAGAGAGCCATATATTCTGAATGATTGCGTGTTCAAATGGTTCAGGATGAAAAGATTATGTTTTGAATAACTGCTGATTGCAAGTTGTGTGTTCTGAAAGCTACTCGTTGTTCCATTAAGGATAACAGTGGGACTGCTTCTTGCTGAGCAAGCAAAGGCTGCTACAGAAACTTTCAGAGGAATATAAGGCAGACAGTTTTCAGAGTGAGAAAAGAGGCAGAACTCTAGGATTCAACCCATCAACCTTTGCCAATGTGATTAATAGTTCAGGATGATGGAAGGTATAGCCCTAAAAGCTGGCAAGACCAGATTCCCTATTCCTCACCTAAGCCCACGTAACAAGGCACAAATGATGTTTAAATACAAATGATAGTTAAATACAGAACTAGTACATTGTGGTGGTAAAAGGTGCCCCCCTCCAAACATGTGAACTGCTTAAAGTGCCCTTTTAAGAAAACATTCACAGCAAGCGGAATTGACCCTGAGTGGCTACAGGGAGAAGCAGCAGTCAGGAACCTGTGGCCCAGTGTACCAAATTGTTTCTATTCACAGATCATATCTCACAGATAGTATGGCTATCATGCCAACCTACTAGGAAGGGATAATAATAAGATCACAAAGATGGGTTTATCTAAAACATTTCAATGTCACGCTATAATTTATACTGTGTCTGCCTTTTTTCTTTGTCTTGTCTTTGCAGTGCAGTAGGCCAAAGATATATCAGCTTTAGTTCTGCTTTTGCCCAGAAGTGTTCAGCAAAGTGCTGGGAGCCCAGTATATACTGTATGCATGCTAATAAAATTATGTTGTGTCTTCACAATGATTTGGTTGCTTTAGGTGAGCCACAACAATATGCTCCAAATATTATTTATATCAGGTACTTATCTTGCCAGGGTATTCCATTCTGTCATATATTACATATGATTAAAGCCAAATACTCAGGACCTAAGAACTAAATCAAGAAACCAATTGGTGTTTACAAATGTCACATTAAGTGAAGACTATGAAGTAATGAGAAAATGACAAAGGGTAATCCATAGCAGACCCCTAAGAAATCTTACCTGAGATTTCTTTGCCTTTTGTGAATTGCATATCTTACTTTGAAAAAAAAGTCATAGTTTTCCCCTTATATATGAATTTATTATTCCTTTCTATCTTTCTGAGCTTCTGTAACTTAGTTTGCTTTCTTTTAAAATTCTCTTTTTCTCTGTTTCAGTCTGGAAGCCCCCACAAAAGGCTGGTGAAATTTGCTAAATCACTGTGCCTATTAAAAAAAGAGAAAGAAAAGAAAACAAAGTTCATGCTGCCCTATGATTTTTTCAAGCTTCTTGAGTCAGTTTTCATTAAAGAATTAACCTTTAAAGGAGAAATTATCAGAAGAAAATAAAAACAGTTGAAATACTTTTCTGTGACTTATCTTCCTTTGCAGACAATTTTAATTGCATCCATTCATGAAAAGATTCATGACTCATTTTAATACTTAATAAAACACTTCAGATTAAGTATTGTGATATACAATGTAAATTTAGGTAGAAAACAATTTTTGCAGAGATGTTTACATTAATCCTGACAGTTTCTCACTTTGGGGAGATTTGTTTTTCATGTATGGTAGACAAAAATAAAGTGATAAATTAGCACTTTATATATGCCAGGTTCATGTTTTGCAACATTTATTGCACGAGGTTGAACTGCTTGAACAAGCATACGTGCAACTCCTATTTATTTTTCCAGATGGCACACATAACAATATTAATCTAACCAAAATACTAATAATAAGTACTTCTAAAATTTTAAACAGCTTTGCTAGATGACTCTTAGCCATGCTTCCAATTTCCTTTTCCTGGGTTTTGTCTCATCCCATATGCAAATATAAGAATATTTATAAAACACACTGGCTGAAAATAGTTTGTATAATATACAGACTATAACTATGTAACTTAAATGCCAGCCTCTTTCCATCTTAGCTATTTGCATCCATTGTCTACTTATTGTCCATCTTGCTCTGGTATTTTGCAAGATTCAAACCAAAGAAACAGATCCAGGAACCTAAGAGACCTTGATATCTGTCTTTCTTAAACATCACTGGTTGTTATATTAGCATTATACTAGTACTGAAACTAAGAACAGTTTCAAAAGATGCATAGTTTGGCATTGGCATGGGAATGATGATGGAGGGGGAAAAGCAAACAAAATAAAAATAGTTCAACTGCATGTCTGGCACACATAAAAACAAAGTATGATCCTAAAATGTAAAGTACCGATTAGTTTTTCTAGGTCTGTATACTTGGGTTAATTTTTCCTATGCCTACCATGTTTCATTCCAGCCCATCCATTATATCTTAAAAACATTTTAATGAAAGGCTAAATGGCATTGGAACTATGTATAATCTTGAATGGGAAGCTGAAAGGGAGAAAAAGATTAATATCACTATGTCTTCCTACCACTTTTTCACTCTAGATACTTCCCCACTCCTGAAGAATATTGCTTTTCTAAAAAAATCACTCTGGAATAGTGCTCCATGCACTTTTACATATGTGCAGCTTGGTCCCAGGGATCAGTAAATATGCTGGCAGCCTCTCATTTATTGCTACCCCAGGGCTGTGAGGAGAGCACTGGTATTCTCAAACTGAGACCAAATTAAATGCTGTATTAACTAAAGACTTAGACCAATAAATTAACAAAACGTCTAAAAGCATCCAGTGCAACTCTATAGATAAAATGTTTTTCCCTAACAAGTTATGCAACCACCAAACATTTTGGCTAAAACCTAGAGGACTAGTATTTGCTGCAGAACTAATAAATAATGCAGAATTGTTTCCTCCCCCCTTTCATCCCTGATGGGGAGTTAAAAATCATATTAATAAGGCAGCACAGCAGGCTGTAAAGTACTGCATATTAAAAATGTATTTCAGTTATCTCTTAAAAATAAAGGCTTGTGAAGAAAGGGTCTGCAACACTATCTTCTGGGAAGGGGGATAAAATTAATTGGGTTTGCATTGCAGTGCAAACATACACTCCTCATAAACTAAGAAAAGTCATGGGTTCATTACCATTGCTTTCCACATTTTGTGGTACATCCTGAAACTCAAAATGCACATATAGATCTGGGTAAAATGAGGAAAGCATATTCAAAAATGCATATAGCAGAGGTGCATATCAGGAGGTTTCCAACCTCTTCCTCTTCTTTGGCCATGAGGATCTCCTGATGTTCTGTCCAGCCCACACTTAGCATAATCTGTGACTGGTGGATTCTCCTGCTTCTTTCCTCTTCCAGCCTGGGAAGCACCAAGCATTTTTCTTTTATGGATGGGGGAGGAAATATGGTATCCACTCATTGATGTGCTGGTAAATGTTTAAGAGCTGGCTCTGCTGGTTCCATTGCTGCCACTGTGCCTCACCACTGGCCATGGAACAGCTGATTTGTGCACTAGGAGTCATGGCTTTGCTCTGCTCTCAACTGACTCGCCTAATTCCAGAAAATTTAACAATCAGCTCTCACGAGCTGGTGTGAGACACCTGAGGCACATCACTGCATCTACCAATAAACCTTTTCTGAACCCCCTCCACTGGTGAATGCGTTTTACCATTTTCTCCTATTGCTTGGGCTGGAAGGAGAAAATAGCTGAATTTCAGGTCTACTTTTATTGTTCATCCAGGCACTTGTTTTAAAAAAAATGTCCTCCTTTTCACTCCTTTTCCACTGTTTCATCATTGAGCTTGTGTAAAAAAAAAAAAAAAAAACTGAGAGCAATGATCAGTTCCTGGAAGAGAGGACTGTGTTCCTACCACAGTGGACAGTAGCTAACTGGAATGGAGGAGTTTGCATACATTGAAATGCAGCAGGCAAACCAGTCAGCACTGCTTTTGTTAGCCCAAGTCAGAAAATATCACTTCTGTTATGTAGCAGGAAGAGATGGATTGAGGTTGCTGTCCAGGTGGGCTGGCAGTGGATAGAGAATGCAGTTGTGCATCATCACCCTGCATAAGTGGTCAGTGGTCTGTGCTCACACTGGGGCAACCTGGTTGTGTAGAACAGCTGTAAGGCTTCATTGCACATTAGAATCAAGTTAAGGATAGCAGATCCCTTGTGCCTTTATCCACTTCCTGAAGGAGAACGTTTTCAGCAGGAGAAAGTCAGCTAGCTGAAATAAGGCCTGGAAGAGGTAATCCTTATCTCAGCTTATCCTGGCTGACAAATTTGCCTCCTCTTGGAAAAGACATAGAGCTGCTGATTTGGCTTATTTCAGTCTTTCTGCTCATTTGGGAAGAGAGGAACCCATGGCTGAAATCAAGCAAAAGTGTTTGACTCAGACCTTTAAAACAAGATAGCCAAATAATCACATTGCTGCTACACTGCTTTCACTGACACTCCTTATGCCATACCCAAATAACTCACTGCCCCAAGTAGAAGGGTGAGACTTGACACATTACCTTCACAGTAATGGATGGGAGATTTAAGAACAACTGTTTTCAAGAACGTCATTGCATTGGTTTGGATTGGATTGCACCATTGCACACATCCTCCTGAGTTGTTCATACCTGGCACTTAGTTAAACTTCCCTTCCCAACAGCAGATGCTTGAAATGGGTGCATTCTGAAATTGTGCTCTTACTGAGTGAAGTCTAGTGGAATCAACACAAAACTAAGAAATTCTGCATTACTGCAATCACAACTAGATGAAAAGTTTGATGCAAACAGTTTTGACCCCACACTTTGCATTTCTCTTTTAGCCTTTTAATTCATTAATAGTAGTTTTTATGTGATCCATGTTAGCTTCCAACAGATGTCAAGTTAATTGGAAGCTCCCTACAACTGCTAACTATTTCATGCCTCTTTGAAATATCTGAAATTTACTTTTAGAACTATTATCCACTTCTCCTTGGGTGGATGGGTGATATCAGGCAACAGTAGTCCTACTCTTAATCCATCCCTTCAATTATTTTAATCCAGATGCTCTTTACAGGATTGCCAAAAATCACTCATTTGGATATTTGAGAAGGAATGGAAATTTTCAACATCTCCTCTGAATTTCTATGGCTTCCATTCTTTTTGAAAGAATTGTATTGTTCAATAACTAGATGCAGTGGTGTGAGTCATCCCACCAGCTCTCCATAACACCTATTAAATCATATCTCCCTTCTATTACTAGGTGTTCAAGTTCATTTCATTTATTTCTCATACTCTGAGGATTACTGTAAAGACAATAAATGACACAAAAGGCACAATATATCAAGAACAAAGATGAGACAAACAGTTGTAGAGTATAAGATTCAAAAGGGCTAACCACGTTAGTCTGTTAAGCCAAGCACAAAGAAGGAGTTCTGCTGTAGCTGATCAGAAAAACACATGCATCATTATGCACATAGTGGAGTCATGACTTTAATGGAAGAAAGGAAGTTGGCAGTGGAATATGTTATCAACTATATTGATGGCAGTGGAATAAATTACCAACTATACTGATGCTGATACACATAAAAACAATTTATTCTGAAGACAAGTAGACAAGATCAATTTGTGCTCCTTGAGTTAATTTCATATGTAATCCTTTGGCTTAATTTTATAGGAGATCGATTCAAATCTTAGGAGCGACTTGTCCCTTTTCAAACCAATTGCTTGAAAAGAATGACAGGAACACAAAGAAAATGATGGAAAAAGAGGCATGTCAGAGTGAGAGTAAGTGTCACTCATAAATTTTTGTCACTAATGTCATCCTCTATTGACTTCAGCCTCATTTGCAATGTGGCCACTGATAGAAAAATGGCTGCATGCTCTGATTTATAATATGGTGAATACACTGGGAGATAAGAAATAGCATCATAGTAAGAAACTCTTATGAATTTGTGTGAGAGGTAAGTTAAAGGAATACTAAAAGTCAACTAACATATTCCTGTGTGGAATACTTGTGGAGAGTGGAATACTTGCGGGCAATCCATGTGGACTATTTTATCCATATCTTATGAATTTGTGTGAGAGGTAAGTCAAATAAATACTAAAGATCAACTAGCTGCACTTCATTTATATCAATATGATCTACTTGACTGTTATGAAAATAGATGCCAATAAGATACTTTTTTTCACCCGACAGAAGTCACCTGAGATATCATCTACCTCTCCTATCCTTTTTAGGCCCCACTACAAGCCACAATAAAGTTTTTAAGGAAGCTAAAGTAGAATTAGTGCGGTCATAGAGCAAACAACATGGTTGGAAATAAATTTTAAAAAGAACTATTTGCTTTTCATTAAACACATAATATCCTTAATGAATGAATTAAAAATATTTAACCTTTTAGATCTTAATCTGTGTTCACTAAGAGGATTATAGTCATTAGTGAATTTTGCAAAAGTGTTAGTTCTGGAACACAGATGCAGAAGAAAGAAAATCAAGTTAATTTTTATTCAAACAAAACACCTCACCTCACTGTGTGTGATAAATTACTTTAATTATTTTCATCTTGCTAAACCTATGTTCCTGTAATTTTAAGCAAGTAATAAATTGCCTGTTGTTTTAAACAGTTTATACAGCTTTGAGAAAGGAAACTTTGAGAACAAGAATAACAGAGAAACAAATATTAAAAACTTAGATGTGAATGATATATTTCGGCAACACTTTTGAAACACGCAGCACTGAAGAGTAATGAGGCTGTTTTTTTAAACTTTGATTTTGTAGTTAATTAAATATGCTGTGCATATTTATTTCAATTTCAGAGTATTTTTACATTGTTCTAACGCATTATTTGAGCTTAATCAAAATAAAGATATCAGGCTGTTATAAAAATTAAACCAAACATTTGGATTTCCCTTTGCCAGATGTATTCAAGCAGAGGGTGGCCCATGGCAGTGTAATCTGGAAAGTAAATTGTAAGCTAATTGCCACGTGTATCTTCCAAGACTTTTTGACTGGATAGTAATATGATTATTTTATATTTTAATTTTGCTATTAATTATTTTGGATTTAGTTATATATATATCTATTTTACTGATCTGCAACTGAAATAAAATTTTTCTCTCTTCAGATTAGGAGTTACACTTGATAGTCTAAAGGAGTCTCAACATGGGTCATATGCTCACCCACTCCCAGGGGGCCATGCCATATTTCTAGGGGGCCACCCACACTGAACTGCCAGGGATATGGTAAATTTGTCATACTCCTCACATCTCATTCTCTGTGCTAATTTCAGCAGTTTAGATTAATAAACAGGAGATGGTAAAGTACCTTTTTTCCAACTAACAGGAACTAATGAGGGGGGTCACAGAGGTAAGTGTAGCTCAGAAGGGGGCCATGAATCAAAAAAAGGTTGAGAACTGCTGGACTAAATGAACTCTTCCTACCTTATGATTTTAATAGCTCATGTATATATTCCATACCTAAGAATATATCACTGGAAGTGAACAGTAAAACCTTCACTGGATCCCACCATATTGGACAATTTTCATCCAGTCTCCCACCTCCTCTTTTTAGGGAAGGTGGCTGAGAAGGTGGTGGTGTTGCAGCTCCAGAGGATCCTGGAGGAAATGGATTATCTGGACCCTTTTCAGTCAGGTTTCAGGCCCAGATATGGGACAGAAATGACATTGATTGCACTCATGAATGATCTCTAGCGGGAGCAGGATGGGGGTACCGTATCCATCCTTGGTCTTCTTGATCTCTCAGCAGCTTTTGATACCATCACCATGGTATCCTTTTGGGCCAACCTGGCTGATGGTATCAAAAGTTCTGTGCTGGTTCACTTCCTTCCTCCAAGGTCAGTTCCAATTGGTATTGATTGGGAGCAAGAGGTTCAGCCCATGGCCCCTGCGTTGTGGGGTGCTGCAGGGTTCAGTACTCTCTCCGCTCCTTTTTAACAACTACATGGGTGAGATCATCTACCATGGGATGAAGTATCATCAATATGCAGATGATACCCAGTTATATATCTCCATCCCAGGTGACTTGAGTGATGCTGTGACCACCCTTTCACATTGCCTGGAGGCTGTGGGGGTCTGGATGGGATGCAACATGCATAAGATGGAGTGGCTATGGATTGGAGGCCCGCCCAAGGATTTACCACCTTTGGTTTTGGACAGGGTTGCACTGCCCCAGACAAACCCGGTGTGTAATCTGGGGCTCCTCCTGGGTTCATGACTCCTGCTCGAGCAGGTAGTGGCAGTTGTGGCCAGGAGGGCCTTTGCCCAACTTCATGTGATGCACCAGTTATCCTGGATCAGGAGGCTATCCGGTCATTCACTCATGCCCTGGTCATATCTGGGTTAGACTATTGCAATGCACTCTACATGGGGCTACCCTTGAAGAGTATCTGGAAGCTACAGCTGGTTCAAAATGCGGCTATGCAGACAATCTTGGGTGCCTCAGGAATGGCACACATAATACCTTTACTGCAGGAGCTGCATTGGGTTCCAGTTTGCTTCCAGGTCCAATTCAAGGTGTTATTATCTTTAAAGCCCTACATGGCATGGTCCAGGTTACCTGAGAGACCATCTCACCTTTTCACATCAACTCGTCCCACCTGGTCAGGCAAAGAGGACATGTTACAGACCCCATCAGCGAGAGAATGTTGGCTGGAGGGGCCCAGGAGGAGGGCTTTCTCTGCTGTTGCCCCTGCCTTTTGGAATATTTTCCCCCCAGAGGTGTGGTGGGCTCCTACCCTTCTGGCTTTCTGGAAAGGACTTAAGACCTGGCTCTGCCAGCTTGCATGGGGCAACAAGAATGTTAATCTATCCTGGGGGTGACTGGCACCCTGATATCGTTCTCTGAGCTACTTGCCGATTAACATCAATTCTTGGACTATATTTATTTATTATTTATTCAGGACTATTTTATATTGCTTTTTTAATTGATTTTAGCTTCTCTGTAAACCGCCCAGGGTCGTGTTTTTAACGAGATGGGCGGTGACAAATTTGTTATATATATAAATAAATAAATAAATAAATAAATAAATAAATAAATACAAAGAATCAACCCAGATTATAAAGAATGTTTCTTATTTTGGGAATAATCCCCAATTTAGAGGTCTAGCATTTCCTTACTTTGAGGTCTGTAAAATCTTATCCATTTATATTCTGTGCTACAGATTTTCAACTTACTCAAATAAAACAAGTACATGCTCTGGGCTTAATTTTATCTCAAGAGGCAAAGATATGAGAGAACATAATACACACAAAAGAAGAGACAGAGGATAAGCCCAATATATTTCAAGATTTATGTACTTACAATACTTAAGAATAAGTATTAAATAATTAAATAATTCTCTGTGTATTTGAATAAATTATGGATGATCTAAATTTATTTCTAATTGAAACAATTACAGAATTTGAATCTGAATTTATTTTTTCTGTAAAATAAATAGATAAATGAATATTATAGAAAAATAAATCTTTTTTTAAAAAGTCAGTGGGCTTAATTCTATTAATTGAGTGCCAATCTTATAAACTTACAGTGGGTATCACAAAAATAGCAATTATTAAATGTAAAACACCACAGATCAGCATGACAAAATGATCTATTTAGCTGATTTCCAGTATTTCATAAAAAGTGATAGTTATCTTTCATATATTGGATATGGGATTCTCGGCAAAAAGCTTTCCATCTGTATACAAATTCAATCCAGTACAATTACACAGGTTTAATTCGATTTCTCTAGACCTCTAATGTCATCAAAATGAATAGCCCTAATGTTTGTCTATAAAGTATATTTAATACCTTGTGGGATCCCCTTTATTGTCCTTGTCTCTCACTTGGTTCCCTGCCTTCAAAACAAAACAAAACAAAACAGAATTTCAAGCCCATCAACAAAGTAATTGTCCTTAGTTACTACTTTTGCCTGTTTGAAAACATCCTACTGCTAAGCAGTGGCTACAACCATTTCAATATAAATTGCAAGTGTAATATGTATCTGATAGCAACTACGCTGGGCTGAAAATTTGGATAAAAGTATGAGTTTTTATAAAAACACATATTTTAACATGTACAAACATTATATGTTAAATGATTCCTAAATATGATGCATGCCTAAAATATAATATCCAACAACACAACAAAGAAGAACTGTGGTGGATCAGATCAAAGTCCTATTTAGTTCAACCAGATGCCAAGAAGAAATCCTCAAGGACAACAGCAACCTTTCATTTGTATACTACTGCTCTACCACATGTAGTATTTCTGCCAATTCAGGACTGGCATTACACCTGTGTTCTCATAAAGTCATAGCTTTTCAGCAATTCAGCCGATTCATTTCTGGCCTAGCTGCAATACAGAGGAAATGCTGCAAACATTACTTTGCAGCATTAATGAAGGAGCCATGAACCAGGCAATTTCCCACTGAAGAGAACTCTCGCCTTTTTTCCATATCCTGACTCAACTATCCCACATCCTTACTGAAGTCAAGGCACTATTGCAGCTCATAAATCTTGCCATCCAAAGAACATCAGGATCGAAACTGGTCTTCTGAAATATACTGTTCTCTGAATTCCTCATAGTTAAATCTGCTGAAAGGTAGACAAAAAAGATTGCAAGCTCCATGTCGTTCTCTTCCTCCAAAACTAAAGGCAGTATCATTGCTTCTTATAGAAAAAGTAGATATGCAGAGGTTGGGATTACCTCCCCTCTCCTCCAAACCCTTCCAAAACACACACACAAACAAACAAAACCCAGGCTAGGGCTGTTGCCTAGTAACTCAACAAAGAGAAAGCCAGACACTATGTACACAAACCAATAAATTGTATACTAACAGTGGAGATTGTGCTCCTGTTTGGGTGGGATTGAGGAAGAGAAATAGGAAGTGCAAAGAACTCTCTAGTCTCCCTTTACAGGTCATTTCTTGACAACTGGATGAGGAAGCCCTGTGGGTTTGCATAGCCATCTTCCCCATTTCACAAAAAGAAAACTAATAATTTACTATACTGTACCCCCTCCATCCTTTTTTTTTTTTTTGGTCTCTTGTCAAATAAGCAAAAAGGCTGGAGAGAAATAGTTCAGCCTGCTGAACTGGAGGTGAAATTCTACAGGGGTGGGTAAAGATGAAAATAAAGCAAAGGTGTAGAACATGCTCCTTCAATGAAACTATACATTTGGGAACAGAAAGATGGAGCTGGGCATAAATCATAAGCAAATGGTAGGAAGGAGCATGGAGAAAAATATCTTCTGACTCATCATCCAAAAACCACTAACCAGGTAGAGTCTAAGATGCATGAAAATGGCTGTGTGGAAACATGGAAGGATTGAAATAAAAATGCAGTTCACTAAGGTACAGGAAGAAATACAACAGAGACGCCTTTATGATAAAGGTGGGAATAGAAATGGGCCTCTCATGTGGCTGCTCAACTACCTGAGCATTGAAAAAGGATTAAAAAAAAAAACATTCCCAGGGTGGGAAAACCACCTGTGCAGAAATGCTCCACGTTCTCACTTGGAAATATCACAAATTGCTGAATTAAAAGAAAAATCCATAAAGCTACATTATGTATCTATTGTCCTGAAAGCAATTTTGATTTAATTATTACTGTTGTACAGCTTCATGCATCCCTGTGATTTGCATTATTATCATCAATAATAATAACCAGGGTTTGGTGCATGAAAATGTCTTCAAGGCAAATCAATGATGATAATTTCATCTAATCAATATGTTTTAAATTATAAAATTGTTTACTAATACTCAATGATTGAAACTTTGCAATAAGCAAATCCTTTAATAATTAACATTCATACTATTAAAAAGACAAAATGACTTTGCTTACGTTTGTAAGATTCTATCTTCCTTAAATGTAAGATACCAGTGCTTTCAGCTTGCTATATACAGAGGATGTAACACACCATAATTTATAAGCAGCACTTCCTAGTAAATGCCTGGTATAAAATAAAGACTTGGTTGTTGAGTGTGTGCAGGTCTGGCATGTATTACCAATACCTGGTTGGAGGAAGGTGGAGATGTCGCCCTCTTTGAAATTTGCTCACCTGGGTTTCGTATCCTGCATACCACATAGCTATATATATGCTACACTGCTAGTATACAATTTATTGGTTTGCATACGTAGCGGAGGTAGAGTAGTGATGACTGTCAATGACAATCTGATAGTGGCCAGGGGTCCTGCTCTCAAAGTGATGAAATGCAAATGCCTGTTTGTGACATGGGGCCATATGGACACATTAGGAATCTGCTTGTATTCTGTACATTTTGCTGGCTGGCAAGGTCCCTTCCTGACCTCCTGAAGCTTATCTCAGTCTAGCAGATGCTGGGGGATCTGAGGGAAGGCTCTAGAAGTATCCATAGCAGTGAGGTACTCAGCAGAACCAAAATATCAGTGGTTTTCAACCTTTTCCAGACTTAGCCCTAATTCATTGCACAAGCCAGCTCTTGCACTCATTATGGCAAACTTAACTTAGTTGATGGAATCTGCTAAACACATATATTAAATAAAAATTACTGGATAAATCTCTTGTGGGATTACTCAATCATGGACCACAGGCTGGGAGTTGTTGTGCTAAATGTTCAAGGCAAGTGGAAGATATTTGGACTAGACAAAGTCAAAGAGAAGTTAAGAGGCAAGACAGGATAAAAGGCTGAGGGATAAAAAGGATTTAATTGTATTTGGAGGATGGGGAATGGAAGGGAAGCAAATGAAGGGAAGAGCAAAAAAAAAAAAAAAAGCTATAAAGTTAGCCAAAGAGGCAGAAAAGAGAATTAAGTTCGTTCACTGTTTTAAATGAGTAGGATAGCTTTGGGGCAAAGAACCCAATTATATATGTGGAAATCTTGAAATAAGAATGAATGTAAGCACATGTTATATTTAACCTATTCAAAATTTATATTTTAACTTCAGATATAACTAAGTTCTTTCAACAAATTAACATAATATAAAGAGACTAACATACACTTTTATTCTCTCACATGGGCCCACACTAAAACATTGATCTGCAGTGAAGGGTCTCTTTACAAGAGTGATGCTGTCTGTTTATCCAATTCCTTGGAGTCTGAAATAATCTCAGTATATTGTTTGCCCAGAGATATTTCTATTCCAACAAGAAAAGGAAAACCTAGAACAGACTGACAATTACTGAACTGCATCCAAATGCAGAACAATTTAAGAGACTTATGTTTCAAAGTAGTGGACTCCTTATTTCCTGACAGTTGAAATATGCACTAGGATCCAAGAGACTTGTCATGTTTACATATCATCATGGATTTACATCAAGGAGCAAATGTACAACTCAGTACTGCTCTGAAGTGTTAATGAATCATAACCTTTTACATGAATCATGTAAAAGAACAATACCTACTGATTTACCAGAGGACTATAAGAGGGGTCTCTACAGAGAGTTTTTTTGCAGTGAAGACCAAGTGCTAAGCATGCAAAAGCTAATTGAATAGTGTTTAATAATACAAATACACATAAGAGCATCTTTGGAATAATTAAATTCAACCTGTTGGGAATTTTATATCAAGCACCCTTTATCAATTCTTCTCCACTGTCTAATTTCTTGTTTAAAGTGTGTCCAGATGAATAGGGTCTCACATATACATATAGATTTACAGGGAGACCTGCTTAGCACCCAGTAGTTCACTTACTAAACCACAGTGGAACAAGCATTTTTATATGTGCAATACTTTTAGAGTGAAGAAGAAAACCAGATCAGAATATTATTGCTAATAATAATGCTTCCATACTAAGCTCTCTGCCCATATTATTATACTACGGTATTTTTCCAGCTATAAATAGTAGTATCCATAATTCTAAGCCCCTGTAATATTCTGGTTCGGGAAAATATTGTAATAAATATATTCAGCATAAACTAAATTTGAGCAGATTATTTACCCACATCCTAGCTCACAGGAAAATGATTTAGCTCATGAAAGATGATTTTTGAAAAAGATTGAATCTACATGAGATATTTGGAAGCTCCCTTGGTCCAGCATTGGTACATATAATTTGGTATTGTCTATACCACAGGCAGGAAACTTCTGGAAACCAGGAATTGCATTCAGTGTTTATTGGGGCAAGAATGGATGGACTGATGAGGAGAAACAGGAAAATAGGAAAACAATATTTTCTGGTTTGTTCACTTGAGAGATACATTGCTATTTTTTGTGAATTTCCCACCTCCAGATGATGGGAAACTACTAATGTTTTTCAGCAATTGTACTAGTGAATTTTGGAGAGGGCCCAAAGGGCCACGCTAAGGGTTGGGGGTTATGTGTTTAGATTGTGTATTGCAATTTACAATGACCGGCAGTGATGGTAGGATTTCAATCAGGAATCTTAACCAACTCTAGCTGAAGAGGTTAGAGAGTGAACCAAGACCATCTGCATGCAAACGTATGCAACAGGAATGAGCAATAGTTCTTTTCCATGTAAACAACAGGAATCAATAGGTTATAAAATCTGTTGCTGATTATATAATTATTAAACTATATTATATAATTATGTTAAACAATCTGTTAACAATAGATAAAAGCCCAAATCCAAAGGACATCAAAAATCTCACATCTTTGTATAATTGACATAGTTTGTGACCTTAATTTGTTACCTAAATGTTACAATCACTCTGCATTTGTAGCTCTGTTACTAATTTTTAATCAGTAATTTTTAATATTAATGTGAGAGCCAGAATAGTGCAGTAGTTAAAGGTACCAGGCCAGAAACCAGGAGAGCAGGAGTTCTAGTCCCACCTTAGGTCCAAAGCCAGCTGGGTGACCTTGGTGGGTCACTCCCTCTCAGCCCTAGGAAGGAAGCAAGGGCAAACTACTTTTGAAAAACTTTGCCAAGAAAACTACATGGATTTGTCAAGACTTACTTAAAGACAAAAACAACAACAATACAGATCTAATTTATACAGTATTTTTCAGAGAGAATAAATAAGAAGAGAAGTTGCTGACTGAAGAAATATACAGTATACACTGAAGAATATACTATGTTTGCTAATCTCAAAGAAAGTGTTAACTTTGGAAATGCTGTACACAAACACTGTTACAAGAATTAAGGCTTGATTTCAGTCGATATGAGAAAAAAACTTTGCAGGAAAGGTGAGTTCTGAACAGAAAGTAGAAGAATTGTTTGATTAAATGGATGCAGTGTCTGAATATAGTAATAGAGATGCGACAGTGGAAATTCAAAGGAAGAATATTCAATTTACTTCAAAGACTATACTCAAAATTGGTATAAGATGTTTTACTGTTGGTATATCACTCCAGCAAAAATAAACAATTCTTTATCCAAAAAATGTTGAAAATGTTACAAACAGGTTGGATTTTTAAAAATATATATATGGTAGAAGTAGTAAAGCCTAACAATGCTGGAAAGTGATTCATTGTAGAATTGAACAAATTTTGAAAATTGTAATCCCACTACAACCCAAGGTGTTCTTATTAAATTTCACTAAACCATATATTCCTTCAAAATATACTAAATTAGAATTATATATATTAACGGCTGCAAGGATTCTATATGGTTTTATTGGAAAAGATTTCTGATTTCCTCTTTGGAAGAATAGCAAACTAAACTGGGAGAACAAAACTGGTGAATGTGCAGCTATGGTAAAACTGACAGTATATATTCATAATTTAATTTAAGCAGGAATGGCTCCCCTCTATATGACACATTACACAGCAAGGCAGATTCAGACATTTGGTATATGGCTTCTAGGAAAAGAATCAAGAGATGAATTAAAAACAACAGATGAAATGACTTAAACAGATATAAGTAATAAACTCCAATGTTTAATATTAAATATTAAAGTTAGCATAAATATTTAAGTAGTGGTTAGTGGCTGGGGAAAAAGAAGGGGAGGGAAGGCGAGAATGTGTCACCAAACTTCCCCTTCACAGTGTTTTCACTTATGTTCTATTTTTCAATTTTCAATTTGCCTTTTGTATTTTTATTCTTTATTCTTTGGTACTTTTTAACCTTATGCAGATTGGTCGGTCGGTCGGTCTGTCTGTCTATCTCGCACACATATAAAAGTATTTCATGATCTGTAACTGAATTTATTTGTTCCATCTCTGTTTTATATTCTTTCAAAAGTATGTAACAATAACATGGGTTGGGGGAGAGAAGAAAAAAAAGTAGAAGGAAGGCAACTTTCAGACATGAAGAAAACTAAGGCAGAGTGAGCAGAGTTGGTTAACATAACGGGAGACTTATGAGGAACCTGGGAAGAGAAAGGTGGAGCAACCCCATAACTTTCTTGCCTGTAATCAAAGTGCTTCCACTCCAAGACAGCAACATATTATATATCCAATCCATATTTTCTGAGGGTTTTCTCTGAGAAAACGGTTCCTTGATTTGTGGGACAGATTTCCTGCAGCTTCCATTTTCTCATCACAATGCTAAAATTTATTTCTTGGCACAGACTCTTTTCAGTTTAAATTCCTACATGATAAATTCTCTCCTCCTGAATTTTCCTGATGGAAGCTCTATACAGTTTTCAGGGAACTAAATCAGAGGTTACAAAATTTACTACTGTATTTACTTTTCGTCTTACAGAAGCAATTTTCATGGCAACATGAGCATTTATCTTGTGCTCAGTTATTACGTGGAGGACAACAGTGCATTAGATGAACAGAATACCTGCAGGCAGGTAAGGCAGATTTAATTTAGTTGTTGACTTGCACTCCTATGTTTTATTCTGTCAAGATAACAGGTACTTCACTGGAAATATAAAGAGAGAGGCAGTATAGAAAATAGCATAAGCAGCAGCAGCCACAATTTTTAATAACGGTTTGATTCCACTTTGATGAAACCAATTGTTTATTTTGGCACATGGGTAAAGCAGAATGGCACAAAGAACACTTGAAGCACATTTTCAGTTGCTTGATAGGACACGCCACATCCTTTATACAGTGGGGCAAAAAAGTATTTAGTCAGCCACCAATTGTGCAAGTTCTCCCACTTAAAAAGATGAGAGAGGCCTGTAATTTTCATCATAGGTATACCTCAACTATGAGAGACAAAATGGGAAAAAAAATCCAGAAAATCACATTGTCTGATTTTTAAAAAAATTATTTGCAAATCATGGTGGAAAATAAGTATTTGGTCAATATCAAAAGTTCATCTCAATACTTTGTTATATATCCTTTGCTGGCAATGACAGAGGTCAAACATTTTCTGTAAGTCTTCACAAGGTTTTCACACACTGTTGCTGGTATTTTGGCCCATTCCTCCATGCAGATCTCCTCTAGAGCAGTGATGTTTTGGGGCTGTCGCTGGGCAACACAGACTTTGCCCAACTCAACTCCCTCCAAAGGTTTTCCATGGGGTTGAGTTCTGGAGACTGGCTAGGCCACTCCAGGACCTTGAAATGCTTCTTACGAAGCCACTCCTTCATTGCCCGGGCGGTGTGTTTGGGATCACTGTCATGCTGAAAGACCCAGCCACGTTTCATCTTCAATGCCCTTGCTGATGGAAGGAGGTGTTCACTCAAAATCTCACGATATATGGCCCCATTCATTCTTTCCTTTACATGGATCAGTCGTCCTGGTCCCTTTGCAGAGAAACAGCCCCAAAGCATGATGTTTCCACCCCCATGCTTCACAGTAGGTATGGTGTTCTTTGGATGCAACTCAGCATTCTCTCTCCTCCAAACACAACAAGTTGAGTTTAGACCAAAACATTCTACTTTGGTTTCATTTGACCATATGACATTCTCCCAATCCTCTTCTGGATCATTCAAATGCTCTCTAGCAAACTTCAGACAGGCCTGGACATGTACTGGCTTAAGCAGGGGGACACATCTGGCACTGCAGGATTTGAGTCCCTGGCAGCATAGTGTGTTACTGATGGTAGCCTTTGTTACTTTGGTCCCAGCTCTCTGCAGGTCATTCACTAGGTCCCCCCATGTGGTTCTGGGATTTTTGCTCACCGTTCTTGTGATCATTTTGACCCCACAGGGTGAGATCTTGCATGGAGCCCCAGATCGAGGGAGATTTCAGTGGTCTTGTATGTCTTCCATTTTCTAATTATTGCTCCCACAGTTGATTTCTTCACACCAAGCTGCTTGCCTATTGCAGATTCAGTCTTCCCAGCCTGGTGCAGGTCTACAATTTTGTTTCTGGTGTTCTTCAACAGCTCTTTGGTCTTGGCCATAGTGGAGTTTGGAGTGTGACTGTTTGAGGTTGTGGACAGGTGTCTTTTATACTGATAACAAGGTCAAACAGGTGCCATTACTACAGGTAACAAGTGGAGGACAGAGGAGTCTCTTAAAGAAGTAGTTACAGGTCTGTGAGAGCCAGACATCTTGCTTGTTTGTAGGTGACCAAATACTTATTTTCCACCATGATTTGCAAATAAATTCTTTAAAAATCAGACAATGTGATTTTCTGGATTTTTTTTCTCATTTTGTGTCTCACAGTTGAGGTATACCTATGATGAAAATTACAGGCCTCTCTCATCTTTTTAAGTGGGAGAACTTGCACAATTGGTGGGTGACTAAATACTTTTTTGCCCCACTGTATTTCAAAAGAAAAGGAATGTCAGCAGGTAAGGCAATTTTTTTGTAATGCCTCTGAATGCAAATACAGAAAGCAACAGGGTTTGGTTTTTTAAACAGATTTTCCCCACAAAATCCATTTCTACTGTATTACTAATCACTTTTTTATAACAAGTAAATACACCTGAGAAACAGAAAATGTAATTAGACAATTAAGGTTTCTCTGTGTGGTTGTTTTAACACAGTTCTATCAGCAGCCAAAATGCTCATTCTCTAATCTGCAGCATTTCCAAGAGGATATATCCTTTATTTGTCAAAATGTCCCTTGTGGAGAACCACAGAAAGTGCAACTGACTTATAATTAAAACCTCAAAAGGGGTATATTGCAGGTACCATTTCACTGGGGAAGACAGACAACCGTGTTTCCTACATAAAACCAAAAAGGAAAAAAAAAAAGTTGATCAATTTTATTGACTAAAATGTATCCATGGGATTCTGACCAAAAGTCTTTGGTCAAATTTGCTATTCATCTTTCATGAGAAGTTAAAGCCTTAAATTAATAAAATAGTATTAATATTGCATTACATAATATTGACATAGTAATAATATAAGGTATCATTGCAACCAAAACTCTTCACATGAACTATTTAAAGAAAATGGTACACTAATGCAAACAACAAGTTTTTATTTATGTATTTAGTTTTAGATTTCTATTTCGATTTCAGAAGCTGAGGGCATACTGCATACACACTACCTCTACTGAAAGTAACCCTGCGTAATAGGTTGAGCAGAGAATGAATGAATAGCCCAAAATCATCCAGTGAGTTTCCTTGCCTTGAAGCTGGACTTGAACTTGGGTTTCTTTGATCTTAGTTCACCGCCATAGCTATTATATCCTGGGAGTTCTCTTTCACTAGAATATATGGCAAGTTCTGGCTTGCAAAATTTTCACCTGGGGCAGAGAAGAACTAAACATAATTGCAGCCTTCCAGATCAAGCTGCTCAGGGAATGAATATTTCTAGTTGTAATTCACTAGAATTACCATTCATCATATCCCTTCTCCCTAGATTCTTTGTGTTTGCTCCAACATGAAGACAGGTTATGCCAAATGCCTCCCTGGTAGCACAGACCCTTTGGGCCATCTCGGCCATTCCACTTGTTTGCCACTCACACTATCAAAGATGAAGGTCTGATTACAAAGGCTCCTGGGTCTTTTCTATTTTGATATTGAGAATGCTCAAAAGTGACACCTAAAGGTTAACTGGCACCTACCACTATGCTGGTCAGCCTTTATAGCACTGAACCTAGGAAGTAGTCTCACTCAGGTATAATGATGCTGACAATCTGTGTTGAGTTTTAGCCACACTTAGCTGGAAATCTTGCACTAGTTCTAAATAGTCTTTTATCAAATTTTCACTGAAATTTTCAAGTGAAGGATACTGTAGGAATCTCAGAGCTATAAAAGTGGAAGCAAAGCTGGCTAGCTATGCTAGAACTGTGCTTTGCATGGTGTTTGAGGGACTACAGCAATATGCAAGGAATACCTCTGAGCTGCTGGGGATGAATGGAATTTGTTGGAGACTTGCTGTGATCAGTGGGTCCCCAATAGATCCTCACTGTGTTAGATTAACTTCTTGGGGCAAGTATGTCCCTCACTTACATTGACAGAAAACCACAAGAAAAATAGAGGAGGTGTGTAAAAGGTACAATAAATACTAAAAATCAGAGAATACATCATTAACAACATACAAAAAGATTGATGGCATGTGGAACCATTAAAATATTTCCAAGTACCTTTAAGATGAGCCAGCCTATCATCCACTTGACTATTTTCAGTGCCCAGCAGAGATTCTGGTAGAGATCAGTATTTACTAGTCCAGGATCTACAGCATTAGCCGTCACGTGGCTCCCTTCTAACGTCAGGAGATGTTGCAGTCGATAGCTGAATAATACAAGGGCAAGTTTGCTTTGAGCATAAGCTCCGTAGGGTGAATACAAGCAACTGTACATGGGAAAAAAGAAGAATCATATAAAAATAAATATAATTTCAGAAGGTAGCACAGTTCTCAGATACTTGCTTGTGGTAACTTATGAAAGGGAATTATGAATTATGAAAAGGAAATGTCGGGCCTAGCCCAAGGAAGGCCAAGAGACCATGCAGAATCAATCCAGCAAGGTTTATTAGCTACAACCCCTTAACAAGAATGTTCCCAGACTGAAACCAGTTCCCAGACTCAGCCAGTTCACACCGATGGATTTTCTTAGGGAGGTGCCAGTCTCCTCCGCTTATCTCTTCCTCGCTCCTCTGGAGATGAGAGCACCTTCTTTACTCCCCTCCCACCATTCCAGTCCATCACAGGAAATTATGAAAAGCTGCAACACAGCAGGAAGACTCTCCATAATCACTTATTATCTTGCTGGAACCAATGTACCCTATACTGAGTGATTTATGAAAAATGTTTGAGAAAAATTACTATAAACCAGAGGTGGGCAACCTTTGGCAACTAGGGACCTTACTGAAGACTTGGGAAGAGACCGAGTGGATCAAGCTTTCCTTGGTTTCAGGAAAGAGTTCTAGGAAGCCTGTTATAAGACCTGCAATTTTAATTTATCTTTTGCATAAAAATAGTAAAAAATGATGCCACCATTTCTCACAACAGTTGTCAAAGGAGACTCCAGAAGCTACAGGGGATGATCACATGCAGCTGTGGGCCATAAGTTTTCAGCCTCTACTGTAGACTATAATCAAAAAGTGTCTCAAAGCACTATCTCACACTAACAATTTTTTTTAAGGTATATATTTTGTGAGTTTACCCCTTTTAAAGTTTGTTAGTGTTTAAAGGTACTACTAGATTCCTTCTGATTTCTGGCTAACATAGACTGACATGTCTGTCCTCCTACAATATAGATTGCAGTACAAGCCAAAAAACCCTGTTCTTCTTTAGAGTATTAGAATGAAAAACTCAGAATACCATATATGATTCTATTTTCTCTGATTTCCAGAAATCCAATCTTGCTTCTAATACAGACAGTCCCATGCTATAGGGTTTACAAGCCAGTCCTGTGGCAATTATCTACTGTACATTAAACAGTAAGTATGCTTTGAATGAGAGCCAGTTTAGTGTAGTACAGTGATTAAAGGCACCGAACTAGAAACCAGGAGACTGTGAGTTCCAGTTCCGCCTTAGGTACAAAGGCAGCTGGGTGATTTTGGGCCTGTCACTCTCAGCCCCAGGAAGAAGACCATGGCAAGCCACTGCTGAAAATCTTAGCCAAGAAAACTGCAGAAACTCCTCCAGGCAATTGCGAGGAATCAACACTGACTTGAAGGCACACACACAGCTTTAAATACAATGGAGAACAAAGTAAACATGAATATAGGATAAAAACAATTTTCCACAGTAACATAATTTACATTAAAGAATGTTGACGTGGGCTGAGTAACTCAGAAATGATAAGGTCTAATTTTTTATATATTCATTTCAAATCACCTTCCTAGAAATGTATAAATCTTCTGTTCAAATAGTATTGAACATGCCAGTGTTAAGAATGGGAAATTTCAGTAGGACTCGGAAGATTGCCATTCTTGAGCCACAACACTCAAGTGTTAATGTGAAACTTAATCTAATTCATGTTTTATTGTGCAGACATATGATTGCAAAGCCATGAGTCATCAATTAGCACATTACTGGGTTTGGCTTTTTTTCATGCATATTTAATACATGGCTTATAGTACTTGGTACACACCCTGTGATCAGATCCCCAAATGCCCATATTGAATGCATCTGATTATGATGTCACTGAAGTAGTGTAATTATAAGAACTTCTTCAACATTAATAATGAATAAAATTGGAGAAGGTCAGCACAGGCTTATGCGATGAGAAAGGCACTCAAGAGATCACATTTAGAGAAAAACTAGAAAATCTATCTGGTATTTAGACTTAATAAACTGTTGCCTGTTTATTACTATTGTATTTATTTAATATGAAAATGAGGATTTCATATAACTACCTGGAGATGGTGATCCTTATACTTTTGCTGTTAAGAACAGAAGATGGGAAAGTCTGGCACTGACAGGACTATCTATCTATCTATCTATCTATCTATCTATCTATCTATCTATCTATCTATCTATCTATCTATCTATCTATCTCCCATGTTTCCTTTGTGTATAGGGAGACAATCATACATTCAGACTCACATGGGCAAAATTTGGTTGCATTATTATTATTGATGCTATTATTTTATTTAAGGGATATAAATTAAGCACACAAATATAATTTATCTCCTGTTCTATTTATAGAATTCTGTTTTCTGTTTTTTTTTCCATTTGGGTTTCCTTGTTAAACTGTTAAACATTTCTCCCATTAACTGCCCATCAGCTACGATATTTGTCAGGAAGAAATAGATGTGATTGCATTATGTATCTGCTGGATAAGACACACTCATTTAATAACAATTCAGATTGGTGATTATAAAAATACGAAAATGCAAGGCGCTGCGAGAGTAAGAACGAATGTTTTAATCTTATGCTTAGCTAACTTATTCTTATACTATTGTATATGAGTTAATCAACTAAGATTTACTACCACTTAGTCTTACTCTTCTAAAACAGCAGGGAATACAACATATTGTAGCATTGGTACAATATTGTACCAATTGGGGTAGCAACTGGTGCTAGCATATTGTATCATTGGTATGAATCTTCCAAATATAATATTAGGGTCTCTGGAATCAAACTTCTAGCCAATCCCAAAGGGCACCTCAAGGAGTGTCTGCAGTGAATGGTAAAAAAAAGTCAAAATGGAGGCCACAATGGTGTGATTAAAGCTCTGCCTTGTTTTTGTGTGTATCACAAAACACATGAAAACTGTATGAAGCTTCAATCGTGCCACTGTGGCCACCATCTTGACTTTTTGACCACAAGCTACAGACACCCTTACGCTGCTTTTATACCAATTCAGTATCCCCCAAAATATATACTGATAAAGATATATCTAAGTGATACCGCCTTCTCCCTTTGGCACACACAACCATGATGTGATAAAGTATGTGTTCAGATTAATAATGGATATAATTAACATGGTGCACTCAAAAAAAAAATCAGTTCCACTTTCTAGATCAGTGTTTTCAAACTTGGCAACTTTAAGATGTGTGGACTTCAACTCCCAGAATTGTTTGTATGTGCAAGAAAATTATTTATTCCTCTGTGGTGTTGATAGAGGTGAAGGAATTTTTATTATTGTAGGCCCTGCAGCAGCTTGAGGTAGAGCAGTGATTTTTGCTCTTTGCATTTTGAGATTAGCAAGTTTGAAGATGATAATGGGTCATCCAAAATGGATTATTTCTTATTTCCTATCTAAATCTTCTTGACTTAGAATCTGTTTCTGTTATGAGTGACGAGGCCAGTGTGTGTGTGTGTGTGTATGTAAAATAAAACTTAAGACATGAAATAGTGAAAACTATAAACATAATTATTGATATTTCTGCCATCACAGAAAATTCAATTACATGCAGGAGTCACACTTTTACCAAGATGCCAGTGCTTTGGTCAATATGGAAGCAAAAAGCTACTATGTGCTTGCCCTTCAGTAATATGAATAGAGTATTTTCAACAATGTTATATGGTGCATTGAACTGAGAAATAGTGACGTCTTCCAGTCAACAGTGCAATCCCGCATGATACAAGTCAAACTCTCCCTCTACAATCAGTCCCACAGTGTTATCACAGTGGACTGGCAAGCATTGCCTCTTCTTGTCACTATGTTGTTTTTGCAATAATCCTCTAAATATTAATTCAAGGCAGCAAATACAGTACAGCTTCAGAAGCAGTTCAATATATCTCTGCTTTGTGCTTCAGATGGTTTCTGTCCTTTCATTGGAGGAATTTTTGTCTCACCTCATTTTCTAGCTCTTGGCTTCCATTGTTACAAAGAGGTAGTAAGATTAAGTGTCCAATGCAGAATGGTTTGTAATATTAACTGAAATAGCTATTTAATGTGCACATTTTCCTGTATGTTTTTCAATCCAAAAAAGAAACTTCATCCTTAATGCTCAATTAAACAAGTCACTTCTTTTCACTTTCTCTCCCTCTTTCTCCTTCCAGAAGCTATTCTTGCTTCTATTACACCCAAGAATAAACATATTTTTGCACAAATTCCTTCTTCTCCTTTAACTGATGAAAAATTACATATGGTCGAGAGTATCTTGCACCATATCTTATGTTAGAATGGAACAACTCTCCTTATTTTGCCTGATACAGTACCTTGTACTTTAGGTGTTGTTTTCTCATGTTCCACTGAACACAAGGCTCAGCATTATATGTGAAAAAAGAATATAACATAACATTAATCTGAGTTGGTCTTCAATTACTGTTTCTTTTGTGTTATGTTCTTTTATTCATTTACCTATTGCTATTTAAAATGTACACATTATTAAGGAGAAACGGATGTATACTGATTGCCAGGTAGAATAAATACATCAAGGACTACTTCATGACAATTCTAACTTTCTGGAGGCCTTTTACCTATCCAGACTTTTGTTTGAGCTCCCTCTTTAGTGATATGTAATTGAGTAGAGCTTACAATTAGAGAGCTATAATTAAATTACTGCTGCCAGGAGTCAGGATTTTTTGGTTTGCAAAAACTTAGTATATATTTTTATATCAAGGACTAAAAATCTGGGTTGGTACTTGGAGATTGAGACGGTCACAATTATTTCCAGGCCCATAATGAGTTTTGAGAGCACTCTGTTCTGCCTGAAGACTGATAGTTCACTTATATATTAAGCTGGAACACACTGAAAAGTCAGTACAGCTTGTTCAGGTAAAGTGGACAGCAAAGCATGGAGTGACTGTTGATATTACTCCCACTTTACCAATGAGCAAAGTAGGTAAAGTAGGCAGCAAAGCTAGAATAAAGTTTTACGAGTGCTCCCACTTCACCTGCTCAAGCCAAACAGTGCGTGTGCACTAAGGCTGAGAATGGTCAAAACTCCTTCTAGCTTTCCCTTAGAGGCAAAGTGGCTTATTCATGCAGAGCTATACCAAGACCAAAGCACATTCTTAAAGGCAAAGCAGGAGCAAAATCCTGAACAAGTTTTGAAAGACTGCTAAACCCTTTAGCCATCTGTTGAAAAATCTGCCAACCACAGCAGTTTTTATTTTATATTTTTTAAAAAGTATTTTGTTAGTTTATTTATTTTATTTATACATCAAATTTGTCATCTCATTAAAAAGCAACTCTGGGAGGTTTACAGAAAAAATAAAATCAATTAAAATACAATATAAAAGCAGTTTTAAATAAATAATAGATTCCAAGAATTGATGGAATTGGCGAGTAGCTCAGGGAGCGTCATCAGGCGCCAGCCACGCCCAGGACTGTTTAGAGCTCTTATCGCCCCACACAAGTTGGCAGAGCCAGGTCTTTAGCCCTTTCTGGAAAGCCAGGAGGGTAGGCGCCCGCCACACCTCGGGAAGGAGAATATTCCAAAGGGTGGGGGAAATGGCAGAGAAGGGACTCCTCCTGGTGCTTTGCGTTATTTATTTAGCTTTATTCATGTGGGAGCTCACATAAATTTATCATTTTATGGGCAACAGTATCATAATGTTTGAGAACCTCCTTTTTAAACATAAAATCCTTCCACTTAGTTTCTCAATCTACTTTCCTCCAATTCTTATAAATAATCTAAACTGCAGAAACATCACACTGATAATAAAGGTATTTATTGCCAAAGCCATGGTATTCCCAGTTACGTTACATATCACTGTGAAACCTGGGCCAGCAGAAAGAATGAAGGCAAACTGATGCCTTTGAATTATGGTTCTAGTCAATTGTTGATAATACCTTGGACTGCAAAAAGAACCATTGATTCAACACTAGATGATGTAAAAGCAGACAGTTCACTGGAAGCACTAACAATGAAGCTAAAGCTTAAATATTTTGGACACATAATGCAAAGGTAAGAATTATTGGAGAAGCCCCTGATACTGAGAAAAGTTGAAAGCAATCTTCAAAGATTGACAAAGACAAGTTACTATCACTAATAATACAAGTATACCCATTCAGAGAAGCAGTTACTGACAGGGAATTATAGCAAAATTGTTTGCGAGTTGTCCAGAGTCACATATGTGAGATGGGTGGCTATATAAATCGGTAAAAATGAATGAAATGAAATGAAATGATGTCCAGTGAGTTACATGGAATCAGACTTGAGGCACAAAAAATCTATTAAGAATTAATCCAAGCCATTTTGCTATACACCTTCATAAAAACACTACATACAATAACAGTTCTTAATGCAAGTCCACATGTATTTGAAGATATTTAAATATCTTCTTAATAATTATGCCTATATTTGTGACATGCTACATATATTCCATCCTCTAGTGGCAATTTTGGCATCAGACTTCCAAATGCTTTGAAGAAGTTCAAACATAGAAGTCAGATATGTCTGTCTGATATCTTCTCTTTTATAAGTACTACTATGTTGAAATAATTTGTACTTAAATTGTACTTTAAACACTGATCATTAGGTAGAAATATACCTGTATTTAATTTCCTAGAGATATCTGTCAGGGAAGTAACTTACAGCAATAGTCACAGCTCTTACTACCTGTACAATTTGTGCAATTCTATTTTTGTTGCCAAGAAAATGTAATCTAGCTGCACACTAGATTACTCACACCGCCACTTGAAACCATTTCGGAGTAGAGTAGAATAAAAATACCAGGACTAAATAAATAGCTGACAATAGGTGTGGAACTCATTTGTCATTTTCTGCACACTACTCATACCTTACTGCTTAAATCTATAGCTTAGAAGTTACACAAACTTTGAAAATTAGTAATGTAAAAGGAGGAGCATTGATCTCTTATTTTTTGTTATATGAGAATAACATGAAATACTCATGGCAACTGCATGAAATTGACTGGTCTTTCGATTAAAATGGATGGAAAAAGACCTCCAGGCGAGACAACGGATTTTGCAGATAAATTGTTAGCACTATTGTCCTTAGTCTCCTAGTGACTGCGATGCATATCTATATAATTTTCTTTGCAACAATTCAGAAGTGATTGCCACTGTCTTTTTCTGGAATGCTTTTTCTGTTTCTTTAACTATATGTATAACCTGCTTTAAATAGTTTTGGGTGAAGAATACCATCATCAAATAAATAAATAGTGTTTTTCCCACAGTAGTTGCTTCTTCTTTTTTTAATCTTCATTTATGATTAAGTATACTTATATAAAATAGTGTTTTCCAGTTATTTGGCTTATTTTCTTTAAATGGTGTGTGTTCACACACATATACATGAACTTGTTTATTTATAAATGAATGCCAGACAGCAAAGAAAAGGAAATATTTACGGGTGTATTTACTGTCTGAATATAATGACAGTACTCCTACAACAACGGGTGAGCAGCCAGATCTGTTCTACTTATGAAGTCTGCTAGATACTTGCTTCTAACCAGTAGTGGAAAAATTGCTAAAAAGAGACTTGTTCTTCTCTTCTATGGAATGAGCCACACTTAATTTCAAATGAGCCTTCATATATATTGAATTAATTTGACAGAGAGCTTCTTGAAGTAGTTGTCCTTCAACAGAACAGCATAGCCATAGTCATGTATGGTATGATTGTGAGTGATTGCTGCTAGTTTTCCTAACATATTGCTTGCACTCAGTTATCAACATCACTATAGTCATCGAACAGCAATTGCTTCCTTAGATCACAAGGCAGAATATATGTATGGTTGTTGTTTTTTTAAATAAATCAGTCTCTTAATATAATACTTTGCAATGTTTATGAATCACAGCTATCTAAGTGGTCTTTAGTTTCATAGTGATCACAGCACATATGGAATTATTATCTGGTTTACTTCTTCTGTAACTACGTTACATTATATACATGCACACACTTTTAAAAATTTTTTGCTCTTGTCATCTTTCTTGATATGCAGGCATTTCTCCTCTTTGATATATTCAACTACTCTCCTCTCTATTGAAGTGGAGTTAGAATATAGCTCAAGATTTCATCTCACCTTTTGCCTTTTCCCCCTCCCTATCTATCTTTCATCTTGCCTCTAATCCTACTTAAATCCCCATCTTCTACATAAGCTATTTTAAATTCTGGATGTTATTTTTCACACTACCATTATCTTCTACAGCTTTGCAATCTTAGAGCTCTCTGTTCTGCTTCTGTTGCTAAGTACAAACAACTGAAGTTGGCTAGTTCTTCCAGTTTATTTTCTTTCCTTCTTAATATAACAGCATCTTCCTGCCCTTATAAAATACTGTAACAATGAAGTAAAGAATATTATTTATTTCATTCCATAAATCAGCCTTGTTCAAATTCTGGGTACAATATTTTTCATAATCAGTCTTTAACCTTGCTTTAATCACTTTTTTTTTTAAGGTACAGGATTATGATTAGTCTATTTGCTTTGTGAGTTCTATAAAAATGAATAAATTCAAATCTATCAACATGTAAAAATATAAAATTGTTCTTGTATTCCCCCACCCCACCCTGCTGAAGATTCCTGCCTCCATATAGACCAAGCTTCATTAAGGTCATGATGAACAGAGAGAGAGAGATGGCAAGAAGCTGAGGGCTGGCCATTTGTGGGAATGGCAGGGCTGATGATTGACACCTGTCCTGCCCTCCAGCCATCAGTATTTATTTCAAGACCAGGTCAATGGATCTTTGGTAGTCTTGGGCTCTAGCTGGTACTACTGAATGCCAGGTTGATATGTAATAAGACTGCCCTTATCCATGAATTGGTTGTGGATGAGACGGCAATCTGGCATGTGTAACTGAGACCTGGATGAGAACCTCAAACAGTGCCATCTGGGTCCCAGGAAATGGGCTTCTCTCTTGCAGCGGAATGGCATCTCCTTAGAAATTTGTACAGCCCCCACCCTGACCTTATTTAAATTCAATTATCTGAATTCAATTTACTTGCTTTTTGTCCTGGCTCTGCCCTTAATTTTTGGAGTGTGGCTTCAAACTTGCACATTAATGTCAGTACACACTTTTAAAATGGGTGGTTTACATATATTTACTGTATGAAGGTACTCTGTCCTGGTCTGGCTCCAGAGGCACTTAGCAATATTAATTGACAAAGAAGGAAGACAGGGCAGTGTGAAAGTTTGTATCTTCCTCTTTCTGGGTATCAAATTCAGGATCCTTTTCCTTTCAGGCAAATACAGTAATATTCAGTACTTGAGTTTTCAAAGATTTAAAACTACTAAAATCTAAAAGAAACAAAGAAAGCTTTTGAAAGCTGAAGAATTTCTGCAGGGACACACTCAGGACATGAATCTTTCTGATGCAAAATCTCCTAGGGCTTCTGAATTTATCATGCTCTTATAATAAGGGTGCAACAACAAATACTAGGGCAAAAGGTGGGTTCAGGATATAATTACTGGTTAGACTTCGAATCCCCTGTGTATGTGGGCAGGAATCATTATACTATTTGTCAAAATTTAATTTAATCTCTATCACGGTAAAAGGTAAAAATGGAAACAGATGAGATCAATAGATGTGATCATAATAGCTACTCATAGAATAAGTTATTGAAGTTGAGGGTTGCTCTTAGTAAATGCCAATGTAATGTTTGATTTACAGTCATTGTGTAAACCATGAGCTGTTAACTCAACTGACTTAACTTTTACAAAGGGAACTCCCTAATTGCTCCCCCATCCTAAAGGATTTGGAGTCAGGATCTTAAGGAGCAGGGCTGCTTCTTGTTTTCCCATTGAAAGGAAGCACACCATTTCAAACATATGAAGGCTCTGAAGGCAAATGGAAATGCTTCTGTTGAAGTAACTGATGGACTTTTGTAACAGGGAAAAGAGAGTTAATTGTCCATTGAGAAGAATTTTTACCCTGGAATGAATGTGCATTGTTATAGGCGCGTTGCCTGCTTAACTGTGTACATGCAGTTTCAGAGAAATGCAGGAAAGAAAAAGCTGCACACATAAATTACATGTTAATTGAAATAACATTAAGTCTTGTGCTAAGCTAAAGCTTTGCAAAATGAAATGAGGATGCTATTTCAGCTTTTGATAGCAAGGAAATAAGTATTTGCATGAGTTGGAGATTTGCAGCACAGTTCAAATACTTCTCCCACGTTCGGTGATAAAATACTTAAAACTGTATTTGTTCCATTAATTTTTTATACGTCAAGAAAACTAAAGTGATAGGTATAGAAAGAGGGGGAGAAGAACAGGCCAATTCCTCCACTCCTCTGAGGAGCATCCCTAAATGAAATCTATGTATTTTGCAATTACAAAACACTATTTCCTAATCTGAGTGTTTTCTGAATGTGTTGATTTTAACTTCCAGAATGCTGAACCATTGCTGCAAATTATGGGAAATGAAGTACGTACATCAGAAAGATATCCACTGTGGGAATCTCACTGGGGCGTACTTGTATCCAGCGATTGAAATTCCAAATGAACTGTGAGCTCCTGATATCAAAATTGTGCTCAGACTAATGCTTCTTGAAAAACTATCCTTACTCCCACCCGATTCTACACTGTAAACCACTTCTGAAACTGCAGAAATATTTTAAAGCAATGTGTGAAGTTACTGTGGTTTAAAGAAGAAAGCAAAAGCCCACTGGAAATGGAGATGCCTTGGGCGTGCCTAAAATCAATCTCTGTACTTCAGCCAACAGATCATGATCCTGGGCATGCACTTTGTGTCCTACAGAAAGCAAAAACTGTTCTAACATGCAGTTTGCATGTTGCATTCCATTAAGATTTAATGCTACTTTCCACAGTAAGCTTTTTGCTCCAATGTTTTAGGACTAATATTCAACATATGCAACTCCAAATAATAACTATATTAAGTTATAAATACATTTCCTGCAATAGCTTTACTGGTATGATTTGAACTGTAACGTTATGCAACCTAAGCTGTTGAAATATGAAAATACAAATCAGTAAATCAAAGAGGCAAGGTAATTTGTAACTCATGCGCAATATATTTTCACAATATAGGGTGCTACAAATCATGAACAAGTTTAAATATTCCGACTGTACATTTCTGAGATATCCTTTATGTACACCTATACCAATTTGTAAAGGACTCTCATTCCACACTAAAACTAGACTTAACCCTTGTCACTTTTATTATCAGCCCTGTGATATATGTGAAGAACCATTGCATTGCTAAGAAATGAAGAACCAAGAGTATACATAGTGTTGCAATCCAATGCTATATAAGTAAAGTTCCATTGCTCAGAAGTGTTTTCCAATCATGCAAAACAGATTTAAGACACAAGTATCAATAACAATAATGAGGGAATAGCAATTTTTTATGCAGGTAAATGCTATTTTACCATTAGTTTGCTATCCGTGGATATAATTCATTAAAGTTGGTTGTCATTTTTTTAAAAAAGCATAAATTACAAAAATTGATCAACTTATGTTTCAAGAGTTGAGACAAGGTGGTGTTATTAATCTAAACTATTGCCAAATTTAAAGAGAACTCTCTCTGCCAAAAGGTTTTAAATATGTTTTTCATGTATACAAACGCAACTAATTTAGATGAGAAGCAAGCCAATGGGGATTATTAGCCTAAATAATTCAAACTCAAAAAGGAACTGTAAAGGTGAGGGATTGGGAGTGGGGAAAAGGGGCACTGTACCTTAAAAAACAACTCATTAACACAATTACTATAGCAAGAAAAATATTAATTTTTATTTATAAATAGTGCAAGATTGCATTGAAATTGGCTCTATTTCACTAATTTGCTTGTCATGAGAAAATGCCTTCAGGCCCAACCTTAATGACTAGTGTGTCAGGGAGTTTAGTTCAATCACTAATAACCAGTAATAATACCTGCAGTTGTATGGTGTCTTCTTTTATAGCAATGAGATTAACAAGACTAAGCAAAAGCTGTGTAGAAAGATAACAGATACAAAAAAAGAGAAATAGCAAATTAACTCCATGATCAAAATGTAGGAAAATGCTGAGGTCTGGGCAGGCAGATGAACAGAGAGGTTTAAGTGGAACAAATTAAAACTAATACTTGCCAGAATTACTGTCAAATGGCAAGTATGTTCAGGAAATCTGGTCTAATGCAGAACATAACTGATAAGAGGAAATGGCAACAAGAGGAGAAGTGCAGAATGACATTTCAAAGCTTCTCCCATTCCAAATTTGCTTAAAAGTCCTACAGGCACACATAGCATGCAAACTTGAAATAAATAAATCTGGACTATTTACTTCATATATAATTTGATCTGTTTTTTAAGAACTTTATTTTTTCTGAAGCCTGCTTATGTAATAGGATTTTTCCATTTTTTATCGCCTCTGCAGCCTCCCTCCTGCAAATCTTCTCTATGCAAACTTCTATTCCTTTTTAGCATACTTTAATCTGGAGGGGCATTATAGAATGAAAAGAGAACCGGCCCTCTCTATTCTGCTAATAAATACCCTTCTATTGGCAGGAGGGATTAATAATATTAGGAAGAAATGTTTCATACCTGCTTTGTAAATCATGAAGACGTAATTCACCTGCATAATGGGCGGCTGACGAGACAGTGACAATTCGAGCATTGTGGCTATGTGTTCCTGATTGCTTCAGTGTATCCAAGAGGAGGTTTATCAACAAGAAATGTCCCAAGTAGTTAACACCAATGTGCTCTTCAAACCCATCTTCTGTCTTCTTTTCGGGCACCAGCATCACTGCAGCTGAAGAGTTGAACAAGAAAATGAACTCTGATGGATACTTATGCCTGATTTTGTTTCATGTAGTCAAGTAAAAATTCAAGAAAAGTCCTGTATTCTTTCCCTCTGGGGGCCAACATATACCATGGAAAATCCATAAGCACGACATCCATGAAGCAGCACCATTTCATTTTCAACTACACTATCTCAATACAAATTCATTAGTAGTATGAAAAAAAGTCAATTTCTACACACAGAAAATAACTGACCAAGGCTATCTGCACAGAAAAACAAACAAAAGCTAAAGCCAACAAACCAAGCAGAGAGGAATGGTGGATTTGTTTTATGCAGGAGGAAGACAATTAAGAAATTTGTCTAAAAATACATGACTGAATTTGCAGCAGTTTTACTCATATCTGTATTTGTTTGTGGTGAGAGAACTTGCAAGAGTAGAAATCTAGGGTGATCTGATTATTCTGTTGTGGAAGTAACTAAAATGTGAACGCCCACTACATTTATAAATTAGGCAATTAAATATTCAAGTGCCAAATATGGAAAAGAATATAAAGATGTAGCAGAAATATCATCTCCATCCTTTGAAAATACAGAATATTTAAAGAGAGAGAGAAACCTAGTAGCCCAGTTCTTTAACTCAAGCTTCTCGATTTGGTGTGCGGGGAAAAAAATCTCCAAATTGTTGGAATATGTAGACGCTGCTTTTAATTTACAGCAGTTGCATAACAGGTCTGTGCAGTAGTTTAAAACAATTGAGTAATATGTTTTCAATCACAACTTGACAGAATACACCCAATGAAGCTGGAATCTGAGAGCAATGTATAAATGTCACAGAAGATCTTGTACACAACACACAGGCTGACAATGCCAGTAACAGGGAGGGGACATGAAGGGTACATTCCAATAAGTAGGATGCAGTCACTGGAGCAATACAGTATTTAATTTCTGAAAAGACAACTTTATTTTATACACTTCATCAGCAGCTATAGCTATCTAGGTTATGGTCCCTGAGCACCACTGGCCAAACATTCAATTGGTTCAAGTCTTGTTCTTCCCCAAGCTTTCAGTATGCATGGCAGATTATAGTTTTGGAACTTTTATAGTGGGTATTCCTCAGAGATCATTTCTCAGTCATATTTTGTTTAGTTTTTATAAGTAAACCCTTTTATACCCTTGGGTGACCTGATTCAGGGTTTTCAGTGCCATTGTTACACTGCTGATACTCAGGTCTATCAGATTCTGTAGTCCATAATGATGGTGCATGGTTAATTATAACAGAATGTCTCATCAGTGTTTCATCTTGGAGATTCACTATCAACTCAAGCTGAATATAGATAAGAAGCAGATTGTTGTATTCTGGCCTGATCATCCTTCTCATTCTCTGTTTTCCTCCTGTTTATCACCAAGCCACCTAGATTGTTCTAGTTTCTACTGCCCATGGTCTTGATTGATGTTCAGCTGACCTTATACCCATTTACTGATCTTACAGTGAGGGCTGCAAATTTCCATCTGACACTTGAAGCTTTATTGGTGCACAGATTACTTTATGCATAGGTTACTGAAGTAGGATCCTGGCAGGTATTCCTGATTCTTCTCTTCAACCCTATTTGACCTGTTCTGCACCTTCCATGTTATTCCCATGATTAACATCATGAGCTCTTTACTGGCTCCCTATCTATCAAGCTCCACACAACTGGGCAAGATCAAGGAAGCAAGAACTACACATATCTTTAATGCCCATCTTGGAGTAAATACAGAACCTTGGGAACTATAAGATAAGCTTCTGACCCTAATTTATAGTGAGTTCATCAAGGTGGAGTCTCTTTGAATGATTTGAAAAGCTTCTTTCCAGCTTTCTTGCCACCTGAGATGAATTGCCATCTATAGTATAGGCTACCAATGGATTTGCCTTTTATTGCTTGGTTGTTTATATCTTCTCTTCTTTCCATTGTTTTCCCAATCTCCCCACAATCTCTCACAGTATCTGAGCTAAACCAAATTCAAACCTGTCTCTAGAATCTTGCATTTACGACAAATCCAAGTATGTGTCTGCTCTTCTTTCTCTTTAAAGTCCTGCTTGTTCATTATGTTCTTCTGGGTAGATCATCTGTTTATTCTTCCAGGGCCTTGGTCTCCAGGATCTAGACTTTAAGGGGCCAGGACCTAGCTTGGTGACCCTGTAATTAGCTCCATCCTTCTCTTTACCTCTGTGAAAGCATGATGCCCATTAAAGGGGGATTAAATATATTTTTTCCACAAGTAAGTTATGTGGAGCTAGTCTAATTTTCAGATTAATATTTGTTTTATATTAACTATAGATGCATGTGCATTCTGCAGTAGACCATTAGTTTAAATCTGCATGGCCATTGTTTAATACTAAATATTTTACTGGCTAGTAAGTTGTTAACTAATTTTATGGGACAAAATTTTGTAATAACCGTGTTTTTCTTCTGAACTGCATTGTGCCTTGGTAAAGGTGCATTTTTGTGGTTCAGTTGTTAAGTCATGTCTGACTCTTCGTGACCCCATGAACCATAATGTGCCAGGCCTTCCTGCCTTCACTGCCTCCCTGAGTTTGCTCAGTTTCATGCTCATTGCTTCAGTGATGCTATCTAACCATCTCATCCTCTGCCATCCTCTTCTCCTTTTGCCTTCAATCTTTCCCAGCATCAGGGTCTTCTCCAAAGAGATCTCTCTTCGCATTAGGTGACCAAAGTATCTGAGCTTGAGCTTCATTATCGATCCTTCCAATGAGCAATCAGGGTTGATTTCCTTTAAGATTGACTGGTTTGACCTCCTAGCAGTCCAGGGAACTCTTAAGAGTCTTCTCCAGCACCACAGTTCAAAGGCATCAATGCTTCGGTGCTCAGCCTTCTTTATGGTCCAGCTCTCACAGCCATACATTACTACTGGAAAAACCATAGCTTTGACTATGTGGATCTTTGTCGGAAAGGTGCATAACAAAGAAAAATTATGAGAGTGTATTTTTGTTTTGATTTTTGTTTTTTGTTTTTTTGCCATAATTTCCCCCCCTCAGCTGCTTGGGAAAACATGCCAAAGTACTAAATTTCAGTAATAGCACAAGAAAGCTTTTTGCTATTAGCTGCCAGAAACTATGAGACTTGAGATTCATTAGGAAAAAACAGCACTGCAAACAGATTTTTTAATCGTAATTTTATTAAAAATTACAATTAAAAAGATAAAAATTAATACAAACTAAAAAAAAGTAAAGAAAAAAAATGAAAAGTACAGAAGAGACAGATAGAAAAGAACAAATAAGAATATAGTAAAAGAAATATATAAAGAAATGACTTCCTTTCCCCCTTCCTCACAACAAGTATAAACAATTTTAGTAACTTATCACCTTCTCTTAAAATACAACAAATGATCTCTTCTTCCCATATCCCATCTCTTATCTATAAACAAATCTTTAAAGCCTCATTGTTTCAGTCCTGATCAGCAAAAGTCCATCAAGGGTTACCAGAGATAACAACATATCTATTTTAACCTTGAACAAATAAACCAACATTATATTCTTTCCATTTTTTCTTAACAATCTTGATCTTTAGTCCCTTCAAATAATGTCCTAGAACTTGATTTCTTTTCATTTTTTCTTTGTCCCTTCTCACAAAATTCTTCAAAGCCTTAACAAGCCTCTTTTGTAAATGTAATATAGGAAAATTATCCAAGTTACTCTCTTGGTTTGTTATTTGTATATCCTTTTTAATTATTAAGACATCAGCCGGCTTCTTTTGTATAACCAGTGTAACATCTTTTTCCATATCATTGTTGTAGCCTGTCATTTTTAAATCCACTTTCAGATCAGTCTCAATCTTGTCAGATATAAGTTGTTCCTCTTTCATAACATCTTTTAAACACAGCCTATCTATAGAGGCAGACACTCTTAAAATTAAATTCTGAGTCCATTGTTCAAAAAGAGCCTTCAGTATGTCCAATGTTAAAATATTTTGCTTCATTCTGTATTAGTAAGTCAAATTTAATCCTTTAATTGTAATCTTTAGTCCCTTCTGGTTCCCTCTAGTGTCCAATCTTCAAAGTCTCGTCCTATCATGTTGTTGTTTTTTTTAACAGAATTCAAAACAAAAGCATTTTCCTATTGGAAGGATTCTTATTATTAATTCCAAAATCTTATTTCAAAATCCATCTGGAGCAATCTAAAGTCCAAGTATGCAGGAAATTCATCCCAAATTTGTCTAGAGGGGAAAAGTACACTGTAAACTATACCTCTTCATCAATTCTTCTGCAGTGATATTACTGCATGAAGAAAATATATGGTGATTTTTAGTACCATCATTTCATGTGATCTGTGTAATATGTTTAAAGTGCTGTTTTGTTTCTCACAACTGACTTTAATTTTCCTGCCTGTTGGTTTAGCCTAGGTGAGGTGACATTTTTGAGCAAAAAAGCAGATATAAAATGATCCCATAGGGCACTGAGGGAGCCATTCCACATCTTACTACTAGTGGTGAGAGATATAGAGAGGATAACCAGGAATTGCTGCATAATACTTACAAATATATTCTGACTTACTGCTGGGGCATCTGCTGTTACTAGAGCTGGTGAGTATATCTGGTTGTCTTGGAGGCAACACCATATGCCCAACCCCACTGCAGTTCAAGTAGGTGTCTTGTTTTTTTTTTTAGCTTGAGTTTTAAAGCAGTGTTAATGAAGTTAGAGGGAAGAGAGAAAAAGTGAGTTTCAAACCTCTCATCTTTTCAATTCAACCTCCTTTTGAATTTAAAAGGACATTCCTCTGACCAAAAAATCCTCCTTCTCCCAAGGCCTGTTTACTTGTTTTGTGAGAATTAATTATTCTAATTAGGTATTAAAAGAAGAATTGACGGTATGATATTGAGTGACTAGTTATAATAGACCCGCTACGCTGCTAGCTAGCTATAAAATACTGACCTCCCTACCAGGTTGACAACTGCTATACAGTTCACTGTATGCATGCAGACATTAAACAGACTTTGCCTGTCTTATTTTGAACCCAGGCTTGCCTTGCCTCTCCCCACCCCAGCCCAGTTTAGATCGAGCATGGAACATTAGGCCTGTAACCCATACAAAAATCCTGCTAAAGCCATGACTGAGAGGGAGAGTAATATTGAAAAGGAGGAACAAATCAAAGCCTGCTAATCAAGGGAAGGTGATTGTTATAAGGAGGCTTGATTTTACATGCATATTCCTCCTGCAGAATCAATAATACCACCAGTTGGCCTCACCAAGGGTGAAGCTGAGGAAGGGCCCCGTAACCAACAGAAGTAGAAGAAGAGGTAGTGCTGACTCTTCGCTCTGTCATCCCACTCCTCTCTTTTAGCAAAGCTGTTTATTGGGTGAGGGTTAAGAGAAGAAGGAACTGTCCTTTTCTAAACCTAAGTCTAGAGCTGCTGCTGATGACTCAGATTTACCAGCAGGTACTCACCATCAGCAAGCTGAATCACTGAAGGCCTAAGCATGGTGTGGGAGCACTGCTATTATGCCTGCAACTACTGCAAAGCATGGGTCAGCACTTAAGTACTTGCTTAGGAATGAAGTAAGCTTCTGATTCCTGGCAGAAGTAGGCAAACTATGCTATTGACTAGAAGCAAGCCTAAACATGCTGTTGAGGGGAGGCAAAGGTGGTTCAAAAGCAAGAGATTTGATGCACTCAACACTATTGCACTTTGGACTATCAGTTATTCAGTACAATGGAAAATGCCTGACTCCACAGCTTTATTCCACTTCCAGTACTTAATCAGGAACTTCAGCCTCTCCCTATATCAACAGTGCAGATCAACTACCCCAGACATTTAGACCAATATAGTAGAGTGCATACATCTTTCTGCTCCATCATTATGCACATCATTAATACACTTAGACTAAAGAAACTGTGGACAGCACTTCCCATGATGCAGGACCCATGTATGTTGCTTCATGCTGAGGTGCTGCAGTTGGCACACAAAGCAGATGAGATGAACATGACCATGAATCACATGACTGAAGTTTAGCTGACTGAGCAGCTCAAAGGCAACCATCCATGGTCACAGAAACAAACAGTAGAACAAAGGTCTACAGTTTGTTCATATGACCAGCATTACCCATAAATTGCACCTAAACATTTGCAAATGCCTTTGCCTAAATGGACACAGCACCAAGATCATCCCAGCTATTACCAAAGTTGCTACCAGTACTACTGCAAATTAGTGCTGCAAGAATCTTAGTTATTTCCACAAAGTGTAAAAGGATATTGTCAAAACGTATAAAAAAAAATGGAAAAATGCCAGGTCAAACTCCATGCAGCCCAACACCTGATACCTTAAGATGTCTCAACTGGAAGAATCTCACCTGTTTGCTGTTATTAACACTGCAAGAGACTCTACTGTTTATCTCCTCAATCCCTAAAACTGGAGATTCCTGGTCAAGGCAGTTTCTGCAGTTAAGTCATTCTTCTTTGTGATGAATCTCTTAAACACCAGGCTGGCCACGCTAGACCAAGTTCTCCATAGGCCTTTCTATTAGACAAAACCCTGAGCCAGGGTAGATGATTGAAGATAGCAACCTGATACTGGAATTATATACCAAAAAAATCCATTTGGCACAGTTAGTATTCAAGCTTGCTAGGGTGTTTTATCAATGGTTAAAAAGAACTATCATCACAGAGATGTTTGTTGGCTCAACCAGCAGCACAGAATGCTTTATTCTGTGACTCAGTGAGCCAGATGGAGTTTTTAAAAAAATGGATCTACTTTAATTGCTTCAGTTTGATTTATTGGTGTGTGCTATTTTTCTTTTGTATTTTTAATTATTTTGTATGCTGTCCAGAGTGATGTTGCTTAGTTGGGTTAACATATATATGTTCTACATAAATAAATGATTTTGGGCTCTGGATCAGACTTGGCAACAATTGACTGACAATACATTGCTTGCCTACTAACTAGGGTCTCAAGTGAGAGATGTTTCCAAGAACAGATGACATAGTGACATCCAATCACTCAAAGTCTAGATACTCACTCCTGTTCTAAAGAACTGCCTTCCTTGAAAAACTTTCCTGAACAGCTAGTAAAAGAGAACTGATGACTACCCCCATTACCTCACTCTGCAGGCCAATATGAGAAGCCATTACCAAGGTATGGCCACTTGGCAAGTGGTGCCTCTAAAATTATCCTGGGTCACATTCAACTAGTCACCTACTCACCTAACGAAGCCTGCCTCATGGCAATCAAGAAATGCATGTGGGATAAGATTCCATATAACTCAAATTGTTGTCCCTTCTAATCTTTGACATTTACTTAAGTGATGTTCAGAATGGATAAGATTTCATTGAGTCCTTGCATCACCTGAGTTGCAGTGAGATTTGTCCATTCTCCTTCCTATAAATCACTCATTCACATAGATACATGGTGATACTGCTGAACCGCAGCTACTGATCTGGCTAGGACATACAGGATATGTTGTCCCTGTTGGGGGAGATGGGCGGCATACAAATTTAAGAATGAATGAATGAATGAATGAATGAATGAATGAATGAATGAATGAATGAATGCTCTGAGGGCATAAATGTACACATGTAAAGTTGAGGCAATGCTCTGACCAGCAGATTGCAATCCAAACAAAAGGGAATTGTTCCAGTTGCAGTGTTGTCATGTTACTTCGTACATGCCTTTAGTTACTGCTATTTTTAAAAAGGTTTTCTGCTACTGTGGCTTCTCTCTGCTATGGGGGCGGGGGTATCTGAAATGTGTGCAACAGGCAATTGTACAGCATGTACATGCATATGCACAATTGTGTTTTAGTTCACACAACAGTATTTCTACAAGGTAATATGATGCATTATTGCTCTTTTGTTGCTTGGTGTTGCTGAGTGTTCTCATTGTAAATCCAGGCAGCTGGACTATGAGGCATTTTGCATTTCATGCACACTATTAGAGATTATTCTGAAAGCCAAATGCTGTTTAATATCAGTACAGTTTCACTACTTCAATAAGTTCTCATTCCAAATTATTTGCTTGCTATAAAGCTGCCATTTACTATCTTACATATATTAAATCTTGATTTGTTTCCCATCCAAAAACATACAGTATACAAATCTGGGTATTAAGAGATGGATTACTGTCTCAATGACATAAAAGCCACTCTGCACTTGCCCTTTTTCCACCATCAATTCTGTCTTACAACTCCATTAAAAAGTCTTTTAACAGTTCGTATCCTAGAAGCAGGAGATAATGCACCATTTTTTATCTAAGAAAAGGTATTTTATGCACTTTTCTGGCACTGCCTTCCTAACATGTTCAAAATCCTGTACCCTCATTATATAACAATGTGCTCAACTCTTCTGGTAAGTCCAACCCCATTGAGTTTCTATGAAATATGTAATTATTTAATGCATAGGCTGGTGGGAATAGGAAAGGGGAACAAATTGAGTACAATGTGAGCATATCCTACTGAGTATATTAAGAAAAGTATTACCTGGACTTAGAGTACACATAGACAACTCCTCTAGGTTTCAGAAGTAGCATATAAATATATAAATTTGCATAACAAACAAAAATAAAAAGATGAAAGATGTGAAGAAAAAAAACAAATGCAGTAAAATAGTATAGTAGCAGATGTATACATCAGGATGCAACTTCCATTTTCAAAGCTGAGTTGGTGTTAAACTGCTAACTCTTAGCTGACAGGTTCTATAATGTGTCACTACATCCAGTCAAGTATCTGTCTTAACTGTGTCACCAGTCCTGTGAGTTCTTGATACAGTACTTGTTTCCAGCTGTTCAACACCTATTGAGAGGCATTACTTTATGGTTAAGGAAGACAAAGATGAGGAGGAGATGGTGTCATTCTCTGTGCATCAAAACAGGGCATACTCATAGCTATGCTAACAATTTTATCAAGGGTTCACATGGCTCCAAAGAAACTGGGCACAGCAGGTAATCCTCCTTTATATATTCCTTCCGATTAAAAAGACAAATTCATCCATAATACTTCCAGAATAAAATACATGTTGAAATACCTTTTCTGGGAGCAAGATCTACACTGTATTTTTTTTCATACTGGAAATAAGTTTGTTAAGCATGGGGAGACAACCTTGGGCCTTTATCCGGTTGCCCCAATGGATCCCTTGCTCCTCCTTCCTTCTTTTTTGATCCTATCTTGTCCCTCTCCCATCCCCGCTCCAACCCCCACTGCACAGGCCTTAGCTCTATCACCCAAAGTGAAAACCCAGGATACAGGCATAGCAAGTTAAACACATCTTCTGCCACCTTTACCTTTGCCAGAGCTACCACAGATTATGCAACGGCAGATTCCAAGAAATGCTGAAAGGCTGTTTGAGGAGAGCCTTCTCCTGAGGCCACTGAATATGGGGCTTCAAAAATATTTTGCAGATTAAATACCAAGGAAATGTTCTTTCAACCACTTCACCTCATAAAGGCATGACAATTTGCTATACTTATTTTTTTTCTTGCTTACCTCTGAGTAGTAAAACCACTGCAGTAACGCTATTTTTATTTACAAAAAGGAACATTAGAGGTTGCCTTAGAATTCTTAATTTTCTAAAAGATAGGACAAGCATTCAGAAACCATGTTCTCCAAACAGGTACTATTCAAAATTCCCATAGTTTCTGATTCCTCCCTCATCTAGCATATGGTGATGTCACTGGGAGTCATGGAAGTTATAGTCCAAAACATTTTAAAGGTGCCATGTTTAAAAAGATTGATTAGAGGCAGGAATGGCATCATACAGTATGTGGGTTTTACATTTAAAGTGCCTCTGTTTTGATAGAACAACCATTTATGTGCAATTTGCTAATTTAGCTTAGCGAGTTTGATTTCAAAAGCCTTTGATTAATCTGTCATCAACAGAGAAAGTAAGGCAGCAGCAAAAGTGTTTATGAATAATATGTACAGTATACGTCAAGGCAGATTTTGTTTAGACATTCTTCTTCTGCCATTAGAGTATATGCAAGCAGATATGCTTGAAATCAGGATTCTGAGGCAATTCATATAATTATGCATTTAATTCTGACAGTCTGTAGACTACTGACTAAACTATGTACTTAAATTGTTTTATTTATTTATTCATTTATTACATATGCTTCTATGGCACTCAATCATAATTACTCTAAGTGCCTACAGCATAACATGGAATTCTTACAATAAATTATAATATATTGTTTATCGAAATATAATAATAATATCACATAGCTTTAACTTAATTATAATAATAGCATCATAAAAACCATAACGCTAAGCAGACAGATTTAGCTCAAGTATATTCCACGTTCTTGCCTCTGTCCTCAATGAACTTTTAAAAAGCCACATTTTTAAAAGCTACCTAAGTACTTGGAGGAGAGTGAAGTTCTTCTCTTGGTGAGAGGGCATTCCATAGGATGGGAGCAGTTGCAGATAATGCCCACCTCTGAGTCCTCTCTGGTTGCACTTCATGCGGGGTGGGGAACCTCAGCAGGTACAGTATTCTTCACAAGTACTCTTTGGGCAGGCAGATTTATTTGGACTAGGCAGTCTTGAAGATAACCAAGACCCAAGCCATGGAGGACTTTAAACATAATCACCAGGACTTTGAACTGCATCAGAATCAAACGAACAAATAATTCAATTCCCACAATATTGGTGTCATATGACAATACCAGGTTATCTGTGTTAACATGTGGGCTGTGCATTCTGCACTGGTTGCACTTTCTGGATGGTCCTCAAGGGCAGTCCCATATAGAGCACATTACAGTAGTCTACTCCTGAAGTGGCAACTGGCCCAGCAGCTGAAGCAGCACAAAGGCCCTCTGGATAGTTTCTACCTGCTTTTCCAGCAGAAGCTGAGAATCCAAGAGTTCTATTAGATTGTGTGCCAGTTCTTCCTGAGGCAAAACAACTCTAGAGCTAAAAGTGGTATTATCCAGAACCAACTGACTTCCAAAACCACAGCAACTCCATTTAGGGTTGAGTCTCAACCTGATTCTCGCCATCCAGACTTTTACAGCCTCCGGGTATTGGCTCAAGAATTTCACATCTCTTAGACAGCCAGGGTTAGAGATGTATAACTGGATATCGCCAATATACTGAACCCCAAAATGTTGGAGGACCTCCCCCAGCGGCTGCATAACAATGCTTAATAAAATGGAGGAGCTACTGAATCATCCCCTATACACACTATCTAGAACCACCCACTTAAAAAAGAACAGAACGGCCTAAGAATGGTACACCCAATTCCCAACCCTCATAAGTAATCCAGAAGGATACCATGGTTGATGGGATCAAGGGCTGCTGAAAGATCTAGCAGGCCTAGTAGGGTTGTGCTTCCCACATTGAAGCCCAAAGTAGATACAGCATTATGAATTTAAGATCTATCTTAGGAGATAATGGAGGAGAAAGTAACCCATACTAAATGCATAAATATCAATGGCAATAAATAAAATTCCACTGGAATAACTATTCTATGATTAACATTATATTCAGCCAATATGATGACTTAATTCATAAATAAAATAAATGGCTGTGCCTTTTTACAGAAAAAAAAATAATCTATCAGAGAAGAGAAAAATACCAATTCTCCAAAGGAAAATTATCAATAGAAGAAGAGACATCATATGCACTAAAAACGCCTAGAGGAACAATATTTCTGTAGTCTTTCCTTATAAAATATACAGGACTTTCCTGTAATTCCCAGACAGCATGGACTATGAAGGTGGACTACTCCCTGCAATAAATTGCTCTTTATCTCAGAATAACTGTTCTCTACCTCTTCACAGACTTAGAACCAAAGTAGACAGAGCATGCTTGGTATCATCTGGACATACTCTATATCTCTAAATCGCAAAAACAATGGCTAGAAATTACAGTCAATGCATAATCATAACCTGATATGAAACTAAAAATTAGCACTCTACTTAAATGCTTCTCTATCTAACATAATTACTGAAGCCAATGTAAATCAGGAAGAATGAGCTTTTTAATTTGGATATTGTGGTGCATGACTTTAAATGAATTCTGTATTCATTTTCTCAAACAATCGTGTCTAATTTCTAAAGGAACAAAGCAAGGGAACAAAGCTTATTTTGTAAAAAAGTAACGTGTCATAACAAATATCAGTACCCATAAATTATAGTATTATTTGCTGAGCCTAACTGTAGAGAACTGAATGAGTAGATGTGGATTTCCAACAATAATTTTTCATTCAAAGCAATCACACATCATAAATACATATAAACTGATTTCTCATACACATGTTTGCAGCACACCAAAGTAAGTTTTAATTGAAGTATAAAATGTGTTGAGTGCCTATGTAAAATGTTACACTGGATTTTTAAAGTTAAAATTAATTTTATTCTCATATATAGTTTTCTAAAATACATAGATCATTGATAAACTAATCCAGGGTTTCCCAAAATGCACAAATTTAAAGCATGGCTTACTATCAGTATTAAAACCAAGAAGCACACTTTTATAAACTCAAAGCTTAATTGTCAGTGCATGTGGATGCAACAAAAGAAGAACAAATGGAGGAAATCAAGTTTTAACAGAAAAGTTACTTCCAATCAAAACAGATATTTTACTCTAAATAGACCAATGATTTAAATTATTAGAAAATAATTATAAAGCAACGAATCTGTGTATGTGTACTTTACATCAAAGAGACAAAGGGTATTTTATGATTGATTATATGATTTTAACAAATAGTTGCATCAATAATTTAATAAGCAGAACAACTGTAATAATCACCAGCATTAAGGACAGATATGGAAGCAGATAAATTTAGAAACTTAAGTCATGCAGAGACATGGTAGGCACAGATATGTTTAAGACATCACAGGAGCAATTTCTTAATTTAATGGTTCGTTGACTGATTTATCCCTATTAATGACAAGCCTCATGGTGTAATCCTTACCACCACTAATCAACTTTAAATTTTTTTCACAACCCTTGCACAAATTTAGGAGCAGGTTTTTCCAGACGGCTAAATCTGCCAGCCTACTCAAACTCATCTCCTTTTCTGTAGTCCCATCACTTTTTAGGGAAAATGATTGGCGGGGAAAACGAAGGGGAAGGGCGAGGTAGAGGAATTCAGCAATCCCATTCCTTAATGCACTATGTAAATGGTACATAAGGACAGTATCACTCTCCAGAGATCCCAAAAAAGCAGGGTAGGAATTGCCAGCGAGGGCAGCTGTAAGACTGGAATACAGGAAAGGAAAGGAAGTTGTCCAGAATGTGGCAAACAAGAATGTATGAACATTTAAGCTGTATCCCATAAGGCCTAAATCTATCAACTAGAAAATCTAGAAGAGACAAATTCAAACAACTCACAGAGACTCCACTTTGATGTACTCATTAATAATTGGGGATCAAAGTTTTCTTATTTAGTCTCCAAGATACTGTAATATAATACTTTTTTTCTTAGGTCTAAGCTTGCTTAATGAAACTGTGTAAATTTTCCTTCCTTGGTTGTGCACTGTTGTTAGAGGTGTCACATCAGCAAATTTTACACTGGAAAATGTAAAACTAGAGCAGTGTTTCTCAAACTTGGCAACATTAAGCCATGTGGACTTCAACTCCCAGAATTCCCCAGCCAGCATGGCTGGCTTGGGAATTCTGGGAGTTGAAGTCCACATGGCTTAAAGTTGCCAAGTTTGAGAAACACTGAACTAGAGGAAGAAATGGAAGCCCATTCCAGTATTCTCCCAAGAAAATCAAATGGTCTTTCATAAGCCGGAATAATCTGATATGCCCAGAGGCAAAAGAAAGGTTGAGTGCTGCAAAAATATCCATACCATTGTTATGTGGAATGCCAGAACCCTGAACAAAAAACCCTATGACTTTGAAGTAGAAATGTCAAGATTGAACACTGACATTTTGGGAATCCGAAAACTGAAATGGAGTGAAATGGGCGACTTCCCATCAGAGGGGCATCCTATATACAACTGTGGACAAGAAAATCATAGAACACAACAGGTGTCAAGATCAGCGCTTGGCCACAACCCCAGAATGACAGAATGATCTCAATGCAAATCCAAGGGAAGCTGGTCAATATTAGTGATCCAGGTCTCCAACCACAGATGCAGAGAAAGCAAAAGATGAACAGGGCTATGGTGACTTGTCACACCTTGTCAAGGTGGACTGAAATTTCTAACTTAAGAAGCAAAGAAAAATATCTCAAAATGCAAAAAAGAAAAAGAAGGTGAATTGGCTGGTTGCTGATATGAAAATAGAAGAAGACTGGCAGAAAAGCAACAAAGGCAAAGGAAAGGTTGCGCAAGTAAATGCTGAGTTACAGACAAGAGCAAGAGTAATAGGATATGCAAAGGAACTGGTGAGAAGGACAAAAAATTATTTAAGGCAATTACAGAAATCAAGGGTCCCTGTGATGCAAAGATGGACATCATAAAAGACAGAAAAGGCAAAGATCTATTAAAGAAGATATAAAAAAGAACTGCCAAAATCTATGGAAGAACTATACAAAAATATCCTAAAATGAATAATACAAAGGTTTGTTAACTGAATTGCAGACAAATAATTCTGAAAAAACGACATTAAGTGGAGCGTAGAAAATGGGCTCCAAAATTCACAAGAATGGTGATGGTAACCGTGAAATAGAGATACATCTGTTACCTGGGAGAAAAACTAAGACAGATATAGACTAAAGATTAGAAGGAAGAGATACTAACAACAATATATGCAGTGTCAAGGCCAAATGTCTGTGAAAGCAGGAAAATCAGAAAGGTTGAATAAAGAAAATTTATGTCTTTGAATTTTGATGTGAGAATACCTTGGATAACAATAAGTCATATCTAAAGTATTAGATAGTCAAAGACTGCAAACACTAATAATGAAGCTAAAGCTTAAATATTTTGGACTAATGCAAAGATCACTGAAGAAGATCCTGATGTTTGAAAAAAATGAAGGCAACTGAAAAAGCAGCCAACAAAGGTGGCTAAATACTATTGCTAATGATGTAAGCATGAGCTTACAAGAACCCAACTGAGAAAAAATCCAGGCAAAATTATACCCATTAGATCAGGGTTTTTTATGCAATTGATTAAGTTCCATGAGGGATTAAAGGGAAAAAAAAGTCACTCAAATGCAGCCAATTTTCTATCATTAGAGCTTTAACTCTTCATAAGTGTTTGTTACCAGTGGCTCTCTGGACTCAGATCCACGGCCCTGGGCAGCAGACCCACGGAAGCCCTGGCTTTCGGCTGCTGCTTCTCAACACCAGGTCAGTCAACAACAAGGCCCCACTTATACATGATTTGATCACTGAGGAGCGGGCAGACCTGCCATGCATCACTTAGACCTGGCTTTCGGAAATGTCCCTGGCCGGATTTGTGGTGTGGCACCAGCCAAGACCCCAGGACAGAGGAGGAAGAGTCACAGTTGTCTTCCGGGAGTCGGTCGGCCTTCAGGGGTGCTGTTCCACAAGTGGCCATTTGTGAGATCCTGTTCCTGAAGTTGGGTTCCTGAGAGCAGATGGAATTGTTGCTACTGTACCAGCCTCCCTGCTGCATAGCAACCTCCCTGCCTGAGCTACTGGAGGCCGTCTCAGGGCTGGTGGTGGAGTTCCCCAGACTTATGGTTCTGGGGGACTTCAATCTGCCGTTCCTGGGGTGTGCCGCAGAAGCAGCTCGGGAGTTCATATCCACCATGGTGGCCATGGGCCTGTCCCAGATTATTTGTGACTCGACTTGGGACAGTGGTTTCACACTGGACTTGGTTTTCTTGTCAGAGCAGTGGCAAGATGATCTGGAGGGGGAGTTACATCTGTCCCCATTGTCATGGTCAAATCATGTCCTGGTGACCTTGAGATTCTCCTATGCTACCCCCTCCACAGGCAGGCGGGACCTATTCAACTGGTTTGCCCCCGGAGACTAATGGACCCAAAGGGAGCTGGGGGTAAAACCCAAGGATCTGCTGTATGGTCCAGTGGAGGCCTTGGCCACCACCTGGAATAGTAAAGCGGCCAAGGCCTTGGGCAAGATCACGCCCATGCGACCTCTCCTGGTCCATTGAGCCCGATACTCCCCATGATTTATGGAGGAGTTGAGGGTCTTGAAAAGGATTAAGAGATGTCCAGAGTGCTGCTGGAGGAAAACAAGGACAGAACCCGACCCAACACAGGCTAGAGCTGCTATTAAGGCTTACCTTGTGGCAGTAAGAGCGATGAAATGTCAATATTTCTCTGCTCTTATTGCATCTGCAGAATGCCACCTGGCGGCCCTGTTTAAGATCAACCAATCACTTTTGTGAAAGAAGGGCCCAGTGGCCCATTTATAGGGCCGCACTGAGGAGTTTTCTGGGCATCTAGAGGATACAAGTACTTGGATCCGTTCCCAGTTGGATACCAAGCGTGGGGCATGGCCTATGGAGATGCCTAGGGTACGGACTTACCCAGTTATCTGGGAACAGTTTTATTCTGTTGGACTCAAGGAAGTGGGCAGGATCCTGTGGATTGTCAATGCCACCACTTGTCAGCTAGACCCATGCCCCTCCTGGCTGGTTCGGGCTGCTCAGGAGGTGTTATGTGGGTGGGTCCAGGTGATGGTGAATTCATCCTTGAGGGAATGTTTCCAGCCATCTTTAAAGAGGGATTGGTGCATCTCCAACCTCAAGAAACCATCACTGGATCCCACCGTATTGGACAATTTTTATCCAGTCTCCCACTTCCCCTTTTTAAGGAAGGTGGTTGAGAAGATAGTGACATTGCAGCTCCAGGGGATCCTAAATGAAATGGATTATCTGGACCCTTTTCAGTCAGGTTTCAGGCCCAGATATGGGACAGAAACCGCATTGGTCGCACTCATGGATGATCTCTGTCAGGAGCGGGATGGGGGTAGTGCATCCATCCTTGCTCTTCTTAACTCACAGAGGCTTTCGATACCATCAACCATGGTATTCTTTTGGGCCGACTTGGGGAGTTGGGAGTGGGTGGCACAGTTTTGTGCTGGTTCACTTCCTTCCTCCAAGAAGGTTGCAATCAGAGTTGATTGCGAGAGGTCCAGCCCATGTTCCCTCTGTTGTGGGGTACTGCAGGGTTCGGTATTCTCTCCACTCCTTTTTAACATCTACTTGAAACCACTGGGTGAGATCATCCACCGCCATGGGATGAGGTATCATCAATATGCAGATGATACCCAATTATACATCTCCATCCTGGTGATTTGAGTGATGCTGTGACCATCCTTTCACATTGCCTGGAGACTATGGGGGTCTGGATGGGCTGCAACAGGCTTCAACTGAACCCTGGTAAGATGCTGTGGACTGGAGGCCCCCCAAGGATTTACCATCTTTGGTTTTGGACAGGGTTGCACTGCCCCAAACAGACCCGGTACGTAATCTGGGGGTCGTCCTGGACTCACGACTCCTGCTTGAGGAGCAGGTGGCAGTCGTGGCCAGGATGGCCTTTGCCCAACTTCATGTGATGTGCCAGTTACGCCCTTTCCTGGATCAGGAGGTCCTCTGGTCAGTCCTCACTCACGCCCTAGTCATCTCTGGGGTAGACTATTACAATGTGCTCTACATGGGGCTACCCTTGAAAAGTATCCAGAAGCTACAGCTAGTTCAAAATGCACCACGCAATCTTGGGTGCCCCAAGGATGGCGTATGTAACACTTCTGCTGCAGGAGCTGCATTGGGTACCAGTTTGCTTTTGGGTCCAATTCAAGGTGTTGGTTATCACCTTTAAAGCCTTACAAGGCATGGGTCCAGGTTACCTGAGAGACCATCTCACCCCCCCACATCAACCCATCCCACCTGGTCAGGCAGAGAAGGCATGTTACGGATCCCATGCATGAGGGAATGTCAACTGGTGGGTCCCAGGAGGAAAGCCTTCTCTGCCATTGCCCCTGCCCTATGGACTATTCTCCCCCCAGAAGTTAGGCAGGCTCCCACCCTCCCAGCTTTCCAGAAGGAATTGAAGACCTGGCTCTGCCGACTCATGTGGGGTGACAAGAGATACAACCAACCCTAGGCGTGGCTGGTGCCTTGAAGATGTTCCCCGAATCTAATAACTCCTGTCTTTTGGAAGTATTGTATAGGAAACTTGTTGTTGTAGCATATTTTAATTAATATTTATTCTATTTCAATTAATATTTATTCTTTTTTTGTGTAAACCACCCAGAGTCGCTCTGCAGTGAGATGGGGAGTGCAAATTTGAAATATAAATAAATAAATAAATAAACAAACAAGTCAAGCAAACATAAAATAATGTAAAATTAAAATAACGTAAAATAAAATAATGTTAAACAAAATAAACATGAACAATTTACAATACACAAAAACGAAAGGAAAGAAACCCATTACACAGGAAAATACATTAAAAAAGCAAACAAATAAGAAAAAAATATATAATTACAACTATATCCCAAATTCACCAGATCTTGTAAGTCTTTAAAAAAATAACTAAACTTTCAATGTTGACCAGACCTGTCCAAGAATTTTTCCCCCCAAGGGAAAGATACTGTGCGTTTTTTGTTTAATGAATTGTATGATTTTTTTAAAAAAATTGCTAAGTCATGCATCTCTGAAATCAAATCCTTTATATCTGGAATTAAAGTAGTTTTCCATCACTTAAGGATTATTCTTTTTGTTCTTTGTATTTGTTCTGTGATATTAATGGAAATAATAACAGCTTTAGACAGCAATAGCAAGATTATGTGATGAGTAATACCTGTGTCCGTTTGTTTATTAAACCAGGAAGAAAGAAAATCAATAAAAGCCTTGGGTTTTTCATTTTAAAAAATAGACCATGCAATATCGTTAGATATTTTGCTTTCTTGTTACTCTGAATATTTAAATAGCAGCATAAAATAGGTTCTTGAAGCAAAATGCAAGTCTGAAAATGCATATTTTGTCAGTCATATTTTGTTAGGACAACATTATTTTACATGCCTCAGCACTAAATATCCATATGTTGAGTGAATCAGAAACAAAAAGATATGGCAACATAGTCCTGAAATATAACCTATACGATATATATTTCTCACTTTAAATGAGCTGCATTATGCTTCAAAATTTTTAAAGAATTTTACTGTTTTACTGTTCTGAGGTTTATTCACATGGCCAAACTTCATTTGCTGCAATTAAATCAATGAATCGTGAACTCTTTGTGAGCTTCCATAATGCATCATTTAGAATATATGTTTTGAACAAACTGTGTGCAATATCTGTGGATCATTTTGCATGAAAAGAAAATACATGATTGGAGTCAGCAATCGTACTAATCAATCACAGATGACCCCGTTCTGATCATTATGATGTTATGGTTTGGGCTGGTAATCTCTCCCAAGATAATTTCAGAAGGAGTTAGATAATACCTTTTTTGACTAACACATTTCATTAAAAAGCAGAAGCTTTCATGACCTGCAGCTCACTTCATCAGATGCATAGTAACTCAAATCTGTTAGTCAGAAAAGATGGATTTTTACCACCATAGACTAAAACACCTCTCTTCCCCCAATGCCAAGATAATTTCATGTTCCATTTTAACATACATTATAGTTACTTGTATTTAGAGACCCCAAAAACTAAACAAAACAAGCAAATTAAAACAATGAAGATTTGCAAAAGCAATCTAATTTTTTAAAATACTATACAATTGTGAAATTTAGGGAAGAAGAAATAAGTAGGATATTAGTTATCTGAAATAAGCTAAACATAACTGATACAATTATTTCTTTGTATTTAATTTTTTTTTCCTGTCTAAAATTTAGAGCATACTTTTGGAGGGACTCTAAGGACAAATGACAAAAAAAAAAAAAAAATAGTGAGGGGAAGAGGTGCTAATTGTATAAGTGCTTTAGCATAAAAAGGCACAAGAAAATCAGTTGTATTGCTATAGTTATATAATTTTGCTCAAAACTTAAAAGAGGGCTATAAACTATTTTCATTCAAGGAACAGCATGGATTGAGTAGATGAACATTCATACAAAAAAAAAAAAAAAGCAGTCAAATAAAAACTCACCATTATTGATCAGGACATGAAGTGGGCAATTCTTTGCCTTAAACTCTTTAACACATTGACAGACGGACTTCATGGAAGCCAAATCACAGTATAAAAATTCCACTGAAGGAGAAAGGAAAACAATTACAAATTAGTGACTAGCAAAACAAATTACATGTATTCTGATTAGGAAATTATACAATTTTCAAATTTATTTGAAACGTTATTTGTAGCCTTGCAATATTTCTGCAGCATGTAGTATATTTTTGCAGGCTATCTTTAATTTTTTCTGTATATTTCATGCTTTATATTTTATAATTGTTTGCCTTAAATTATAAGCTGATCAGAATTGTCCTGGAGTTGGTGTTGTCGAAATCTAATGAAATAAATAAATAGTTCCCTAGGTCCTATTTTAAAGATGCAGGCATATGTCTTCCTTTATAGGTACCTTTAATAAACTCCATTGGCCAGTTTGGGTTACTATGGTAAAGTAATATCTGTTTTGTCAAGCTTGATCCTACTGATTTCATAGACAAGTCCACATTTTGGGGGCAGGGGGGAGGGCAAACACTACAGAAGTAGTTTGCACTCCCTTCTTCCAGGATGTGTTTTTGACTTTCCAGTCTATCCAAGTATACGACCCTGCTTAGCTTTTCAAGATAAGCAAAGGCCACCTTTGCAAAAACTGTATCTGGCCATTTGTAATGGTACAATCCCATATCAAGGTTTGCTTCCATTTTTTTCCAAGAAGCCAAATTCAATTGTTATATTTATTTGTAGGCTCTTCTACTCAACTGATGGCATACAGTTACCGAAATACATAATTTTAGTTAGAAAACAAAATAAATACATTATTTAACAATTTAATCAATCAAACCCCAAGGCCATAAATCACAATAAAATAGTACATTAACCAAAATCAAACATTCAAAACTAACCTCCTTCCTACTCATTATGCAGACAAAAAGCCAAATCAACCCTGTTCCAAGGCTTGTTAAAAACATCTTTACAGATGTTTTTGAAGATCAGGAGGCAAAGGGACATTTGAATATCCTTTTTCCAGAGGAAGGAGACAGAAAATAAAAAGGCATGCTTCTGTGATCCCCGTAGATAGCAATCTTTCATTAAGAGAACATGACAGAACCCACTGTATTGGATCTTCCTGGGTGGAGACATGTTACTGGGAAAAGGTAGTCACACTGATAACCAGGCCCTGAACCATGAGGAGCTTTAAAGGTGATAATCAGCACCTTGAACTGTCCTTGGAAGCTAAGTGATAGTGTTACTATGATTACCTTGATGTGTGCCCAGAGTTATTCAAGTCACCACATTCTGGACCAGTTGTAGCTTCTGAATGCTCTTCAAAAGCAGTCCCATTTAGAATGTGTTGTAATAATCCAATGGACAGGTGACGAAGGTATGACTAACAGTGAATAATGTTTCATGTTCCAAGAATGGTTATTATTTGTACATTAGATGAAGCTGGAAAATGCCCTCTTGGCCACAAATGCTAACTGCTCTCAAGCAAAAGTTGCGAGTCCAAATTGTGAACCAGTTCATTTGGGAAAGAAGATGAAGTTATATCAGCACTCCAGTCATTACCAAGTCAAAAGGCTACAGAACTTGATGGAATATCTACAGAAATATCCAAGCAACAAAAGAAGAATCACTAAAACACCTGTCCCCAATCCCCCAGGTCCCTTACCTCTGGTGATCCTAGAAAAAGAAGTGCAAGGTCTGTTTCAAAAGCAAAAGATTGGAAAAGCTCCAGGTCCAGACGGTGTGACCACCTCGTGTCTGAAAGTTTGTGCAGAACTGGTCCCCATTTTCACACATATTTTTAATAAATCGCTGAAGATGGGTTAGGTCCCTTCTTGTTTTAAGAGCTCTACAATCATCCCAGTTCCTAAGAAATCCCCCATTAGTGAGCTGAATGACTACAGACCGGTTGCACTGACATCTGTGGTCATGAAGACCTTTGAGAGGTTAATGTTGGCTCACTTGAAAGCCATCACGGATCCCCTGTTAGATCCACTGCAGTTTGCTTATCGTGGAAACAGGTCAGTGGATGATGCTGTTAATATGTCCTTGCACTATATTCTGCAACACCTTGAATTTCCGGGGTCTTATGCACGAGTTCTTTTTGTGGACTTCAGTTCAGCATTTAATACTATTGTACCAGAAATTCTTTACAACAAACTGATCCAGCTTACTGTGCCTGAGCATACCTGTAGGTGGATAATCAGTTTTCTAACAGATAGGAAACAACACGTGAGGTTAGGCAAAATTACATCCAGTACCTGGTTAATCAGTACTGGTGCCCCTCAGGGATGTGTGCTTTCCCCATTGCTTTTCTCCTTTTATACCAATGACTGCATTTCAAAAGACTCTTCTGTTAAAACCTTGAAATATGCGGATGATACAACTGTCATTGGTCTAATTCGCAATGGAAATGAGTCAGCATATAGACGGGAGGTTCAACAACTGGTCTTGTGGTGTGGTTGTAATAACTTGGAATTGAATACACTTAAAACCGTGGAGATGATTGTGGACTTTAGGAAGAATCCTTCTAATACTCCTCCCCTTACCATACTCAACAGCCTAGTACCAGAGGTAGAGTCCTTCAAGTTCCTGGATTCTATACTTTCCCAAGACCTGAAATGGACGTTTAACATTACAGCCATTAAAAAGGCACAGCAAAGGATGTTCTTCCTGCGGCAACTTAGGAAGTTTAAATTATCCCAGGAGCTCTTGGTAGAGTTTTACAGGGGAATCATTGAGTCTGTTATCTGTTCCTCTATAACTGTCTGGTTTGATTCCGCAACCAAACAGGACAGACTCAGACTCCAACGGATAGTTAAGTCTGCAGAAAGGATAATTGCAACCCGTCTGCCTTCTATAGAAGAACTATATACTGTAAGGGTCAAAAGGAGGGCAGAGAGGATATCTGCAGACTCTTCTCATCCTGGATATAATCTGTTCCAACTTCTTCCTTCAGGACGGCGCTATAGAGCTCCAAATGTTAAAACATCTAGACATCGGAATAGTTTTTTCCCTTGTGCCATTGCTCTGTTAAATACTATATGATTTGATATGTATTGGACAGTGGCTTCTTCTTTTGGAAAAGTTATTTTACTGGGCAGTGTTATTGTTATTGTTTATTAATTTTCTGTTATCTAAACGCACCATTGATCTTGCTATTCGTCACCGAAAACAAATTCCTTGTATGTATTTTATACTTGGTCATTAAAGTATTTTGTATTGTATTGTATTGTAAAGGTTCTAAACAAGCTATTTCAGCAAATCTGGAGAATTTGCTGTAGCCATCAGATTGAAAGAGGTCAGTCTAAATTCCAGTACCAAAGAAAGAAGACTTAACAGAGTATGCAGACTATCATACAATACTTTATTTTACATGCTAGCAAAATAATGCTTGGGATCATCCAACGTAGATTAGAGTTGCCAGATATTCAAGGTGACTTTAAAAAGGCTGAGGAATACAAGACATTACTGCTGATGTACACTGGATAATTGAGAAACCCAAAGAATACCATAAGTCAATGTGTGCTTCTTTGATTATAGAAAGACCTTAGAATGTGTTGATCGTGCCAAGAGATGGAATGTGCTTAAAAAAATGGGAATCCCAAAACTTCTCACTGTCCTCATGTGAAACCTATAAACAGGTTGGGAAGTCACAGTCTGGACAGAACATGACAAAGCAGACTGGTTTCACACTGTCCAAGAAGTGAGACAAGGTTATATACTGCTGATTTTGACCCATAAATCCCTGTATAACTGGATACCTTAGGAAACATCTTTAGGTTGAATCAGTCTAGCCTTTGGGTACAAGCACAAAGGGCATGCTTATGGTTCTTATCCTTAAGAGACCAAAGGGACATAGACATGAAGGCAATCCTTGGTAACAGCCCCCTTGCTGTGTCAGAGTATCTCCCGACTTCCTTTCCACAGAGTCCAGATAATGGTTTTGTTGCAATCAATGCTCGGCGATTGACTTTTAATACTGTTATGATTGCAAGGCATTTGGGCTTTTGATTTTCTTGGATTAATATCTAATTTGTACATATTATACTTTCAATTTTATTGTAAAATCAGACAATCATGGGAGCAGAGTAGTATATGAATTCATGTATATAAATAAATATCACAACTTCATATTTTCAGAAGACAATCAATGTATATTAGCCTAAAATACTTCACATTTGCTATGATCAAAATGTTGTATATCTCTGCAAATCAGTCAGAACTCCTCTAAAGCAAGACAACATGCAAAACAAATGCAATTAATTAATAAGCCTCTTTTCATTCTTTGTTCTAGCTAGTCTCTGTGGGTAAAAATGAAAGTAAGTGGGCTTCAAAATCTAGATATATAATAAATTGCATATTAGAATTAGATTGTAATACAGAGGCTACACTCAGGCACACTCTGAAATTCTATTCTTCAAAGTAATGATCTTTAGGACCTTGGGGCTTAACTAGCCTATTTATTATTTATTTGTAAAATGCCTACAGTATTGTGAAATGTTTTATCAGTTAAGAACAATTCCAAGCAGAATTCTTAAGTTTTCTCTGTTGAAGACTTGTGGCAGTACGTAGAAGCAAAGTGCTGTCTGTTATTCTGTCACTAAAATTCCAAAAATGAATTCCCAGGCAAGCTGTTTCTTCCTCAATGATAACACAGGTTTGGAAAAGAACTGGTAACATACTTTTCTCCCAGACAGCAGCTTTCTCTCAAGAAAGGGAAAACTATTGGAGTGGCAAGAAAAAAGGAAGAAGCTTATTAGACTATGAGAGAGAGTTTGAGGAAGAAAAAGGACAGATTGCTGGTGAACCCAAATGGATTCTAGGCAGTGTTAGGGCTGATGACTTGTTTTTTCCAGGGAAGGTTGGGGCAAGACTCCTGAAATGTTTGTGGGGTGGGTTTGGATAAAATCACTGAAGAAGCATGATAGCTGATGAGAGCTAAGTCTTCTCAATGCAGAAGCTCTTGCCAAGGGGAGGCTGAAGGATGGGGACCAAGTCCGGTGAGCCTGAGAAAGAATGTCAGCCAGTGTAATTAACATTCTTGCTTAGCTCTAAAAAGCAAGGGGATGGTTGAGATACTATATACCTAAATAGTCACCAGATTAAGCTAAAGACTTTGCACAAAAACACTTGACTTACATTTATTGGTGCAACGACCAATAAATCACTGCCCATTCCTACTGCTGTATCACCGAGGCAAAGGGAGGAGGGGCAGAGGGAAGAAATCACACTTGGTGAATTGCCTTAACTGATTATTGCACAGAGAGCTTTACATGCCTGTAAATGAAATTAAGAAATTTGCTTTTCTCTGTTAATAAACAAGCAAACAAACAAAATATTCCCAAGGAGGCTTTTGTAAGCTATGTGTTGGATCATTTCCCATGCCTTCTGTGTCACAGCGCCTGCCATGATATCCCCCCAGAGAACTGGATGGCTCCCACTCTGCTGATGTTCCGGAACGATTAAAGACCTGGCTATTCCCTCAGCTTTTGAGCATGATAAAGTTTCAGCTCATGTTGGATACGGTTTTTGTTTGTTGGTTGGTTTATAAGTTTGTCTTAGGGGTGTTCATCTCTTTTTTGTCTTTTGTCTTTTTTTACTTTTTAACTGGGAGTTAGGTGCCCTATAAATTGTATAAACAAATAACAAATAAAACTTAAGCTGTAAAAGTTAAATCTCATTCAGCCATCAATAATATATGTTCTAGGATAAGAAGAAATGATGCAAGACTTTGGAATGCTTAATAGATCTGTAGAAAGAAAGGAAGCTATAAAAATATGGAAAATGCACTCATTCAGGATCCATTCTAATAAAAACTAATTGCAATATAAGTATTTACACCTACGTGTAGTCACAACTGAAAATCCTTATGGTCTAGCATAAGTTTTTGGATTTGGGGGGGGGGGCTTTGCCTTATGATTCTAAATTTGTCTAAGAATAGAAATCACCCAAATCTAAAAATGGAAACTCTAGCAACACATGCTGACAAATTATCCTCTGTTCTTCTAAAAATCAATTTAATTCAGAATGTCATTCTTCTGCACAGACACAAATGTTTATAGCAGCAAATGCACCTGTATTTCTATTCTCTGAGCTGAAAACCTTTTGTCATTCCACCTAGAAAATACTTTCATAAAAAGCAACATAATTACATCTTTGTCAGGTACTGAGGGGGAACAAACAAGGTGTAGCCTCACAAAAATATTTCCATTCTATCATGCTATGAATGTTGCAGCCAACCCATATGGATAAACACAGGGATATGATTCATTCTTGAGAATAATGCATGGGATTCTTTTTTTCTGGCTATTGGTGCCAAAATGTACCTCGAGAACAGGGTCACACTTCATTCTTTTCATGCCACTGACAGCAAAATAGAGTTGGCAAAGAACCAACTACTGAAGTATGCTTTTTGCAAGGTGACTTTGAGTGGAGACTGCTGGATCCTAGAAGTATCTTGTAGACTACAAAATACAGTCACTGCATATGCTATGCCCGCATCAGGCTAATTAATTTCTGTGATGGGGAAATAGGGTAGAAGATAAAGCATGTGTACATTTGTCTGAGCACCTGAGAGTACTTAGAATTCTCAGAAAAAAATTCAACAACCTTTGAACAGCAACCTATACTTTGGTCCTCTGCTGAGGGCAATATTTTGATTTCTGCTTAACAGTAACAATAGAAATGAACTATATAATGAGAATGTTGGCTCATTGCAGATGCAAATCTTAGTAGAACCATCAATTTCCTCACCTTTGTATCGTAATATATACTTTAAAAAACCAAAGAGGAACACAATGTTCTCATAATTTGAACATACATCTTTGTCGGCAGTTCTGTTCTATGCCTAGTGTGTATATACATTTGAACAATACAAGTAATCACTGCAAATGGGACATCAACAAAAAAACAAAGTAGAGTCAAGTCAATAGAAGAGGTCAGTCCTACTGCCTTGGGATGATGGAAGGTGTAATCTAAAACATCTGGAGCAGCAGAAAATACAAAGATGAGTCTTTACTCAAGTCATGGCTGCTCTCCCTTCACAACCTTATATGTACAGAAAGTACTTTCACAAGGTTTGACTCTATGTCAGCATTTCCCAACCTGGCACTCTCCATAAGTGTAAAAAGTACAACTTCCAGAATTCTCAGAGAGCAGGGTCGAGGAATTCTGGAAGCTGCAATCTTACATGCTGGAAGGTTGCCCAGTTAGGAGGAATGCCTTAGTTAATGGAAGGTTGATAATATTTTAGAAACTATTTCTATACTGTAAATCATCCCTCCCCCCAATAATATAAAGCTTCCTCTGACAAAAAGAAAGAAGTTGAGCCAACCACATGCTAGTACAAAATCACCTAGACCGCCTGGAATTTGCTAATACAGTTCAATTACAAGTAATTACTACTAACTGGGATTAAGTTAGAGCTTTGCTAGGAAGAAAAATGCATAAAAGTTGAGATCCAGCCTGTTTGCCCACTTTAACTATAGAATTATTATTGGTTGCACAATCAGCCAGATGTTTATATGGGATTTGGCATTTTTATCCACCTATCGTGTCCTTCCCAAGGACCTGGGATAGGCAGATGTTGTTTGATGGTGTTAAAGGTATCGTTACAGGATGTAAGCTGTTCCAAGTAAAGCTGCCTTTTGCTATTGACTGACTGAGATTTTGTCAGTGCCAATGGCCTTCAAGTGGTGCTTCAAATGTTTTGGAATTGCACCTAAGGTGCCTATTACTATTGGTACAATCTTTGTTTTCTTTTGCCACATCATTCTACTTCTATTTGCAGGTCTTTGCACTCTGTGATTTTCTCCAGTTCTTTCTCTTCTATTATTTTGCTGTCTCCAAGTATTGCAATGTCCACCATCCAAACTTTTTTGTCTTCCTTATCAACAATCGTTAAGTCTGGGATGTTGTGTGGGAGGTGCTTGTCTGTTTGAATTCTAAAGTCCCAGAGCACTTTCGCTTCTTCATTTTCTATTACTTTGTCTGTTTTGTGGTCCCACCAGTTCTTGCTTGCAGGCAGATGGTATTTCTTGCAAATATTCCAATGCACCATTGTTGCTACTTTGTCATGCTGTTATTTCTAATCAGTCTGTGCGATCTTCTTGCAGCAGCTAACTAGGTGATCCCGTTTCTTCAGTTTCTTTGCAGAGGTGGCATTTCCTGTCTGTTGCTGTCTTCTCAATTCTGGCTTTGTATGCATTTATTCTTAAGGCTTGGTCTTGGGCAGCCAGAATCAGCCCCTCTGTCTCTTTCTTCAACTTTCCTGCTCTTAGCCATTGCCAGGTCTTGTGTGTGTGTGTAATACTTTGCCTTGCCATGTCTCTTTTCTATTCTTCATTTGGTTTTATAGGCCAGTTTGGTCTCTTTGGTATTCAGTAAGCCTTCATGTGTACTAGCTTCAGTGCATCTTCTTCACTGTCCTTCAGATATTCGTCCAATGCCCTTTTTTCTTCTTCAACTGTCTGGTGTGCTTGTAATATTCCACGCCCACTTATCCTCTGCAAGTAGAGTCTGTAAGCATTGCTGCGTGGATGAAGGGTGTGATTCATTGTCATTATTTTTCTGGTCTTTCTATCCAGGGCTTGTAGTTCTACTTGAGTCCAGTCAACTATTACAGCTGTATATCTAATGACTGGAATTGCCCAGCTATTAATTGCCTTGATGGTATTTCCTCTAAGATCTTCTTAGATATTCACTCCTAACCTTCTTCTTGACTTCAATGCACTTGATGTTGTCAGCTTGATTATTTAGATTTTTATCCCGCTTTTTATTTTATATATAAATATATAAATATGCGCACATGCGCGCGCACACACACACATTTGGTCAAATAAAGGCTCCAAACATACTTAATACTCCTGTCTCCTATTTTCCCCACAACCACACCCTAGAACTCAGAGTCTCCTGATATTTCTTTAAAATGGGGGGGGGGAGAATTTTGTTTTCCATTCACCCATTCTAATATAGATCTCTGTCCTCGTTTAATAAAACAGAACTGCATCTAAACTATTCTGCTGATAACCCCATTAAAGCAATACATTATACGAATCCTTGTTCCAGTTACCTTTATGAGCACTTACTGAACCAAAAAAGCACAGAAGAGAAAATAGGCTGCACACAGAACTTGTTCAGCTATGGTTTTATTTCTATCAGAAAGTCTCTGAGCTTTCCTACAATCTACTGTATATCCCATACACTTAAGTATAGTAAAGAACTATCCTTTCAGATAGATAAATCACATATTCTTATAGAACATCAATACATGATCTAAATAGCTAACACATGCACAACAATCTGTTTATGAAAATCACTGTTGCTGAGACAAGAAACAGACTCTCCGAAGTAATTTGGTTTCATCTAGGCAGTATTCGCATGAGATCAAGAAAATGCTAATTTTCTAACAAAAATATGCATCCTTAAAATTGTGTTCAGAGAACAGAAAATGAGATTAAAGTGATACAGGAAATTACAGGTCTCTTTAATACCCATAAATTGAGACAATATTAATGAAAGAGTCAAGCTTATAGCATGTGTTTTGCAAGAACTAATACTTATAGAAAGGTATTTCTTGTGAGTGAAATTACTGTGGGACAATGGTGTGTAAAACAATAAATAAGTGTTGACATTTTGCTAGCCTCCTTAGGGCAGACATGAAAACAAATCTGGTAACCAATGTCACCTCCTTGTAAACTGTCTGTGTTCAAATATACATTCAACCAGTCGCTAGCCACCATGTAGATTCTTGTTCCACTAACCTTCTGTACATTTTCTGAGGGAATCTACAAACATGCTGATAATAATCAAACAGACATTGTACTGTATACTTGGGCCATGAAAAGCCTTTGAAAACAAAATCCCACACATGCTGGCTGGGGAATTCTGGGAGTTGAAGTCCACTTATCTTAAAGTTGCCAAGGTTGCAAAACACTGCTTTATACAGTGGAACTGTGGAAAGGGGGACTTATCCTGAACTTTTACTGGAACCCAAATTAGTGCTTTGACTTGCTAATAAATGAACTGGAGTTAGGGATAAGTGCTGAAGTCGAGTTTGCCAATCATGCCAAATTATTCATAGAGATAAAATCCCAAAAAGATCTAGAAGAGCTCCCAAAGGATCTATCCAAACTGAGCAAATGGGCTTCAAAATAGCAAAGCAGTAAAATGATGGGCATTAATTCAAATACTCCAGTTTAAATGTAAACAAATGGCATACAGTCAGGTCCAGAAATATTGGGACATCGACACAATTCTAACATCTTTGGCTCTATACATCACCACAATGGATTTGGAATGAAACAAACACAATGTGCGTTAACTGCAGACTGTCAGCTTTAATTTGAGGGTATGTACATCCAACTCAGGTGAACGGTGTAGGAATTACAACAGTTTGCATATGTGCCTCCCACTTGGTAAGGGACCAAAAGTAATGGGACAATTGGCTTCTCAGCTGTTCCATGGCCAGGTGTGTGATATCCCCTCAGTACCCCAATTACAATGTGCAGATAAAAGGCCCAGAGTTCATTTCAAGTGTGCTATTTGCATGTGGAATCGGTTGCTGTCAACTCTCAAGATGAGATCCAAAGAGCTGTCACTATCAGTGAAGCAAGCCATCATTAGGCTGAAGAAACAAAACAAACCCATCAGAGAGATAGCAAGAACATTAGGCATGGCCAAAACAACTGTTTGGAACATTCTCAAAAAGAAGGAACGCACCGGTGAGCTCAGCAACACCAAAAGACCCGGGTGACAACGGAAAACAACTGTGGTGGATGACCGAAGAATTCGTTCCCTGATGAAGAAAACACCCTTCACAACAGTTGGCCAGATCAAGAACACTCTCCAGGAGGTAGGTGTATGTGTGAAAGTCAACAATCAAAAAAAGACTTCACCAGAGTGAATTCAGAGGGTTCACCACAAGATGTAAACCATTGGTGAGCCTCAAAAACAGGAAGGCCAGATTAGAGTTTGCCAAACGACATCTAAAAAAGCCTTCACAGTTCTGGAACAACATCCTATGGACAGATGAGACCAAGATCAACTTGTACCAGAGTGATGGGAAGAGAAGAGTATGGAGAAGGAAAGGAACTGCTCATGATCCTAAGCATACCACCTCATCAGTGAAGCATGGTGGTGTCATGGCGTGGGCATGTATGGCTGCCAATGGAACTGGTTCTCTTGTATTTATTGATGATGTGACTGCTGACAAAAGCAGGAGGATGAATTCTGCAGTGTTTCGGGCAATATTATCTGCTCACATTCAGCCAAATGCTGCAGAACCCATTGGACGGCGCTTCACAGTACAGATGGACAATGACCCAAAGCATACTGCAAAAGCAACCAAAGAGTTTTTGAAGGGACAGAAGTGGAATGTTATGCAATGGCCAAGTCAATCACCTGACCTGAATCCCATTGAGCATGCATTTCACTTGCTGAAGACAAAACTGAAGGGAAAATCCCCCAAGAACAAGCAGGAACTGAAGACAGTTGCAGTAGAGGCCTGGCAGAGCATCACCAGGGATGAAACCCAGAGTCTGGTGATGTCTATGCGTTCCAGACTTCAGGCTGTGATTGACTGCAACGGATTTGCAACCAAGTATTAAAAAGGGAAAGTTTGATGTATGATTGTTATTCTGTCCCATTACTTTTGGTCCCTTACCAAGTGGGAGGCACATATGCAAACTGTTGTAATTCCTACACCGTTCACCTGAGTTGGATGTACATACCCTCAAATTAAAGCTGACAGTCTACAGTTAACGCACATTGTGTTTGTTTCATTCCAAATCCATTGTGGTGGTGTATAGAGCCAAAGATGTTAGAATTGTGTCGATGTCCCAATATTTCTGGACCTGACTGTACGTGATTGATCGGTGAAGGGACTTCTCAGGATCTTATGAGTCTTGGGGTGGTGAAAGCAGTAGCTGGTATGTTAAAATTTGTGAACTTCATGCAAGGAATAATTAATAAAGGGAATACAATTAAAATAGCTAATATAGTAATGATTTCACATTAAATTTTGCTATGAGAGAATTAAAGTATACCTAATTATTTCTATAATTCTATAAATTGCAAATAAATTTAAAACAGAAAAATAGTTATTAAAAACTAGAAATATATTAGGTACTTGCAATAGTGGTTAAGCATTAGAAAATGAAAGCTTGAATACATTTTATTCTGCGTGGAATAACTAACATTCTTATCTATTATTAAAGATCTTTAACTATCTGCATATAGGAGTACAATATTAAAATAAAGAAAAGAACAGCAACTTCATAGACATGATTTGTAAAGAAACTGGATACTGGAATAACCATACAGGAGTTTATCAAGGCAATAACAGTTAATCTAATTTAATAAATAAACATTTTAAAAATATTTTCATGCATGCATTTATTTTTGTACGTAACTTGAGGGATAAGCTCCCATTTTATGTGATAAACATGCTTCACTCTATTTGCATCTTATAGATTACTCACTTATAGATTACTTGGCACTTCCCTTTAAATAAATAAAGGAGAATAAATTATCCTTTCTAGAGTGATTAGTAAATATTTGATGTTAAAACATAAATAACTCCAGCTTCTGAATCAGTTATACTATTAATTGAATTTGGACTCCTGTTAAATGAAATGGTTGCTGGCTTCTCTAAATTTCCCTAATAAATAACTGCAAAATACTTTATATCACAAAAATGGAGCATGTCAATAGTCTCTCACTACAAGAAAAGAAGAAATGGAATTTTAATCTAATTGCTATTGTCTTGTCATTAAATGCATATGTCTTTCATATATATCATGATCTCTTTAGTAATGCCACAGCAATATACAGTACTGATTGGTAAATAGCCAGCAATCAACAAATTGTAAACATATATCTAATTGGAGAACTTTCCAACATTGCAACTTGTTCCTTTTAATTTAAAGATGTGGATGACACTCGCAATCTCATAAGAACATTAGAAAAACAGCACTGGATCAAATACTTTCAGTTTTATTTTATTTCTTTCATATTATAATGATTATACTCCAATTAGAGGGTTGGGCCCTATCTTCTTCATATATTTCAATACTTTCAAAGAGGGGCTGAGTGGGACATAAAGATATTTTATGAAGAAAAAACTGAATAGGTGTCTCCTTTTTTATGCCAAACATGGTCCCTATAAACAATATGTAACAATTATAGTCCTGAAAAAAAGAATTAAACTATAATGTAGTAGCCTATCTGCCTATACAGAGAAATCAAAACAAAACAGCAAAAGAAAATAACTGGATGCAGCAAAGAACATTTAAATTCTTTACTCCCACACTGCTTGAGCTTCTATTGAACAGAGCTGTGCATGGCTCCAACAGGGTGCTGCTAAGGGAAATAATAGGGCTGCACAAATCCTCTGAAAAAGGAAAATGTGGGAGTGTGTACAAAGCACTGTTTAGAATCATTTAGGCAACCACGTATTTTTCCAGGCTCCACAGCTGCTTTGGAAGTTGCTCCTGGCTGTCTGTGCATGTTCTTTCAAAGGATTTGCATAGTCCTAGAAAAAAAATGGACTGGATGAACTGCTACGACCTTGCAGCACCGGACTCCATTCGTCTAACACTTGAAGGCTAACAGTACCGCAATATTTCATTTCAATCTTATCTATGAAAACATTCATAAATCACCATGTTTGTATTCATGCTTTATTTAGGCTGTAGTCATATATCCATTTAGATAGGAATATGTCCCATTGACTCAAAAATTTATTTCTCAGAAAAGTATTATATAGGAAGGCAATCAGAAAGCAAATAATAGCTTTCGAGATAAAGACATATTGGAAGTATTTGATACAAATGATTCTTGGGTAGGGAGATATTTGCTTTTAAAATAATTTTATTATTTAAAAACTATCATTCACATTCCCAGAAGACAGAAGTAAATGCAAAGAATGGAGGCAGGTATCAGTTACACTTGGGGAAAATCAACCATCTGCGGACAAAATGAGAAACTCAATCTTTTTGTTGGTTTCTTCATTCTATCAGTCCTAGGCAAACTGAAACTATTGTAAGACCTGATAAGGTATAATTTGCAATCAAAAGACACATTTAATCTTAAGAAGGTGACTATATGAATTTATATATCAATACATTTAGAATCAACCAATTTTTATTTATTTATTTTGGTCCTCTATTGCTGCATCTGATGAACCATCTATATATTTTGAAAAGGACTGGAGAGTCTGAAAGCTTGGGCAATATTTTTATGATCTTTGAACTGACCTTAAAAAAGTTCTTTGAAAATGGAATGGAATGGAATGGAATATGAGATGGGGATCCCATGGGAAAAAAATGAAGCAATAAGCTCTCTATATTCTTGCTTTAAATAGCTTTGTAGAAGCCTGTCTTCTAGAATTATGAGTTGAACTGGTTCTTTTCTCTGACTGTCTTTTTAATCCAAAGGAAGAGTGCCATGAATAAAGTAATTTAGATCCAAAAGGGAATCCATTTTGAATGACTTTAAAGAGTTCATAATACAAGATGGCAGGACAGAATTTTCCTTCTGAACGAAGAATTAAATGCCTGACATGTATCATATGGTTTAAAAGCCATAGCAATTTGGCTAAAATAAAGCTGTAATTTCCTCTCCTTGGAAAGCACAAAACTCTGGGCATGTATTTCAAGACTAACTTTTAAGAGCAGCCAAGATGTTGCTTCTATTTCAAAGCAACCTTTTCCAGAGAGAGAGGAACCAGAATGGTTGCAGACTTCCAGTCAACTATAACCTATTAAGCTGTTCTGTGATTCGTAAAGGAAATGGTGCACGATCACAAGTGCTTTCTTTCTCATTTGCAAACAATTGCAGTCTCCTTTCCTAAGCAATGAGTTTCAGCTCCATCTTTTCACTTTGCAACAAACAGCTATTTAAAGCTCAAACTATACAGAAAATCTTTAACACAGATGGCAGAATACGTCTTCATTAGTGTTCCGCAGCCTTTTCCTGATTCATTTAATTTTGTTAACAAAATAATGAATGTCATTCATTTCACTTATTTAAATAAGTTTCTACCACAACTTTTGTTACTGGTACTTTATGAGATATGCATTTAAAAAAAAAAAAGACAATTTTGATAACAAGTATTAAGATAATGTAATACAAAAATACTCTACTACTAGCAGGAACAGGAAAACAATGAACAGAAGAAAACTGAGCCCCAACAACATTTATTAAATATTCCATCTACAATCTTGATTCCATCTACAATCTATCAGTATAATGGCTAGGAAATAAAAGAGCACATTGTTCTTAGTCACATGCCTGTCCACTTCTAAGGCTATTATTTATCAATTTTCAAAATATGTCAGATTTAAATTTGTCTAAGGATCTTTTCCCATTCCATCTCGCAACTCTGGTCATGATTTCAACATTAATCTTTTTCATTTCTTCTGTCATTCACAACCTGTTTTTTGTAATATTTTGTCTGATGCAGATTGAAGATTCTAGTACATTATTACTTGATTTTAAATTTAGTAATGGAATAATCCCTGGTCTTACCTGCCCCTTTCACCACACAAATGTGAAAAGAAAACATGAATGTAACAGGATGACTGTAATGTTCACTGTTTACTGAAAATGCATAATAGGATCAAGAAGCACCCAAACATTCATCAAACTAGCAAAAAGAACAACCATATAGGAAATTATATGCTTGAAAATAAATTATTTATTTATCCAATTGATATGGCCACCTATCAATAGAAGAGAATATACTGTATGTAGCTCAGGGTTGAACTGTGGAGTCCTTGGGGTTCTCTGAGCTTGGATGTTTTCCTGCAAACATTTCATTATCCAGCTAGGAAATATCTTCAGTGCTAGAATGGAGTGGCCAAAAACCAAAAGGTAGGAAGACTAAATGAACACCCCTTCCACCACCAAAGAGGCCATTATCTTTCCAGGAAGACTTTTATTATACCAAAGTTTAACAAACTTACTTTCTAACCTCTAACTTTACACTTGCCACTAAGCCTCTGCTATATTATACAGGTGTCTACATCAATGCCTATGTGTTCACCTAATTCCTGAACAGTCCTATGAACACTTGTGTTCTCCTTTGTTGCCTGAACTAATAATAGTCCTCAGCCACCATTTAGCCACCTTCAAGTTAGTTGGCTCCTATTTCTGTCAGCTGCTGTTCTAAACTGCTGCTGAAGCATCAGGAGTTTCTCAGTCTGGGAGCAGACAGGGAAGGAAGGTGCTTTACCAGCTTCTGGCTGGCTGTAGGCTCTCAATGTCTCTGCTGGGACAGTGAGGCTGCTGGGCTCTGCTTCCCCCTTCTGCTTGTCTGCTCTTGGTTTCCTGAAGTCCAAGCCTGTTCCTCCATCATCAGATACCTGCTCTACTCCTTCAGCTGCAAATTCTTCCCCTCTGCTCTCCCTCCAAACACATCTATATAACCACACTCTGTGCTATGAGGATTTTCCTTTTATAATTGGAAATTGCACCAGATGTGGTGCAATGCTGATCTGGCTGCCTTAAAGTCCCAAGGGAGCAAACAAAGGGAAGGAAGAGCTTATGCTGGCCACTGCAAGGCTTTCCTTCCACACGATAGTTTAAATATATGTGGAAAAACAACTCTGATTAAAAGGAAATGAGAGATAAGGAACAAAATGTAGATAGTGCTGTGTTGCTTTATGCCAAGCAAGAGATATACAGACTTGATTTTTGCTCCTTATCAGGCCATGAATAGGAGAAAGTATATTGCTCATTTGTTTGATTTTTGAGAATATATATTATAAACATACATATGGACCATTGTGGACCATTTCAGATCCAATATGAAGTTTTTCAATGCAACAAGAATGGTATATGATGAAAATAAAATGTGAAAATAATTGAAATGATTAGTGGCAGGTACCAAGTGGAGCAGGGAGTAAGTCAAGAACGTGTAATGACTCCTTGGATGTTTAATATATTTATGGATACACATACAGAGTATGTTGAGTTGAACGGACTACAGTAATCTATTGTCTATTACAACTTATGTCTACACCTCATTTATTATGACCACAGAAGGCTATAGGCTTTGTCAGCATGCTGGAAGCTAATAGGCCCTATTTTCAAAGATTGAATAGAATTAAACAAGTTTGCAGCTGGTTAGCATTTGAACACGAAGAATATAAAAATGCAAACATCACTGAAGAACAGCAAACCATTTCCACATTGTTGCCAACAAAATTACATGCCCATGTCCATGAAATCCTCAGGAGAGTTGAGAGAGTGTCTACATTATTTACAATTTCCTTATTCTGTATTAGCTTCATTTGATCACATAGTCACACTTGAAAAGAATATACAAAAGTGATGGTGGTGGTAGGAATGATAAATTGCACAATTTATGAGGTGATCAAATCTGTGAATACCAATAATGATACCAAATAATAGACACAATGCTTTTGCCTTCATTAAACATTTCCTTTCGCTCAAAAACGGCCTACTATTAAAGGCTTTACACTTCCAACAAGGAACAGTGAATAAATTAGCTGATTACCTGCAAAAGGATTTTTTTTCCTTCATAAACTAATCTTCCAAAAGATTGGGCCTCTTTCCTTTGAAAAAGCATTATATAGTGATAGTAAAGCAGGACATAATTTGATAATTTACTGATGGCTAACTTTCATCCCATAATCCAAAGTTAAAGTAAAGAAAGATTAAAGTAGCCTCAAGGGATTTTTGTAAAGTTTCTAAAATTATCACTACTGAAATAGATTCAGTACTTCTTGCCACAGACAAATCCATTGACTTTGGATACAATAGTTTAATCTAAGAACTAAGCCATGCATCTTTGTCACATATAACTTGAATTTGATCACTGGATGTGAAATTAAGCAATAAAAGCAACTAGACACTGGAAGAGAGAAACAAGCAATAAGTCTGAGTAATTGTCGAAGTACATGAAAATTAAATTTCCACTTTTAAAAAAAGTTTTATCAAAAGAGGAAAACTGCTTCTTCAAGGGTATGGAACAATTTGTCTAGATAGAAAAAAACTGTTGTAATTAATACAGTGAAAATGTTCACTAAACAGTGTTTATCATTATAAATCTATCTGATGCTTAATCATCAGAAATTATGCAAGACAATTGTTTTCTTTTCTTGGAATACATCAGATACGTGTAACTATGTATTCTGTTTAAAACTGTATGCCATAACTATATTTGCAGTATAACATAACTATATTATTAAATATTGTAATATATAACGTAAGAGTCTTATGATTCTTAACAGTTCTGAATTGCATGTTTCAAATGTATATATCCATATGAGTCACTGGTATTTTAATTTCTTTTTTCACAAATCCTTGGGTTGATATTGATTGATTATTTAAGCCTTTTAAAAAACAGAAAAAGAACTATCAGGTGGGTTTTATGTATCTCCTTCTTATAGCTATACACAAATCCACACCAATTCTTTCTCTCTCCTATATGAATCTTTCTGTATAGCTTTAAAAATGTCAGATGCTTAAGTACAGAACGTGGGAATAGCTTCCACATACACATAGCTTTATTCTGCTTCCTACTACTTACTGTTGGGCACTTCACATAGGATTGATTAGCCTGGAAAGGAACAGTGTGACAGGGATACATATAAAAAGTTAAGAGTTAACTGTGGTTAAATCATCTTGTCTCTGAGGTCTCTGTCATATTGAGTGGTTTTTAGTTGAGATAACGTATTAAAATGGTCACAAAGCCTGGGGCCTCAAGGTATCATTACCAAGGCAATGACAAATATAAGTCAAACATGATTTCAGGTTGTTATGCTACTGAATGCAGACAGATCCAGGAAGACTGTACTTGTGAAAAAGAAATAAATGAGCAATGATAGATGGCTCATAACACTTATTAGAAAGCTAAACAGTAGATTTGGGCTTCCTGTTTATGCTACTGATATCCAGTTTGCTCTATTGTCGTATCTAGTTTTTATTTCACTTTGGAACCAGCATAGAAAGGGCACGTCTTTGTTTCTTCAATTTTTTGAACGTCAGGGAGAAAAAAATGTATTTTTTTCCTCCATTTTTTCCCCAATATTTCAGAAGATCCAATTAAAGTCTGAAATTAGCTGTGTGGTCTAGGTCTATCTATCTTGCTGACGATTATTTCGACTGCCATGATGAGTTTTTCGGGGGTTTCTATTTGACTGGGTTTGAAAAATGTCTTTTAATGGTGTTTGTTTATTAACATAAAAGGATTAAAAAGTAATCACTAATAAAATAGATTCCACAGCCTGAAAAATGTATCATTCGGCTGCACTGCAGGGCTTGAAGACTGTGTAAACAGCTACCATATTTGGCATGCAGAACTCCATATGTCCACTAGATGGCAGTACAGAGCTTTACAACGCTAAAGCTGTCTATCCTGTAGCATCCAGAGTTATTTAATTATATAGGTGCATCTTGACTAAATGTGATGGCAGAGTGAAAGTAACTGAAGTCGTAATACAGCTTTCAGGGGCTTTTTGTCCATGAGCCTAAATTATAAATACATCATCAATAAATCTCAGGAAGCAAAGCAGTTTATGGTGGGAATAGCTGAGGAAGCACAGCCCTAAATCAAATGACATATTGTGATTCCAGGCAAGTGTCTATGATCTGAAGATATGCTTTTCCCCAAACTGAAGTAATTGTAGATAAATACAAAATAGCGGGGATTACCAGTTCAATTAGATGTTTGAAAACCAAATATTTAAGCCCCAAACGAATTCACATTTTTGAAATACAAGCCAATTTATTTTCCCACAGAGGGCACTCTGAAGATTATTTCCAACACAAGCAGTTTCAGTTGGCTATCAGTATGAATTCAATGATTGGTTCCAAAACAGAAAACCAAAAGAACGGAAGATTGAATACTCTGTGTGTATTCACACAGGGAGAGCCCAATTTATAGCTGTAAGGTTTGCTACAGAACTTTCAGTTGTGAAAGATACAGCCTCCTTTTAAAACTCAAGAGTTCTCAGCTTGGCAGCAGGGCCCACCATGGTGAATCGACAAAGCTTTAGTCATGTCTGCAGCTGGCCACCATGTGTTTAGGAGCATTTCAGAATGCAACCTTTTTTAAGGTTCACTTCACATATCGAAAGGCTTTGTAATTGTCTTCTTCCAGGATTTTTTTTTCCCAACTTCATAGCCTAACCTATACTCTTGGTGATGTCAAGTACAAGTTCAAACTCTGCTTAGCTTTTTTTCAAAATCAACCACAATCAGTTGGGTGTTGTTATCTGCAGCTATTACATGTACATCAGGGTGGGTAATTTGCTGATGTTCCTGACTGTTACACTTTTGGGGGCCTGAGAGCTACATGTGAGGTGGGTTTGTTTGTGGGAATTTGGCGGGCTTCTTTATTTTTGTTAACTGTGATATGCCTATTTTAGGATTTAGAATTTTTATATTTCCCAACTCAAGATGGCAGGAAATTCTGCTGGAAGTTTCCAACAAACCTGGTCAGAAGAGAGAGCCTGGGTCTCGGGTGGTCCTAACACTGGTACTTGCCAATCCCTATATTACAGATTCAAAATGTGACTATTTTTTCTTTAATATGATAAGCAGCTTCAAACCACAAACATATGTATTCTCAGTTTAAATAAAAAATCTATTATGATGTATAGAAAGCACAGGAAATCTTTTAACAGGTAACACCTACTGTAAGTCCCAAGCAAATACCTATCTAATGAATCATTAGCATTCATAGATAATGAATTATTAACACACTTCAATGGAATGCACAAACACAATCTCAGGAAATTATACGTGTTCATAGTATCTATAAACATTTCTTCAAAATGTTAAAATTAAGAACTTAATCATACATTGGAATAATTCAAACAAAAAGTCCTGTAAAACTAATTAATCACTGAATATTTAATGAAGCAAACTACTAGAATGATTTTTCTTGATTTTATTTTGGACATTTTTATCCCCAAATAATAAAAAGGTATATTCTATAAACTTACTGTCTTGAGAGCACAAGAGGTTAAGCCATTATTGCCCTAATCCTTTTACATGTTTAGTTGGTTAAACACAAAACCTGTATATGGGTGCAAATGAGCTTTTGTAGGATGCTGCACATGTGTGAAATAGATTTTCACTCCCTTTAGCGTAACATTGGCGCCTCCTGTCCCTTTCTCCAATTGTTGTTCAGTCGTTAAGTCGTGTCCGACTCTTCGTGACCCCATGAACCATATTGCGCCAGGCCTTCCTGTCCTTCACTGCCTCCCTCAGTTTGCTCAGTTTCATGCTCATTGCTTCAATACCCCTGATTAAAAGGAATGAATGAAACTATACAGTAATCACAGTCTGAAAAATGTATCACTGTCTTTTTGCCTGATCTTCACTGGGACAAGAAGAAGCAAGATGTACAGTTCTGCCGCTGATTGTTAAAAGACCCACCAAATCTCACCATGCTAATCCCATCAACCAACAGCACATTCACAATGTCACTGCAGCTTTCATAGCTGTTGCTTCCTTTCACTGTGGACTCTGTTCCTTGTACCATTCTCCAAAATGCCAAATAGTTTAACACCTTACTGCTGTGAGCAAGATGCCTCATCGACTTTGAGAAAACAAAATGAATTATTTCTGCCACACAATATTTGTTCTCTGTCTCTGATTTGCAGCCAGAATTATCTTTTCTTTTTGTCCTGAAACAGCCTGTTCCAGACATGGCTGCTGAAAACATTTTGCCAGCACTATTTGCCAGACAGTAGCAAGCAACAATTTCCCTGGAAGCCTTCCAGCAGAAAACAGAACTAGGAGGAGCTCTTCAGATGGGTGAAAAAGCCAACCCCAAAGCATATCTGAATGCAGGTATGTGAAAAGGAGAACATGATTCCCATGAAGCCTGGCAGAATGATCTCTCCTAACAAAAATCTAGCTCCTTGTGCAATTGGTGAGTGAAATGCACCAGGGAACACAGATGTATTGCAAGTGATGGTGTAATTTAAGAAATATTGCAAATATATCTTCAAAATACCCAGTTTGAAGGAGGATTTATCAGGGTGTATTTCAGTTTAAGCTTTAAAGCAAAATAGAAGCAAGCTTGGACTGTAACTATCATAAAACAGCTTGAAATAGGCTAAGTTTATATCATCACAAAAATATACACAAGATGTACACGTACTGGTCAAAGCTCATACAATTTCATCTACTAGTTTTAATTATGTAGCTGTTAACAATGTATGTTTGGTACTCAAGCCATTGAATGAGAGCTTAGAACAAGTGTGAGGCTAACTACAGAGATGCCTGTAGTAGGCTGTCTCCAACTGCCCAAGATGTTTTATTCAATATGTATTGTTAGAATATTTTAAATATTCAGGATGTGCAATGAACTGAACTAATTTCATTTAAGAAAGAAAAATCATCCTTTCTGTAAGAGCTTGATTGGAGTACAACCATGTAAATTTTAGGTAGTTATGGCTTAGTTAGGTTTACATCTGATGGCTTGAGAACATGCTCTGTTGACTTGTATTGCAGTGAATGAACAGAATTTCTGTTGCCAACTCCCACCAACAAGAATCAGTGTAAAAATATAGGAAGATTAGAGCTGAATTTATTTTTTATCTATCTACTTAATATAATTAAAATTGAAGTAATATAGGGACGACAAGAACGGACAACAGTTTGAAGATAATTAATGCCATTAAAATCAGATTACCAAGGATCATATTTACGAGACATTTCTTTTGTTGTTTTTAATTAAAGATTAGAACAGTTGGCATAGTAGTTCTAGTGACTGCTCATCTGGACATGAATCAATCCAAAGTTGCTTCAATTCATTAATAGTCAATCCAGACCCATGCACTACTAGCTATAGATTTTATATTTCAGCCTATACTCCACCTTGTGCTGGAATAGTTCTTTAGTAAGTGATGCTTACAGTGGAACTATAAATAACTAAAGATAAATTACATGGAAAAAAATTACTATTCAGAAGTTCACTGAGAAAAGTGATCAAAGAAAACAAGTATAGACATAAGAAAGATTGAGAGAGGTGCTACAATATTAATTTATGAGCTCTCAATATAATATAGCTAATTTCACATAGCTCCATAGCCAAAACTAATCACAAACATTTAGACTAAGCGATCCTTAATGGATCACAATCTTAAAGGGGCAAAAGTATTGTATAGAAACTGTTCTCTATGTTAGCTTTGAAAGGTTTCAAATGCCACAATGATAAATTGCTTATCACATACCACCAAACACTTTGACACAGCAGAAACAATCCTCAATATATTTTCCATAGACAGTAAGTGTTTCCAGGTGGTTGGAGTCTGAAATATAACTCCAACTTCTTTACGATCTTATCTGTTCATCTTTTGCTGAAAACAGATAAATAGATAAAAAATAAACTGGTGATTTATTGATTAAAAAGATTTGTTTATGGGAAGAATGGAACCATGGTAATTAATTTGGGAGGGTGGAGATGATAATTACTATGTTTGTAACTGCTGCAAAGAAGATCAGAAGTCACTTCTTTAGATATCTTTCTTTTTCTCTTTTGTTATCTTTCACTTTTTCCTTTATTCTTTCATATTTCCTTTTTTTCTACTTTTCCTTTTATGTTTCTGTAGTTTTTTAATCTCATGTAAAATTTTCTTTTATAAAAATTATACTAAAAATATTATCTGTTCAATTTCATTGTTATCTATTTACATCTATATGTTTTGGTTTTCTTAGCAAAGACTAACATTTTCATTTTCTTTTTTATATATAATTTTATTTAAAATAATAAAAAGGAAAATAAAAAGTAATACAAATATAAAATAAGAAAAAGAAAAGAAAAAGAAGAAAATCAAAGTACAGAAAAGGAAAAAAAAAGGAAAAGGAAAAGGAAAAAGAGGGGGAAAAAAGATATAAAAAAGGGACTTCCAAACTTCTTTACAGTAGTTTTAAGTACAATTATAAATTTACCTCTTATTCTATGTTACAACATAATTCTCTTCTTTCTACAATCTATCCTAATTATAAAAACGATAAATCATTGCTCATTTTTTTACCCTGGTAAAGCTAAAGTTTCCAAATTGGGTTTGACTCTAGGTGAATTTTGGATGTACCTATGTAGGGCTTTTTTGCAACCATTTGGAAGCTGTTTACAATTGTTTTCTTCTGTTTGTTTGTTTGTTTGTTTATTTATTTATTTATTTTGGCTTCCCAATTTAGCCTACAGCCTTGGAAACTTAATTCTAAAACTACTTGATAGAAGTCCTACCTATTTAAGAACTGAACAAAAGACATAACATTCTGAACCTCACAAACAGTTATTTAATGGCAGTATATTCTGGAAATTATTGTGAGGCGAGGCTGAAGCTGCCATAACTAAAAGATGAAGCAGGCACGTAAGCAGAGAGGACCAAAGGCTGGGAATCTTGTCTAAAAGATCCTTTTGAAGAGGTAGATAAGAAGGAAACAAGGAAAAGAAAGAAAAAAATGTCACTTGAACCAGACAAAGGAAGTTGGGCCTGAGCACATGGAAACCCTCCCCCCAATCCCATCAACAGCTACCAGACTCGTAAACTAACAAGGCAAGAGTAGCTGTCAGTCCTGTGAATCAACAAAGCAAGGACTTTGGGGATAAAAGGGGTCCTGAAGCCCACGCAGTCCTTGAGGCATCTTTGGATCCAGACTTGGTGGCTTCCGTCCCTCTAGCTAGTGCCTGGCAGCTTAGCTGAGAAGGATGTGGGTAAGTGTGGATGAGTATATGTGCACATGTATGGAAGAGCAAATGTACACTGTAACCAGTAAAGCTTTGCTGTTACTTTAAATTCACCAGGTCTCTGTATATTCCAAAGAACCTGTTGTGCCTCAGTGTTTGGTTGAAAATGATGTGTGCGTTCCCTAATTACTTCCCGCTGTGTGTCTTGTCTATTCCAGACGCACCCATCTGGAAAACCCAGGTAGAAAGCAAGAGGGACTTACAAGATCCACATGCCTCAACAGGCTGTGTGTGAGTGAGTGACCATAAGCTGGACCTGGGAGCCCCTGTAACATTATTCTGGAAATTATTTGGCCTAGAATCAAACTTACAGTTCATTAAAAAATAGGCAAAAGTAGGCAAAAGTAACATTCTCTTCTTATAAACAACTAGCTATTTTAGTTCAAACATGTTTCAAACAGCAGTTCTTTCACAATAGTTTTAATTTTATTAACTCATTTTTATGGTCTAAGACCAAATTTAAAAGAAGACAATATTGCAACACATCACATTCAAAACAATAATGTAACATTTAAATAAAAAATAAAATAAAATAAAATGCTTCCCTCAAAGATTAAGCCATGCTTGTCTGAGTATACAGGGCCTTGACAGTGTAACTGTGAATGGCTGATTAAATCAGCTATGGTTTCTGTGGTCAGTCCCACCATTAGTCAGAAATCTGTGATAATTCTAGACCTAATACATGCTGGCAAGTGCTGACCTCCAAGGATGTATGCATTTATCAGACCAAAACCAAAACCAAACGTTTTCTTTCCATATAGAACTGTTTGAACTGCATATCTACTGAACAGCATCAGCAGTTGGCCATTCAGCTACTCTGTTGCATTTTGACTGTATATTTCTAAAGACTGATTTGGAAATAAATAAACTGGAGGCGAGCCTTCTATACAAGCATCAAGTTAATATCTTGCAAAATGTCTGATTAGACTGTTGTGAGCTAGCAAAGGTCATGGAACACTGGTCTGCCTCCAGCCATCCAATACATCTTTGTGCTGTGCACAGAGATCATTCTGGCCTTCTCTGCCAATTCACTCAGCTGTTCCCAAGCAGTTCCTACCAGAAAATGGATAAACAATGTTTGCTGAAGCCAAATGTATTCTATACTTTTTATTTAGGGCAACATAATCCATAATCTGACCACTAGGTCAATTAAAGGAAACCAAGTTTTTAACACAATTTGATTTATATGTGATTAACAAAGAAATAGAAACAGGATCTAGAAAGATTCCTTCTCCTTGAGCTCATCAATATAAGGTCACTGGATTCTCAGTTGCCTTGGTCTCAGGTTGTTATTGCTGAATGCTAGGACCTTTTTAATATCAACAGACAAAGAGAAGAAAATGACTGCATGGGAAAAGAAAGGAATATGGAAAAGAAAGTAGAATGCAGGTGGAATGTGTAGAAAGAAGTTGAAGTGAAACTCAAAAGTGAATGAGGAAATCCCTAGAAGAACTAAAACCTTCCAGGTTTTGTTGGACCCAACTGCGGCTAACGTGAAACAGTTCAGCAGAATTTTGGAATATGATGGCTTGTTTTGAGTTGGAAACAAAACTATTTCCTCTTTTGTGTATTGAAAACGATTGGTTATAGTTTTCAAACTGGAAATACACTGTTACTCTAAGTTTCTAGATGTGCTCCACCTCAGTATTCATCTTTTTATCTTTTTGATTCAGCCAATAAAAATGAAGATAGTCAAATATGCTCTGCACTACTATCATACAGGCTTGAATGGACTGAAGAATCTACCAAAATTTTCCCTAAATATTCATACACAGGTAGATGAAGTAATGGCATGAAGCTATAAGAAAAGTTCACATTTGGGAGCTGTATTTTCTCAGAGTTTTATAGCATGTTGTTTTATCTTTTTTATTTTTTATTTTATGGTTTTTAATATTTTACCATATTACAATGGTTAATCAGCTACTTCTAATTCAAAAAAGGTTAATTAATTTAATGTAAGGTTTTTTTTAAAAAAAATAATGTTGGATTGCAGTTATATTTTGAAAATATACGGCATTTGCAATTTATTGCCAGATTTACTATTTGGATTAAAGTATATCCAACCAGACATGATGGCTAGCTGTTTGCCAATCACCGTTAAGTCTAAATTCATTTACAGATTTCTGAGACTATAACTGCTACCTGACAGCTTCTGAAGAAGACAACTTACCCAAGATCTTTGCTGGTTAAGATAGATCCTGTCAAATGGAAGTGGTATAAACTGTATTATCTTGACTACTCATGTGTAAACAGTATGAGACAAACTGTATTTCCAAAGTATGTTTGTGAAGTTCAAAAGTGTTTCCTAGTTTTTTACAACTATCAGAATTCATATGTGATGTTCTAAATAGATCATAATTATCTGCTGCTTCTGTGTACATACCATTGCAGCACTGCACCTTTATTATAAACACTTAATTATGGAAAGCTCCAAAAGATAATTCCACATCCTGATTATTTCCAAGAAATCAATGAATAGTCTGACCTTGCTAATATGCTTCTATTGTTTCAGTGATCCACATTTTTTACTGGTTACAAGTTATGTCAAAGACTATCAGTGTACCAAATATGTTTCCATGGTGTACCCATCTACATATTGAAATCATGGCAATTTTATCTATCAGACATTGCTTAGACAGAACTCTTTGTATTGTATTTGTAAGTCTGTAGTATTTTAACAAGAATTTGAGCATGGTCTAACATATATGTAAGAATATGAAAAGGGAACAGTAAGCTTGAATAAAGATAGTTTATGTTAAAAATGGTTTATGTTATGCATTTCTGATTTACTGGGAAAGCTCAAGATAGGTGAATATATAATGTGCTCATACCTGTAACCTAATACTGAGGTCTCTGGCTAAAATACTACTGTAGATAGTAGCTAGTAATAAAGCTGAATTAAAGCCACAATTGTTGCAAATGGAATTGTCTTGCTACATAGAAATGAATTACCTGCACTGACTACTACTTTACGACCATACTCCCAAAGCAATTAATGTTGGTGGGCCTATTTGTAAAACTGTGTCAACACTGTCATTCCCCTCTCAGAAGGCAATTTCAAGACTATAAAAACTATTGAAAGTATGCCCTTCCTAATGTTGCTCAATAACTACATGACTGGTCAATCATGAAAAACATTATTTTAAATATGAATGCTGCTGCAGCTAAAAAAATTGGGATAAATGCAAGTTGACTTTGGGCATGCACAATGCAAGAATGACAATGTTGCAACCCACTAAGATGCACAGACCTGTGGAATCTTTTAACACTGTTCTACGTGGATGCAGAAATATCCACATTTGAGAATGACTCAAAAAACTCCAACAAGGAGAAATGTAAAATGGATCCATATAGTAAAATTGTGGTAACTAATAAAACATTACTTGATTTTGTAAGCACTCTATTCAAACTGGGTTTTCTTACTGAAAGACCTGAAAAATGTCACCTGTGCTATTCCTGCTTCTACAGCCACGGATAGAAAAGCAGGTGCGAACCAAATACCATTTTTGCAACGGAAAGCTGCGAGCTGTACAAACATCCCAGATGAGCCATGCAATTCACCCATTGCCAAATTATTTCTCTTATCCACTGCTACATACATTTCTCTTCTTTTACATCTGTACTATCACTGTCTAGGGCTTCAGGGACTGCACAAATTCACTCCCTCTCATTTTAAAGAGGTACTGAATTATATTGATACTGAAGCTCAAGGTCAGATACTTTGGTCACCTAATGCGAAGAGAGGATTCTTTGGAAAAGACCCTGATGCTGGGAAAGATTGAAGGCAAAAGGAGAAGAGACGGCAGAGGATGAGATGGTTAGATAGCATTACTGAAGCAAGAGAATGAAACTGAGCAAACTCAGGGAGACAGTGAAGGACAGGAAGGCCTGGCGCGATATGGTTCATGGGGTCATGAAGAGTCAGACACAACTTAATGATTGAACAACTGAATTATAAAATTCAGAGGCAGGGGAAGGAGACAGAATATTCTGTTGCACATATCCAGTTGTGAACACCTGCAACTGTTATAGTAACAGGAATAAATATAGCAGGAAGGGGGTGTATAGAACACAGGAAGAGTGGGATCCTGTGGGAACCACAAGAAGATTAAGTGAAAAATAAGAACTCATGCAAATGAAACAGGGGGAAACAAAAACTTCCGAGTTGTTTTTGAAGGGTCATCTTCTCCAAAGGTGCACTTTGTTTGCAAGTAGGCTTAGCCAGGCTCAATTTTATGTAACTTAGAAGAGAATTACTTCTGAATATTGTTGAACTATAATTCCCATCCTGTAGTCAGCAAGGTCAACGGTAGGGAATGATGGCAGCTATAACTGTTGTTATGCATTTAGAGCACATTCTGTCATACTGTCAAAAAGCCTAGCACCAGCATAATTAACGTTAAGTGGTGTTAGTTTTTTAATTAAACACTCCCATGTGAGGTTACATTATAAGGAATTTAATAAGCCTAACAGTAAGTTTGGTATATAGCCACAGATATGGGTTTTTCTTCATTATAACCAGAGATGCTAGCATGTTAATGAACTATATATGAAAAAATGAACACAAAATCCCATTTCATATGCGACGTCCATCCATGATATATTGTTTAATGTTACAAATGTCTAAAGATTTACTTTGCTTTGGACTATTGGTATCATTTAATCCAGCATCAACCACTTTTACTGCCAAATTCTTTAGCGGTAAAGTTTTCTTTTGAAAACCCAAAATGGAAGGACAAAGCCTTTAGAAACATTACCATGTTGCAGAGAAAGGGTAACCAGTTTTTCAGCAATATGTTTGTGTAATAAGTATACATAAAAAAAGGAGAATGAGCTAAAACAAAGAAAAATAAATTGAGAAATATGTAATATTTATAGTAAAAAAAGCCATATAAATTACCTTTCGCATTCAGAATTTCTTCTTTTATTTCCATCACAGATTCATGGCCTTTCTTTTCATCATTTGCAACTGTCATAAAAATCAAAACAGAGGACAGTGAATAATTGGCAGTATGTTAAATGTGCAAATATAACTTAATATAAAATACAACAAAAAATACTTTGTATCAAATGTTTAGATAAAGAAAACAGAACTGATGGCAAGCAGTAAAACAGTGCAGGCTTTTTTTACAGTAAATATAATAAGATATATGTATAAGATATAAGAAAAATATAAGATATATTTTTCATAGTGAAAATGATCCTTAGCTTTATTTGCTTTTTTATTATTTGCTTGAAAATTCAATATCTAATCAGATCACTGAGATCCTACAGTGGTAAACATATTCATGACACAAATATATGAGTTGAAATATTAACTCAATCCTATGTGAGTTTTCAATGAAGACATAAAAGGATGGGAAAAATGTAAAACAATTTGGCCAATTAAAATAATGGGACAAAAATGAATATGTAGAGTCTTGAATGAAGTTTCTGTACATCAATACAACCTATGAACCCCTTTCAAGGGATATTATAGATAAATGTACTGTATTAAAGTATAACTCCACTATTTCTGGTTCTAAGCCTGGAGAAGAAAGGAAGAAGGTTGGGTGTCAGGTTAATAACCTGACCTTGTAAAAAATTGCTGAAACTACTGAAACAACAGATGCAATTCAATGAGATCTGATTAAAACTGTTGGAGAACAATTGTTGCCCAATGTGTTATACAGCATAGGTCGACTTGGTGTAAGTAAGAATTGTGGTATATTATTTACTTAAAAATTAAGGTATATAAATGAAGGTTAGTACAAATATACACAACATGGGCAACTTAAATTCAAATACCTGCTTAACCTCTACATTCATTTTCAAGAACAGCAGAAAAAAAATTGACAAAGAACATACCATATTTATCAGCGTATAACATGCACAGGCATATAACATGCACCTTAATTTTAAGAAGGATGTTTGAGTAAAAAACCTTAAATTTAAAATAAATGACTTGGAAGCAAAATAAAGGGAGCTCTGAGTGGTGGATGAGCGAGCAAAAACCGGAGCTCCCCATCACTCGCGCCTGAGCTCTGCAGAGCAAGAGGTGAGTGGCGGGTGGGCGATGGAGAGCGCCTGTTTTTACTCGCACAAGCAATGGGGAGCACTGGTTTTCGCTCGCTCGCCCGCCACTCACCTCCTGCTCTGCGGAGCTGCCCCGGTTACAGCCCTGGCTCAAATGAAGGCTCCACTCTCCCAGCCCTGCCGCTTGAGTATCGGTGTAATACACGCAGCTAGGATTTCAGCCCCAAATTTTAAGGAAAAAAGTGTGTGTTATACGCCAATAAATATGGTAGTAATAAAAGTAGAACATTTTTCTGGGAAATTGAAGTCTGGGAGGAAAAATTGTATATTTCAAGTTCAACATTTTTCAAAACTGCAAGGATTCAAAGTCAGGAAAACAATCACCATTTCAAAACAGAACTCCAGCTTAGCCAACACCATTTATAAGGTAAAGTAGAGAGAAATGAAATATAACAAAAAATATCCTTTGAAGATATGAAAAATAAACAATACACATTCAGGGTATAATTTTTCATCTTAAATTAATCTGCCAGTTTGTCCTTCATTTGCAAAGTGCCTAAAAACATAAATGTGATAGTCACCATAAGGACACAGCTGTTAGAACAAAGGATAGAAAGTACATTTAAGGCACTATTCTATAACTGAAGTTCAAAAACACCTTTATTATCTGTCCTACTTTTAAGTTGAGAAGTGGAGAAATGAGAACGCGTGGATTGTTTTGTAATTTAATAAATGGAAACTCATTCTCTTCTTCAAATATCCATTCTCTCCATCTTGATACAGCCATTTAAATAAAATGGTTATATACCATTTGTAAATAAATGAATAAATAAAATAAAAAAATACATTTACCATGTAAATAAAAATATATGGTAATATATATGGACAAAAGACACTAAAATTGAACATTTATTAATTAGAATTATTCTGCTGCTGCCTGAATTTCCATATAATGCTTTACATATTTCATCACATTTTCCTTGCAACAAATCTGCTTACTAAACCAACAAAAAATGTACCAGGCTTACATACAGGCAACAGCATACTGAAAGAGTTTTCAGGAGACATCAAGGTCAGAGCCAGGCAACGAAGGTTTAGTGCAATACAAAACACTTCTAATAATGACAAAGATCAGTTTGCACAGAATCTAAGAACCATGCAGGGAAGTAGAAAATAGGATGGATGGATGTTTATTTATTTAAAATATTTATATGGCTGCCAATCTTAGAACACAACTCTGGACAGCTCACAACAACAGTAAAACCAAGAAAAAGTGAAAACATAAAGCAAAAAACAAAAACCCTAGGCCTTAGCCATCGCCCTTGGATGCCTCCAACAAAACTAACCATAGACTCCCATCTTACCTATCCCAGCACTTGGGGGAAGAGCCAGGTCTTTACGGCCTTCCAGAAGGCTAAAAAGGGCAGGAACCTGCCGGATCCCTGGGGAAAGGGTTTTCCCCATGCTTTAGAAAAGGCACCCTGCCTAGGTCCCACTAGATGACAGTATTTAAGGCAAGGGACTTGGAGTTTGCCCACTCTCTCCAACTTGGTGGGGTGGGCAGATACCCTCAGTGAGAGGCAGCCCAGCAAATAACATGCCCCCTTGCCATTCTGGGGTTTAAAGGTGATAACTCGGAAGGAATCTGGGAGCCGGGGCAGCTCATGCGATAGACCAACAGACAGACAGACAAACATTCTTGTTCTGCTCTGACTGGGCTATTGATGGCAGCTGGCCTTTTCTGTTCCCAGGCTCCTTGCTTGCCAGTCCTCAGAGGGAGAACCGTGAGATAAATATTGCATCTCTTGATGGAAAATCATATAAACATGCAAAAGCATTCAAAATAAGATTTATAAAAGCTTTCAAAGCTCTACTAAAAGAGATGAAGAGTCATTAAGTTTATGATATATTGTTCATAAAGCTTCTGCTAGCAATAAAGGATATCATATGAAAGCAAGCATATATTCTGAGTGTTCAATTTCATTTTTAGCAGTAAATAAGAGCTTTCAACCCTAATTAAATATAATTGGTGTCTATCGGGGCAGTGGGGAGGAGGTTTGATTTATTATATTCCATTATTGTTGTTTTCACATCTTTAATGTGTTGTAACCCACCCAGAATCTTTTGATTTGGCAGGGTATAAAAACTATAAAATAAATTGTGCTAAACGATTAAAAGCAAATTTACTAAATGGCATAATGTGCTAAAATGGATGAAGATACATGAGAATTAGTTGAGACTAACTGTTGTTCAGTCACTTCAGACTCTGTTACCTGATGGACATCATTTTGCTAGCACTGTAACTCCTTCCCCTGCTTTCACATTATGTGTCTAAAATATTTAAGCTTCAGTTTCATTATTATTTGTTCCAGTGAGCAGTCTGTTTTTACTTCTTTTAATACTGATGCTATACTAAATCTCAATACTAATGATTTCTTATGTTCCAAGGTATTCTCAACAATTCTTTACTGCACTACAATTCAAAGGCATCAAAGAATTCTTTCCTCAGCCTTTCTGATAGTCCAGCATTTATAAAATATTGGTTCACTGAGTTCTTTCAAATGTTGACACATTTCATTTTGTTGGCCTCACTCCAACAAAACAGTTGAAAACCCACAATATACTTGCTGAGCAGGTCCCTTCAGGCCACTAGCCACCATGATCAAATCAAAAATCCATCCAATTCCTAAGTTCCACTAACAGGGAAGAACCAGCTGCCAAAATTGCTGCCAGACCATAGGACACAGGTTGGTTCTCCCATAGCACCACTGCCTGTTCCTGCTCCCACTGCAACCATCTACCTGGGCATCCGAGTCCTCCAGTCAGCCAGGACTCCTACTCCCAGGGCCTCAACCACAGCCACCTCACTGCAGACAGACTGCCTAGCCAGCTGCCATCCTATTTCCAGAACGGATCATGAAATGGAGGATGGAAAGCAGACCCTGGTCCACTTGACTTCTGTCTCACCCTGCTGCTGCACATTCAGGAGCCTGCCAAATACTGCCAGTCAGCTGCACCAAAAATAGCCAATCCATGGTCCTTCCAGGCTCCACCACCAACCTCCTGTGCCATTCCACACCATTTCACGCTCCTGATGCCAAGGTGCTGTCTTCAACCAGCTGGCCAATCCACCGCCACTGCTCAGATAGGCCCAGGCAATGCTCCCTGCTACTGTCACTACCGCTTCTCATGATTGTTTGATGGGATTTTAATATATTATTTTTAAACAGAGGCTGGCAAATAATTCTAAGTTTGTAGACCCCTGAGCAGGTCTTGGGGAATCCCCAGGGGCCTTCAGACCACACTTGAAAAACGCTGGTCTAAATCTATTCTAATTTTTCTTCCAATTAGCTTAATTTCATTCCTGTATCTTTATCCCTTAATTTCATCCCTGTGTCTTTATTCCTTAATTTCATCCCTAGTCTTTATCCCTGTGAATTTTTGATTCTAAGTTAAATCAGTTACTACTTCAACTTCTTTTGCACCTATCTGCTTCACCTGTTGAGTTGATTTTTTAAATTGAGCAGCAGGTGAGCTTTTGTATTTTCTTCTTTCACTTTCAACAAGAGATTCCTTAAATCTTCCTCACATCCAGCCAACAAAGTGGTATCAGAATATATACGTTTTGGGTGTTTCTCCCAACAATTTTAAATTCAAATACCATTTATAATTATTATTTCTGCCTACAATTTATTACATAAGATGGCATTATACTATACTACCTTAGTGTATTCCTTTCCCATTCTGAACCATTTGTTGCTCTATAATAAGTTCTAACTGTTGGTTTGTGGTCCTCATATGAACTCTTTTAACAGGTAGATGAGGTCACCTGGTACACCCAAGTTTTTAAAGGCTGTCCAGTTTCCAATGGTGTTCACAATCAAAAGTCTCTGTGCAATCAATGAAGCAAAAATAAACATTTTTGGAACTCCTTTGTCTTTTCCATTGTCCATCAGATGTTAACAGTATGATTTTAGATGCCCCTGGCTCTTCTGAATCCAGCAATGCATAACTGTTCTAAAAACACTAGTTCAGCTGAATAAATCTATCGGCCTTTCCTACATTAGTACTTTCTAAATATGCTGTATTATAATTCCCATTATACTCAGCCAGTATAATTAATAATTTATTATTTTAAATTGTTAATTTTACTCCTTCTGTACTTTCTTTGGAAAGAAGACCAATTAAATGATCAGAAATCAACACAATAATTTAAGTTACAAAATGTGGTGCTGTTAACACCTACCTGTGTCATAATCAGAATATAGCATTGTCTAGGATATCTATCAGGACAGAATACAAATGTAGCTTTCTTTCTATCCAAATATATGCTAACCAGAATGCTTGTGCAAGGCCTCCAATGTTATATAAAAAGTATTTTTTCACATACAGTATGGACAGGATATAGCCATGAGTCTGATCTTGTCCAAGCAATTTGCAAGAATTCCTGTTTCCATTTTGCTAGCATCACATACTGTATAGTTCCTCTAAAAGAGAATATATGTAGCTCGGGGTTGAACTGTGGAGTCCTTGGTGCTCTCTGAGCTTGGTTGTTTGCTTGCAGACATTTCATTACCCAACTAGGTAACATAATTAGTGCTAGTGAGTGTGGGGTTTGCTCCCTGTTTATATATAGTAGCTTGCCCTACTAGTGTTGGTGGGTCTGTGGTTTTCTCCTTGGTAGTTCCTTGATATTGTTTTCTGCTTGTTTTCCGCTTGACTGTAATAATATATTATTTTCTGCTTGTTTTCTGCTTGATTGTTTGTCTCCTTAGTAGTTCCTTGATTAGGGTATTGTTTTCTGCTTGACTATTTGTCTGGTGTTAATCCCTGCTTATCTGGGTATTGGCTGCTGAAGAGGATGGGTTCTTGTCTTTTTATTTCCTTCTTAGCTTTTTTATTGTCTCTTTTGAATGGTAAGTAAATGAGGTTTATCTCTGTCTGTCTACTGATTTGTCTGAGTGCCAAGCTTCCAGGAATTCCCCATAGTGTTTTTGGATTTAGTCTAGGATGCTCACAGTTTCCCAGTTGAAACTATGGTTGAGTCTGTCCATGTGTTGTGAGATTAAGGAGTTTTCATCACGTCTTCTAATTGCTAGCTGGTGTTCATGGATGCACTCTGCTAGTCTTCTGCCTGTCTGTCCTATCTGCTTGATTGTTTGTCTCCTTAGTAGTTCCTTGATTAGGGTATTGACAAGCAAGCAGAAAACAAGCAGAAAATAATATCAAGGAACTACCAAGGAGAAAACCACACCTCCATCAACACTGGCAGGGTAAGATACTGTATATAAACAGGGAGCAAACCCAAACTCACTAGCACTGATGATGTTACCTAGTTGGGTAATGAAATATCCACAAGCAAACAAAGAAGCTCAGACAGTATCAAGGACTCCATAGTTCCTCTTTTGTCACATTAAGAAGTATCTCTCTGATCCTTATGTACTACATCGACTTTTCAATTACATCTATTTACAGGTAAATCTTCATTTGAATTGAAAATGAAAAAAGTGGACATATGGTCCTTTTTTTTTAACTTTAAATTTGTTTGTTTGTTATACAGCACAAGCATCCAGTTTGATCATAATCAGAAGATGCAGATCAAACAAATCCTCCAGTAAAATATCCATTGAGTTTTCTTTAAAAAGAGTCATGGGCATGAAATCAAATCGTTTCACTTTTTCAGTCTAAGCAAAAGAATAAATTAATATCCAAACAGAGTAGTGGGTACATGAAAGGAAGGAACATCAGTGCAAGATTTTTATCTGATCTTCCTCCTTTTCCAGCAGTTGCTACAGAGTGAGTATATTTATTAAAGTCTCCAGCATCTCTTACCAGTCATTTCAATCAGACCACATATTGTGCAATAACAATTATTACTGATTGTTAAAAACTCTTGTGCACTTAGTTTCATATGGGCGTAGTTTAAACTAAATTACTACAATCTCGTCCAAAGTGCAGTAGTTTTTGGTACTAATTTAGCAATATCTTTCTATAGCAGAACCAAATTACTATGCCATTCAGAAACATGGTTACAGATCAAATATCTGTCAAGCTGTACTCTTGAAGGAATGGAAAAATGAGTGATCATTTACTAATAGAGTCTGATTTGAATTCACTTGATTTCCTTCTCTCTTTTCACATTTTCATCTTCAATATTGAGAAGTATCGCTAAAATTAACAATGGCACCATCTTGAAACCAGATTAAAATAGGTTTGAAAATCCTGGTTCATAGAAAGTTTTGTATTGTATCAATGCATAATCCTTTTGCAATCCAATAACAGAAAACTTAATGTACCACACATTTTGATGAACAGATCACTTTTTCGATAAAAAATGCAAAATATTATATCTCAAAGTCAGCCACAGGTTAAGTGAGGTTTGGCATGAAATAATCTTTTTTTTATTAATTTGAAGAGTTACAAAAAGGATTAGCAATCACAGCCTCTTTTATTTTAATCTTAGCTGCACAAAATCATAGATACCCCACACAGAGTACCTTTTTTCAGTTTACCCTCTAGTTGATGACAAAATAAATATTAAAATTCCATCTCTTTATTTATTTAAGCAATTTCTCCTGATAGCACATAAGCAGTTCTATTGGGTTGATAAATTGTACTTGGCCAATAAAACAAATAAAAACATACATTTTATAGCAAAGTGTTAAGATCTAAGATGGAAACTTTCTAGTATGAATATACCCATTCTATTTATACAACAGAGGGAATGTTTCTGTAATTTTTTTAATACATGCGCATCACAAGAGTATTTAATCATACTCACATAAGATCTCTTGGGCAGGTGAAATATCATTTTTTTCCTAATCTATGATACATCACTAAGAAAAGAATATTAAAACAGCATTTTACATGCTGAAATATAGGCCTAAATAAAAAAAGTTTTAAAAGATATATAATACAATTTATTGTCTATCAGATGATACAGCTTGCTAATATTATATAGGAAAAAAAAGAGGACAAGAACTTTTACACAGACCAGCAATTTCTTTCAAAATAAAGGTCTTAAAGAACTAAAAAAATTCAAAGAAAATTGCAATCAAATAAATTTCGATAAGCATTTTAACAGTTAAAATTTTAATTCTAATGCTTAAGCCATTAATTCTTGACTAAACTGTCAAAATACAGACAACTGCATTTATTAAATTTGTAAAAAAAAAAAAAATCACAATTAGCTTCTAAGAATACAATCAGCCAAAAAGATATGACTCATAATTTTCATCCTGTCCTTAATTTCCATATTTGTATAAAGGCCTAATATTAGACAGGAATTAATCACTAAGCCCTCCCATGGTAAAGAAAAAGCATCTACCAACTACTGAATCAAAACAGCACATATTAATCCTGCATGAATCCCCAGGCCTTTCTTTTTCCAAAAAGTGAAATTCTAAACTTTGGGGAATTCTATACCACAATTAAATCATGAACAAAATCTTTCCAGATTAAAAAAAAAATTGCATTGTCAGAAAACAGTTCAAAGAGCACTGGACGAGACTATAAAGATTTTAAGAACAAGTTACACTATGTTTGAAAAAAGTAAATGTGGAGACAAATCTAATGTGTTGCTAACCAAAAGAATTTGAATAACTAATGATAAATCTATTACAGCAGGAAAATATTTCAAAGTCTAAATATTTTCTTAACACCTTTTGATACAATATTCAAAATCCATATAAGTAGTAACTAGATAATCAAATTAACACATTAAATATGCATGCACTTTTGAGGTCTCCAGACCTTACTATCATATGAGAGATATGGGGAGGGGGACAGGAAAGAAGAAGTTCACAAACATTAGATTGGATATTTAAAGTTGTGACATTTGTAGTTTCAGAATAGAAGCAAGCTCAGCAGAGAGAGTTTAACTGCTTTGGGGATCTGATTAAACTCACTCTGAAGAGGCAAAGAAAGCCACGGGTTCCCCTACCTCAAAAGACCATGAGATCCCAGTGTATAACCAATCAATGTCTGAACACATGGCACCTTGGATTGGAAGAGTAGGAGAAATAGAATAGAATATAAATCCTTCCATAAACAAAGTCATTGAAGAACTCTGACTTAGTACTAAGGGAAGTGAATTAAGCTGAACTGTGTGGTCATGCTTAGTATCTCTTTGTGGAGTCCTTGGTGTTCTCTGAGCTTGGTTGTTTTCTTGCAAACGTTTCGTTACCCGGCTAGATAACATCTTCAGTGCTAGAATGGAATGGGGTTTGCTCTCTGTTTATATACAGTGGCGTGCCCTGCCTGTGTTGGTGGGTTTTTTTGTTTTTCTTTCTGGTACTTCCTTGATTAGGATATTGTTTACTGCTTAATTGTATGTCTGGTGATAATCTTGGTGTTAATATCTGTTTATCTGAGTGATAATTGCTAGTGAGGAGATTGTAATGCACTGGATCCGGTATGTAGATGACACCTTTGTTATAATAAAAAAGGAACAACGAGAGAATACACATGAAACTATCAACAACATATTCAAAGGAATAAAATTCACCAGAGAGGAAGAAAACAACACACTACCCTTCCTGGATATCCTCATCAGCAGAGGAAACAACAGCAAATTAGAAACCCAAGTCTATTGGAAGACAACCCACACTAATCAAGTACTTCATTACCAAAGTAACAACCCAACCTCCCACAAGAGGATCTGTATAAGAACATTATTCAAACGAGCACAAAGCCAGAACAGCAGAAAAAGGAAACAGACCACCTATACAACATCTTCCAACACAATGGATATCCGTGCAGCTTTATCAAAAAGCACCTGACCACTCAACCTACTACAACACAACCAACACAAACTATGAAAAGGACAACACCGCCATACATCAGAAACTACCAAGAGACTATTACAACCACATGGCATCTCTGTAGCATACAAATCAACTAAAGCCCTACAAAACATCTTAAGCAAACCAAAAGACCCAATAGCCCAAGAAGAAAAAACAAGAGTCATCTACAACATACATGTAAGGATTATGGCAACCACTATGTAGGACAGAGAGGCAGAAGGCTAGCAGAGTGCATCCATGAACACCAACTAGCAGTCAGAAGACACGACGAAAATCCTTAATCTCACAACACATGGAAACACTTAACCATAGTTTCAACCGGGAAACTGTCAGCATCTTATACCAAGCTAAATCCAAAAATGAGAGGGAATTCCTGGAAGCTTGGTATTCAGACAAGGCAGCCATCAACAGGCACATAGAGATAAACAACATCTACACGCTATTCAAAAGAGACAATAAAAAGGAAAACAAAAGACCTCACCAGCAATCATCACCCTGATAAACTGAGATTAACACCGAGATTATCACCAGGCATACAATTAAGCAGTAAACAATCCCCTAATCAAGGAACTACCAGAGGGGGAAAAAATAAAACAAAACAAAACCCATACCCCCACTAACATTGGCAGGGCATGCCACAATATATAAACAGAGAGCAAACCTCATTACTTTCTAGGACTGAAGATGTTACCTAGTCAGGTAATGAAACGTTTACAAGAAAACAACCAAGCTCAGAGAACACCAAGGACTCCACAGTTCAACCCTGAGCTACACATATTCTCTTCTATTAGTATCTCTTTTAACTGTCTTATGTATCTATTTACAGGATATTGTCTTGTTTAATGTAGAATTCTGGAGAACTCACACATATTTTTGGGTTTATTTGATTGGTCCTAATAAAGGTGTCACTCCATTATTTTGTAGGGATTTTGCTTCCTTTTCTAGACTTGGATGAATAGACTATAGTGGGTTTTTTAAATTATTATTATTATCATCATTATTATTATTAATAATAATACACAGCGTGCTATTGGAACCTTTCTTCTAATACATGCAATTTTAACAATGGTGTTCATTTTATAATTACATTCACAAGTCCTTGTGGAATGCAAATTTTATGTTGCTTTGATTTTACTAGTCAACAGCTAGTAACAGTAGCAAGTGTAACAGCTCAATGACCAGAAAAACTTCTATTTTGGGGTGGAAAACCCCCTAAATTGGGGTGGAAGTTAATTTACAGAGGACTAAGACTTTGATATTGGAATTTATGCCCTAAATGAAGATAAAACAGCATTTTATAAAGGACTTATGGACAAATTATTGGATTTTTTGTATGAAAATTGGTGTCTCCTGGGAGACTAGAATGGGGTGGTTTCTCCACAAAAAGATAGAACTTCTGAAAAAATTATTAAAATACACAGGGCAAATTACCCCCCCAATTTTTTTAATTTACTGTACAATTAAATTGTTGATATACAGTGCATTTGGAAAGTATTCAGACCCCCTTCACTTTTTTCAATTTTGTTATGTTACAGCCTGATACTACAATCGTTCAAATTCATTTTTTTCTCATTAATCTACACTCAGTACCCCATAAGGACAAAGTGAAAACAGAATTTTAGAAATGTCTATAAATTTATTAAAAAGTTATAACAGATGATGCAAATATGTGAAAAGTGTTCATCAGTATTATACTACTATAAATAAGGTCAAGAAATTTCATCAGAAAAAATGGATAAATATCTACAAAAACAGAATTTACAGAAAATCACAGAGAATCAGAGACAGATTTTGAATGGACCTATAACAATAAGGGAAGTGTGTGAAGCTGTTAAAAAGACTAAAACAGGAAAGGCACCTACAGTAGTCCAGATGGCTTGCCAGCTTCTGACTATAAATGTTTTGAGGATGAATGTTTACCACCTCTACAATGAATATACAGAATGGAAAGATTCTTCACAGCTGGAAAGAGGCTGAAATAGCATTAATACCTAAAGAGGCCCAAGACCTGACTTTACCAAGAAATTATTGACCAACAGCTTTATTGAATAATGACTATAAATTGTTTACCACAATTCTGGCTGAAACGTTGAAAATAATTTTACAGGACTTTATTTCATGAAGATCAATGTGGGTTTTTACCTAAAAGACAATTACAAGATAATATTAGAAATGCTTTGGATATTCTGGAGTATTTGGAGCAACACAATGAAAAACAAGCTGTATTGATCTTCTTAGGAGCAAAGAAGGCCTTTGACAATTTGAATTGGATGTTCTTGTTTAGAGTTCTAGAACATATAAGTCCTGGAGATAATTTTATTAAATCGGTAAGATTGATCTATACGTCACAGAAAACACAAATAATTGTTAATGGAGAACTAACAAAACCTTATGAGATTCAAAAAGGGACAAGACAAGGATGCCCGCTGTCTCCACTCTTGTTCATCTTGGTTCTTGAGGTACTGAATAGAGACATAAGACAAGAAGAGAGTGCTGAGAAACAAGAGACTTTTAGAGTTAGAAAGTCGCGACCTGCAGTTCGGATGACATGGATACTTCTGGTATGATAAAGTTAAAATGAATGTGGATTTTAAAAATCATTTTATTAGACATGCCATATTGAGAATATGGAATAGATATAAACCCAGACTGTGCCCAAAAACACCTCTGTGGATCTCAGCACAAGAAGTATTCCATAGAAGAGAAACAGCAGGCAAAGAAAATGGTTAACATACCAGGAATTATTGGAAAATCATCAAGGGGAATATGAAATTAAATCAAGAGAGCAACTAATGACAGAAGGATGTAGTAGTCAATGGTTTTCCCATTTACAGTTATCAGAAAACTTCAAAAGGGATTAAAAGACTTATGGAGCAAAGTAAGGCAGAATTTAAAGTACAATTGTGCACTAATGATGTACGTGTAATTGCTAAAACGTATAAACGTTTGTTGAAATTTGAAACAGAGGAAGAACAAGTTAAAGAATGTAAGTTACAGTGGGCTAAGATTTTGGTTACAATATATAGATGGATCAATGGGAAATATGTGACTAAAAGCGCTGAAATTTACATTATGTTATGATCTTTAAGAGAATTTTTATAAAATGATGTATTTTTGGTACATGACAATAGAGAGATTATCTAGAATGTACAAAAGGCACTTCAAATATACGTTGGAAATGTGAACAACATGAAAGGACATTTTATCATGTTTGGCGGACATGTAAAAAAGCTTTTAAAAATTGATTCAGATACATACATTGATACAGAAGATTTTAAAGATTAATATTCAATTGAAGCCAGAACTTTTCCTTTTAGAATTGATGGATACACAGTTAGAAAAAAGCCATGGAATATTATTTCAATATATGATTACTGTGGTGAGATTACTATACTGTATGCATAAAGATGGAAAGATTCAGCATTACCTATCATGGAGGAATGGCTGGTGTAATTGACAGAACTTGCTGAGATGGACAAACTATTTCTTTTATTAGAGGAAGGACAATATCTACATTTACTGGTGACTGGAAACCCTTTATGGACTTTTTGCATACAAATGAAAAAAAAATGAACTTGTGATTTATGTTTTTGATGATTAGACAGGATAGATTATAGAAAGAAGAGAGTCATGATGTAACTTTAGAGAGAGGTTAAAATATAATTGTAGTTATAACTGCTATGGCGAATATTGGAAGCCATTTCTCTATATCTTTATATCTTTTTCATTTTTTCTACTTCCTTCTACTTTTTTTCTTACTGAACTTTTAGTTCTTTATTTTTTTCTTCCTTTTGTTGCCTCTGTTCTATTTTAGTTTGTATTAGTTCTTATTATTGGTCTTAAAACTTTCAATAATACACACACACACACACACACACACACACACATATATAAAAACTTCTATTTTCCAAGCAATTATTTTTCATTGCTTACCTAACAGAAGAACCTTGCACTACCAAAGCAAGCTGCATCTAACAATTCTTTTGTACATGTAGTATTTATATTTCTTCCCCAATTGCAACCCTCTTAAACCTTTTCAATAGCCATAACTTAATGTTTTCCTAATAGTGTTAAATATTCTTCTTCAAGCCTCTACCTTACAAAGTAATCTTCTTCTGAGGGCAATTACAAGATTTAAAATGCTGTCCAGATATCTCTGGAGGGATTTAATATACAGAATAAAAACATGCAATTAACACATTTTAACACAACAGTAATACCTATTATAACGTGCATTCCAAGTCTTGCCAACTCCTTCGCAATATGGTAACCAATTCCTTTAATTCCTCCCGTTACTATGGCAACTCTACCACTTTGAAGAGGCAAAACTGCACAAAAAGAGAAAAAAATATGGTTAAAAACTGTTTTACAACAAAAAATCACACATCAAAACAAGTATTTCACAGAACATGTGAAATGACTAACATTTCACAGGTTAATTACAAAGTGCTTGTAGTTGCAACTGTTTCCCAGGGCAGTTTATATACCATTATAATCATAATAAAAAGTAACGTACATATTTTTTAAAAAATCAATCTTATCAAAATTGTTATTTTCTAATGTTTTTATATCACATTTTAATAAATGGCACAAAGACTGACTGTTGCAGCTGCAAATAAGAATGGAACATATAACATAATATACCGTTTCAATTTGGTTCTGTTAATATACAATACCACATTAAATAAAACCAGCAGAAGCAGGAACTAAATTGAAATTTAGGTATATTAGAATAGGTATTGGTCACTTAGTTTGAAAAGCAGCATAGCCAGCAGATAAATTATTTTTAGTTACCTGCTCTCTTTTCCCAGAAAGCAACTACACAGCAGGTTCATTGGAATAGATGCTCTTCACACAGGCTGACAAGTCTTTAAAGCCACACCTATGTACCATGAAGTTAAAGAGTTACCAGAGCATGGATAATATAGCCAAATTAGCTAATGAAAAGCATTTGGACTCAATCCAATTTTAGTTCTAGAAGTTTCTCTGCAACTCTAAAAGAGTAAGATTTTAATAGCTGAGAGCTGCACTTTACTATGGCACCAAAAACTAGAGAGGGCACAGTGATACCACTCGAACAGACAGGAGTAGCCCTTTTTTCAATTTTTGAAATGGGAAGATTACATACTATAATCTTGGGTGGCTTTAGAGCCTGTATTTCAGTCAGCATGGCCAGATTCAGGGCTTTAGTAAACGTGAGCCTGTTTCCAGTCTTAATAAGTAAAGAATTAGTGACACGTGTGACACATGGAATAGGGCTTTTAGAAGTTCTGATCAGAAAGCTTCCCGAAGAGCTACACCGCAATAGCTGCAGACCTGTGCATGATAGAGCAAATAAATTACTATCTTATCTGTGAAGATTGTAACTTCAGCCACTGTTATGGGAAGCAAAGGGAAGGATAGTGCTTGACACACATTGAGTTTGCAGGGATAATGATCTCCATTGTTCAGACCAGGATATTCTTAAATATTTAAATGATGTTTTGTTTACATAATGCTAATGTTGTCAATTTCCAAGAGTAGAGAAGAAATGTCTTGAGAATACCTTAAGTTTTCTCAGTTTATGGTAAGTTTAAACTTCCTGTAGTACAAATGCAAGACCCCAAATGGATCACCTCATCTCCACTGGGGAAGCCAAAAGGATGGTAGTGTGGCCTGTACTGAGAAGCAGACTGGTTCATTGGCCAGCATAGGTGAGTGGCATCCCTTTCTTGATAGTTTAGCAAAAAATTAATTCACAAGTTGAATGAAGTTGGATCCAGCTTCATACATTTTCTCCTTTGGAAGGATATTGGGGAGAGAGATTATTATTAGACTTTGGTGATGTTTTCATGCATCTTCATAAGGAACATGGAAAGATGCTGATCAACAAAGGCAGCCAGTTTGTCTCATACTCTATTTAGAGTTTACCACATGGATACACAATGGGTTTCAGTGAAATGTTGGAGGACTATATTAGACTTTGGCCTGTCCTTCACCATATACAGTAATTATTTTACAAGATTCAGCTGACCAATTTCTCATTCAGGTGTTTGGTGTACAGCTGGCTTATGAGTCAACAGTTTGATTAGATGATAATTTGGAGTACTTTTATCTACAACTGAGCAGTGATATACTTACTCCATTCTGTTAGAATCTGAGCCATATGATCCACATGTGTCAACAGATTTGCTGAGCTGATTTTATTCTTCTCAATTCCCCCCTTTTATGTAATTCATCAACTCTATCCAACCACAATATTCTTGTCCTTCGCTTTCACCTTCCACTCCACTCATTCTCTGGTCCTTCATATATTAGCTTCACCTATGTATGGAATTCTCACTTTCAGTCTCTTAGACAGTCAGTTTGTTTCTTTAAACAAAAATGTTACTCCTTGCAATGGACCACTTTTACTCACTTTTCTGCTTCAATTTGTATGTCAGGTTTTCAACCAACAATATAACATTGTCTCTATATAAAGTACAAACGTACACATCTCCATTCAACATATTTTTCGTATCACCAGAAGCATTCCCTACGCATTTATTTTTAAATTCATTAAACAACCAAGAAGAAATTATTTAACATCTTATTCCCTGCTCAGTATTGAATCATTCACTAAGCATTCCATTTTCATGCATGCTTTATTTCCATTATATACCAAATTCATCACATTCAGCAACCTTCCACTCTCTAGTTGCATAAAATACTCCATAATATATGCCAATGTTCTTTATCATATACTTTCATAAGAAGAACAAATACAAACTTTCTGTCTCACGTTCACAATGACTTACTAAACAGCAAAACTTTATTCTGCACACTCCTTTGCCAGCATAAAGCTGTAAAGGATACATTTAGGAAACAAAAGAAAGAGGAAATTATAGGTCCTTTAATGCACAATGCCTGTCTATTTAAATAAGTTCTTCACATCATAAATTTAGTTAAATTAAAAAGAAAACCCAGTGTTTAAATTTATAAACCATTTAATAAATAACCTTCATGATTAGCTTGGAGTCTGCAGAAAATACAATGATACAAAACATACATAAATAGGTAAATATACTGTGAACATACAACTATTTAGCAGTTCTATTTAATTCAATGGAGTACACTCTTATCAGTCCCACAAAAAATAAAACTATTACTGTAGTCACAACTCACTGAAATTTGCTTCTTTCAATATGTTTTTTTCATTACATTAAGAGAATTGGGTTATAATTTGAAATTAATTATATACATTCATGCATGTTCATTATCTCAGGAGCAGGAAAAGTTTAGTGGGTAACCTAGTTTGAAAATAACTGAATTATTGAAATACTAGAAATATATTGGTTATATCATGGTATTCTATTTTGGTTATCTCCAAATATTGATGTGAAAATAGAGCAAAAACACTCTAGAGCGTGAGTGTTATGACAAGCAGAAAAGGATTGAGGAAAGGTGATTCCCCCCCCCCCCTTACTCAATAATATATTGCTACTTGAAAGTAATCAGAGTACATTATGAAATTTGCGGTTGTCATATAGAACTGACTGGTTAAGTCAGGGAGCAGAGAAACTAATTTTCTCTATTTTGAAGGATCTGTTTTGCTACCTTTTCTGGGCTGGTCCCAGTACCTATTTCAAGATATTGCTAATATCTGTCACTTTTATCCCTTTAGAGTTCAAACTGAATAAGAAAATGTATATGAGTTATAACTCCAAATGTTCAAACTGCACAGATATCTATTTTGTTTAGTTCATAAACTATATTAAATGTCCAAGAGATTCTAGACAATGTCCAACATATAATAGAAAAGAAAACTGCAAAAAATTTTTAATCAATTAACTGATTGAAATTTTGAAAGCATTATTTAATCCACGGTTTTAGGAGATTATTACCTAAGAAAGAGTGTGAACACAAATAGATAAGTAGTTCTCACAAAATTGCCTCATACCTATACCATAATGGGGTATGAATATTAAGTTACTTTTTAAAAAGTGAAAAATCCCTTGAGTCCAGTTGATGATTACATATATGGAAGTCATTTGCAATTCCCTTCTCCCAGTAGATGGGCGGAGGGCGTTACTTCCTAATCTAGCATAGAATCCTGAAATTCCTTCTGGTTTCCCATCCATAAACTGCTTAGCATACAAGCCCAGATAACACAGAACAGGCATTGTTACTTTCAGCAGGATGACTATAAGGACAGAACTAATCCCATATTTATGTTCTACTGAGTGCTGGAATTCAAGTGTTTCTGATTATGTTAGAGCACATGAAACGAAATATTAAATATCCTATTTCAAAAAGTTTTTCTATCAACTAAATATACTTTATTATAATAAAGTCTTTTTTTAAAAAATAGTCTACATTCAGAAGATTATTCCAACTGACACATATTTTATTATTGAAGCTATTTGCCTTAACATTGTGAACTGTACTGAATGCTTGAGGAAAAACAATTTGATCTCATTGAAGAAGCAGGTGCATTCAATATACTCTTTGAAGGGAAGGATGAAACAAGACTGGAAAAAAACAGCTGGGAGAGATCTTTTTAATGTTGAATGAGAGCAGCTTCTTCTATCTTGAAAGAACAGATAAAATGGATTATACTGGACAAAAGCAGGAAGGATCTGAGGGAGGTACAAGATTGCCAGCACTTTTGACATACAAGAAAAACAAATGAACACCACACAGCTTCTCTCTAAAGTGGCTTCATGACAACATTTAAATAAGCCTGAATTATTCTAGCATTAAGTAAACCATATGAATTTTTTTTACAGTTTGAGTTTGCAAACGTGGAACTTCAAATCCTATTTGTGTCAAAATGTTTTGAATGTGTTTTTGAACAAAATTAGAACAGATCAAGGGATCCATTACCATACAGCCTTCCTTTGAAAATTAAGCCCATTTTGAGGCACAAAAGATTATTGGTGCTGGAGGGACATGACTTGCTATTGGGATGGCATGCTTTCCTATGGTATGGGAAAAACACTGTACTTCCAAAGACACTACGTGAGAAATGCTTTACTTAGGACTTGGAAAAAAATAAAGGTAAAAAACTATAGGAAAACACCAATTTGGCTATCGACTATGGAAGCGTTAACACATCCAAATCTGGTTAATTTGGAAAGAATTGTAACTTACAGGGATATTTTGAATGAGATAGGGGAATTAAAAAGCAGACAGGAATTACAAAATCAAGGGGTAGACTTAGCATGGTGGCCGTTTGCGCAGATACAATCTAGATATGTGAAAGATGCAAAGGAATGGGGTTTCTATAAGGAGCTAACATCACTTGATCAAATCTTACTGGCTACAGAAGAAAAACTGATTAAGAAGTTATATGGCTATTTGTTAAATATTAAAATGGAAGATGAACAAGTGAAAGAAACAATTATTGTCTGGGCCAAAAGCTTTGGTTACAATATCGATTTAGATAAATGGCAAAACCTCTGGGAGAGAAACGATAAATTAACGATGGTCACGGCATATAAAGAGAATCTATATAAAATGTTTTACAGACGGCACTTGCCACCGGCAAGACTGGCAAAGATGTTCAAAGACATGTCCACCAAGTGCTGGAAATGTAAGCAAATACCAGGTACCTATTATCATATGTGGTGGACAAGCACCAAAGCAAAAAGGTTTTGGATACATATACATACTTGGTTAGAAAAAATGATAGAGCAACATATAGACTTAAAACCAGAGACATTTCTACTGGGTGTAATCCCAGAAAATTATGATAAAGCAATTGTATATTTAATATTGCATATATTGACAGCAGCAAGAATTGTATTCGCACAATATTGGAAAAATGAAGACACCCCTACAGATGAAAGTGTTATTCAGAAAATATTGGACTGTGCAGAGATGGACGGATTGACTTTAAAAATAAAAGATAAAGATGATACAGAATATTATTTGATATGGGATAGATTTTATCAATGGCTTGATAAAAGAGGTGGAAGTTAGTAGTTAGAAGATGACTACTATATATGAGTAATACATGAATCATCTTGATAGCTTAAGCATTATTACAATTTTGTTAAAAGATGGTAAACGATCTATATTGATAGATGAGTAGGTAGGATTATTAACTATAGAAACACTACTAGACTATATTAATCTTAGTATTATCATTATGAGTGGATTAATGATTTATACGAGGACTTACTTTGATACTTTAAATATTGTAATTAAAAGATGAACTGTCATGATGTGAGATAAATTAATGCTAGGAGCAATACTTTGACATATTATTGTTATTGTTGTTGTTAAAATAGGGTGAATGATTTATGTACCTGAGAAGGGAACCAGCTGACACGATGTTTTTCTGAGTATTGATACATAAATAAATAAAAAAAAAAATTAAGCCCATTTCACTTATCACTAAAAGATGAAAGACATCAATTTATTGTGATCTTAGACCAGAATAGAGGCTAGCGAGCCACATAAAGTCTAATAAATCAGGTGGCATACAAATATAAATACTGTTAAATTAACAAACTTAGTGAATATCAGCAGCTATACTCTTGACATTATTATTAGCTAGTTAACCCAGGGAGGATACAGTTGTGTGCCAGATTCTAGTGGCAAAAAAGGAAAATTTTGCAGCTAACTCACTCGCTCATTCTCTTGTCCCTGTCAGCAAGTAAATAATCAATATGAAAGTTGTCTATGTGACATGGGAAACTGAATAATAAAGTATGCATTAGCCTCAGTGAGAATCAGCATAAAACATAATAGGACATGTTTGAATTTCCTTTGTTCTGCAGACTGTACTCTTTGAGGTTGAAATTGTATTGTATCTACCATATAAGAATGCCAAAGGCTGACCATTAGAGCAGGCTTGAAAGAATGTCCAACAGGTATACTACAAGAAAGTTTACCTGGGTATTCCTCAGAAGGCAACAGAACCATGCATTTTGGCTTAAACTGTTTTGACACCGTCTCAAATCCACTGCTTGATTATTTTGGCCTTATCTAACCCTGAAGGCTGCAAGTGTTCTGGAAAGAAACCATAGAATATCAATTTAAAAGACATCAATTTCTTTGAAAACCTAAACATTATTTAAGATAGCTTTCCTCGCCTTTCTATACTCCAGATATGTTACACTGACACCCAGAACTACAATATTATTATAGTTCAGATTCCCTGTGTTCAAGCAATCTGAAAAGTACTATCTACAATTGTCAGGTTCAGCCTAAGAACAAGGAGGCAATCCAGTATAGTTCAGTTCCTTTTTAGCTTGCACCTAATAGACAGAATCTTGCCAGACTAAACCTATGCTAAAACAACTAGTGGATATACCCCGTGAGACTCTAGGGAGGGGACAGCCTCATCCTCTTCGTCTTCCCACACTCTTGTTGTGGGCTGAGGAAGCGCTTGCTCTGGAACGCCACTCCCCCTCCTGACAACCTTGAACTTCCATTCCAGAATCTTCCCCCTCATGCCATCCATTACAATAGAACTAAAAACCCCCCAAACAACAGCTTATACAGCCATAGAGAGCACAAAGACCCACAACAAATAAAATGCTGTAGAAAGCAGCTATGGGGATAGGAGGACATGGAGTATCTTACAGGAGTACTCCACATTACAACAATTTATTACAAGTAACACTTGTCCTACTGAATCATCAAATGGATTCTTTTTCATTAAAAATAGATTTGGGGAGTAGATATTTAGAAGCTCCTACAAGATAATTGATTTCCTAAGTTCCTGACACATAGATTCTATCCACACACTTAACTTTGAATAGGTTTTGAGAAATTAAGGGATATGCTGCTCAGTCCTATGCATGTTTACTGAGAAATTATTCCCGTTAAAGTCAGAAAAGTACACAAGACTTAAGTAAACATAAATACAAACAATGAGCTGGAAAACATTCAGATATCATACTTGAAACAACATAGAAGCACTATTTTTACACAGTTCTACACCTTAATAAAGATATCAAAATACTTTGTTGGTGATACAACAGCAATATAGGTTGTTTTTAAGAATCCAACTTCTAAAGCATTTTAAGTCAAAGAATTAGCTGACAATGGAGCAATATATAGACTAAATGTCATTGATTCATAAGAAAGAATAACTTGTAAGAACAGAAATAGCAAATAGTTTATATTTGAGAGTAGATTTGAAATTCTCGGCTATCAATTAAATACACAAGTCTTTCTAAAGAAGATTTTTTAGATTAAAAATGAGCTATTATCTTAGTAATATAAAAGTATTATATTTCCATGATACTTCCAAAGCATAAGATATTTCAACTTTAGGTTAACTTCTCTGCTCTTACACACTTGCAGCACACCCAAAAGGGACTATCTTAATTTTATTTTGCATGCAAACCCCCCCCCACCTTCTCTTACATTTTGGTCTCATTGTATTCACAGTGCTTCTGCCGCTCCCAGTAAAGACATGTATTATCATACCCACACGAACACATATGCCCATATATACTTCATCTTAGTTAAGAGGATACCTTTTTATCAAACAATGTTCTGAAAATTTGATAGCTTGCATTCTCATTTCATCTTTTTACAATATATTTCATCTTTCTCTCATTTTTGTGTTTCTACAATATATTAACATGAACTTGAATTATACACCAGATTGCCTAATGCTTATTTATTTAGTTCTTATATTCATAAGTGGCTTTAATCATCCAAGTGACTCTAGGAGACATACAACTTATTAAAACAATGAAGGTGAAAACATCAATGAACAACAAAAAAACATTAAGTATTATTATATTGGAGGAGGAGTCACCAAGGAATAAAATCCCAATATCAGAGCCTTAGGAAAGACATTTTAAAAGCTTTCCTGAACAACAGTGTTGAGGCCATGTGGACATAGGTTTGTATGATCATTTTTCCTCCCTCCCCCCACATTAAAATAACTGAACAAGAAATAAGGAAAATCTGCATTAATATTAATACTTCCTGCATTCAGGAAGTCTAGTAGTATGAAACAGAAACTGCAAAGGAAGATGAAGTTCAATTTGGTAGAGATAATGGTTCCTTGCCATCTAAAGAAACAAAATGTGAGAATTTCTTTCAACCCAGCTATTAGCATAGCAGGCCTTCCCCTACCCGTACTTGAATTATTTCAACTCAGGTATGCAATAACTGGCACTTTTTCACAATTTGTACCAAAGAAATTGAAAACTCTTTGTCAGCTGCTGCTGTTGTTAGCAAATGCACCTTTCAGTAACTAATAATCTCAGTGGTGATACCATTCCTAATGTTAATGCTTCCATGCTAAAGAACAAACTGATAATTCAACAGATCTTTGGGAGCCAAAATCAAAACAATTTTCAGCTAAAGATGTATGTGCTGCTTATTTATGGGTTGTAAGAGGAAAAACAAGGGTGTAAAATACATGTCACAAGTAAGGCCAATTTTCTGTCTGCATACATGCATGCATGCTTTTCTTCCAATAGGCAATCCATGACAGAAAATCAACCACTTCTGAAGAAAAAGAAAATAGCATAAACTCATGGGTTTTACCATCTATTTATTTTTCTACTTTTGTGACAAAAGTACCATGCCAATCTAAAGAAACAGCCAGGCTCACAGATGCAGGTAGAGTATATACCAGTGTTTTAAAGACATACAAGAAAGCAGACATTTATGGTAATTAGAGGATGTAACTAATCAGGGACTGACTTGTCTTCTGTGGCTTCATCTCTTATCTGTCAGGGAAGATCTAGATCAGCATACTGTCTCCAGTGTAGATTATTACCACTCTTCACACCCTAACTCTGAAACATTCAATGCAGGAAGGTCTACCAAACATTTGAACATTACAAACATTTGTGCAAGCCTTATTTTATTCTGGGAGAAAAAAGTTGTGTATTTTCAAGTGTGTAATGCCCATGACCACTTGGGTCCACCTTACAATTTTTTGTAATTAAAAAACCAAAAAGCAACAATGAGTCTTTCAGGTCTTTAGACTAACACTTTATTACAGCATAAGCTTTCATGTACTCAAAAGCCATCAGAAGTATTAAATGTTATCTTGAATTACAAGTATTTAAACACAACCTCACATAATTCAGCAGAGGATGGGACAGAAAGAAGTAAACAATGAAATAAGATGGAAATGAAAGTAGAAGTGGAGATCTTATTAATAGTGTCAATGTATAAACAACCAATCTGCACTTTTCAGATTCCTTTTAATTATTTCATTTATATTCTAATTTTCTACTCAACATATTCTGTTTGCATTGCTTCTATTAAATTGTGAATATAAGGAAATAAGAAAAGAGCTAAACATCGTATTTCCTTAAAAATTCAATGTTCAAGCACTTTGTAATTGACTAGGAAGTTACAATGACTCTTTGAATCTAGAGATCTGATTCCCTTCCTGGCCAGGTAGGTATAATCAATTCCCATTTTAACATATGAGTAAGAATATGAGTAGGAACTACAATAAATGAACAGAGAATCTTATAGTTGTTCAGAGTTTAACATAGCAAAATAAAATAAAATCTGCTTCCTATGCTTGAGCAAAGCTACTACAATTCAATAAGAATTACCATTATTAAACAAATTATTTTGGGTTCATTCCACTTTCAGTTGGTTTTTTTTTCAACTTAGAATTTCTGCCATTGACAATTTGTATTTATTTCCTGTGACACAAATAGTCTAATTTGTACATGAAAAATGTAATTATTTTGAGGCAAAATTCGGAGGCATAGACTAAGTGCTTCTATAAAATGATACACAGGGTGTCCCAAAAGTCAAATTGTCCCAAAAGACAATTTATTACGAATTGGACATCAGTGAAGATATATTCTAATTATATTCAGTTAACATCTTAAGAAAATATTTCATGATTAAGTTCATTTCAAAATGTTCATTAAAAATTAATTATGATACAAAATGAAATAATAGAAGTGGAAAGACAGGATTAACATACATTAAAAAAAAAACTTTATATAATTAACTAGGAATGGCTCAGAAAATTAAAAAAAACATTTTTGTATTCTGACAATTTCTCTTTCATTTTTTTCCAATTACAGTTGGAATTTCTGGGATGCAATAAATGTTTAAAGACTCGATTTACTCAGAAAATGTTGTATGAAAAACCTGTTTAAATGGCAATATGTAACATTTTTGGAGAATGATAGTAGATTTAAAGCTATACATTTTAACCCGCTATCCAAAGATGCTATAGCCCTTAATACTGTGACTGTACAACTCTAAAGATTAAACTCCTTCTTACACACTACAAAATTTGCATTTCTGCGTTCAATTTTTTCTAATGTGTCAGGTGTTGAAAACCTAACATAAACACATTTTAGAGTTAGACTTATCTGCACATTTGTTTCTTTCTATTCCTGCGCATAATCACCGTTGGGCTGCACAGAGTTAGGGCAATCTCATGTGCTCTTTCTTGGAAGTAAATTCCACTAAGCCAAATGGATTTTACTACTGACTAAATATCACAATTAAAAATTATACCATATTCTGCTATCATACCAAATCCTGAATATTTACAAGTTTAGAACATAATGTAAGATAACAAAAACAGAACTGCAAAACTATCAGTAGTCAGTCAGAAAACAGCAGCACAAACGAAATAACTTTGTTGAAGGTAAATAGTGAGCAACTGGTAAAATTAAAACACTGAAGACCTGTAAGCCACCTAAAGATCGGCATGTAGCCTAAAATTCATGGAGTTTCATAGACACCACAAAGGAGACTGTGGCTTGGGCAACCACCCTGACACTGTCCTGGACTCTACCACAAGAAGGAAGATGAGTTCTGATAACTGAAGAGTGCAGCTTATACTATTGTAATAGGGATGTAGTGTACTCCAGATATAAAACCCCAAAGGTTCTCCAGAGTAGACATGGGTATGCGGGCTGCACCTGTCAACACCTCCTTAAAGAAGTTGTGAGGTTTCAACAGATGCTGTGTAATCCCAGGGAAATGTCTGAGATTCTGACAGCCAGCCCACACCCACCCTGTGAGCTCATACCCATTCTGAAGCACTGTCAGGGACTCCTAAACAAAAATGAGTATTTATTTTCCTGGGATGTGGTTACCGGGTAAGCCCAGGAAAACCTGCAGCTTCTTTAAAGAGGCATTGAGAAATAGCTATGCACGTCCACTCCTGCTCCTAAGCATCTCTGTGGCTTCAGGTCCAAAGTGCAGCACTGCCCTATTTACACTGTGCTTAGGTTTCAATTTGATGATGCATGGACTGAGGATTCAGCAAAGTTACACCTTTATAATAACTAGATTAACATAACTATTTCATCATGCAGTAGTTTTGCATCCTTAATTACTTAATGAGAAGTACAAAAATGTGAGATCAGCCCAGATAAGATGGCAAATGAGATACAAACGCAAGCATTGCACCATACCATGATCATTTTATAGAAACCATACCCCAAAATGGTATCTATCAGCTATATCCAAGCAGACCAATGCTAAAACAGAGCATTCAGAACTCTGTCAGAAAGTTACCTAAGCACTGTTTATCATAGGAAACTTCACAACTGCATCCATGTCTGCTTTAACAGGCTAATTACGGTTGATTAAAGATCGAGTACCTTATTTCTGTATTTATCAACTCTTCTTTGCAAGAGTACATTCCAGGGCAGAGTTTGTTACATTGGTGACTTAAACTGATACACAGACACAAACACATGTGTGTGTATCATATCTCAAAACTCTTCTATACTGTTTTCTACATAAAGTAGTTAATCATTTCTGGCAAAGAGCATAGATATGGGACGCATCAGAGAACTGCTTGCATTGATGATGTCTTTAACAATCAATGGCACCTCAGAAAAGGAAAACATCAAATCAGAGCTAAAGAAGAGATTATGGCCTAAATGTCTAGGAGAGGAATGCTATCTTCAAAAGAACAGTAAGTGTTTAGTAGTATTTCAAAAGACTTTTCAAGTTTATCCTTCCACAACCTGGGAATCCTCAAGCTTGAAGACAACCACTCTAGAAGCTCTCAAGCAGTACACCCATTGCTGAGAACAGATATCTGAAGCACTCTATAAATGTCTGGAATAATAATTTTAACGCTTATAAGCAAATTTGATGTGCTTGAGTAACATCAAATGTCATACTGAACTGGTATATAAGCTTGTAAATTTCATCGCACTTCTGACACAATAAGAATTGCTACCAATTGGCACAGATGTTTCTATGTAACAGATCTGTTTATAATTTATGGAATAAATTAGCAAAGTAGCTGTTTCAATGTGGTATGTCTGCTATGGTGCCTAGAAGCGTGATGCCACTTACTTTATACTGAATAGAGGCTTCCTTGAAGGTGGAAATGAAGAAGGCACTCCTAGGCTCTTCAGAGGATCACTCAGTATCAGCACAAGATATACGAACTACTGAGATGTAATTCTGTACTGTAGCAATATAACTCAGCTTCAGATTCATTTGCTGATAAAGGAAACCATAATATCTCCTGACATTAATCTTGGGAAAAGTTATATTCAATTTATAGCATAGATGAGGATGTTGTTGAACTATAGCTCTCATTATTCCTTACCACTGACCACAGCATGGAGCTCCTGAAAAGAGTACTGTAGTTCAACTACATCTGAAAGACTGCAATTGTATAGCATAGCATACCCAGGTATGTGTGCCAAGACTTCACCATATCCAGAAAAAATAAAAACTCTAACACTGGTATGGAGATATTACAGGACACAGCAAACAACAAAGAATTAATCTGGTTGTCAGAAATAACATGTGAACCTATTAAAAATTAGGTCCTTTATATAATAATCCCTGATCATTTGACCTTTAAAAAGCTTTAAATATTTAAATGTGTGAACACTTAAATCAAAGCTTTTAAAAACTAAAAATCCTACATCAAAAAAGTTTTGCATATTGACCTAAGCCATAGATTTGCTGAAGGTATTGATTAAAGGGATCTATACCAGGTGGCTGACCAACTGCTTATAAATTACTATTTATACAATGTAGTCCTAAATCAATGAGAAAATAGATGTTTATCTTTTCCTGACTCTATACTTATATTTATTATAACTTTTATGCCAATTTCAGTGTTCTTGAGTTACAAATCACAACCATGTTCCAAGACATTTACACACATATTCCACATATAAAATCTGCCTATGTTGAAGCTGTTCAATATATACATTTTTAAAATAATAGGTCTTTTTTTCTTTTGGTAATTTCAGACCAGTAGCCTTTTTCTGAAAGTGTATTGCTTCTATATGAAGCCACTTTCACGCATATTAAAAAAACCGCTGTTCCCGTTTGCTGCATCGCTTGAATTAATCATGTGCTCCTGTTCCAATCCCCATTCCCCTTCATCCTCTTCATCAGGTTCAGCTTCAGACCCACTGCGAGCGTTCTCGTACAAAAAAACCTGCTCATCCACATGAGCTGGAGCTAACCGATTTCTTTTAGCGCTAACAACATTGGCTGAAGAACTAAAAAGACGTTCAGGGAAGACCCTTGTTGCTACAATGCACCAGTATTTCTGAAGCACCTTTGGTAAAACAGGAAATAAAGCAAGCCTATCAGACCACCACTTGAGGGGATCTTCACTGAGCCCAAGGACTTTCTGGGACTTGAAATTACTCAGTTCCTCGATAATCTGAGCATGCCACTCCTCTTGATCTTCAACACCCCCCGTCTGGCAAAAGATTTCTGCAAGCATATTATTAATAGCACTTGTAGGAGGCGGCGTGGAGGCAACTGCCACTTTTTTCACTGGTGGCTCTTCTGACACTGCAAAGAATTTTTCTTCAGGCCTCAAAGTATTTTCTTTTATTTTTTCCAGGATACTTTTTGCATCCTCCAGCACTCTGTTCTCAACCTGTTGTTTTTCAAATGCCGAAAGAAAGGGCAATTTCTTGTATCGCGGATCTAAGAAAGTTGCAACGTTGAGAAACATGTCTATCTCAGGAGTATGCTGGTATGTTGCTGATAATTCTTTGGCAATCACCTCCTTTGCCATGCTTATTTCTTTTGAGTCATTTTCTTTTATATTTAATGTTGTATTTAGCAGCATGTGAAGAAGAGGTTTCACCATACTTATTCTTGGGTACTTAGAAGCAGATATCATCTCAGCTACCTGCTTGAAAGGCTGAAGCAAATCTACCAGCCCTTCGATTGCATTCCATTCGCTAGCTTCCAACATCAGGTGGTGATTATTGCTATCTTCCACAAGTACTGCAGCAATGACAAACTGCTGCTCTTTAAGACGCTGCAGCATGGCCAGCGTGCTGCCCCACCAGGAAACACGATCACTCACAAGCATGCAGTGCAAAATATTCTGCTGCTGCTGCTTCTCACTCAACATGTACATGGCCACAGCAGACTGCTGAAAGTATTCCACCAATTTTCGACATCTAGATAGGACGCTACTCAATTTAGGAAGCTGGAAGGCTTGCTGTATACCCACATTGAAAGTCTGACCCAAGCAAGGCATCTGTACTGGAATGTCCAAGAGAGAGCAAGCTTTCACAACATCTTTCCCATAATCTGTTGTAGCCCCAAAAACCTTTGTATTGATTCCCCATTCAATGAATATCTCATACAGGACTCGTGTAATTGTCTCTGCAGTGTTTTCCTCTGGCACTTCAAATGTTTTTAGACAACGAGAATTAATAGCCAGGCTGCTGGAGGAGCCATTACTAATAAAATGAACAGACAAGGTTACATAGGATCTATTCTGGTTATCACTTCTCCATATATCAGTTGATATGCCACACCATGGAACGTCCATCAATTCTTTTAATACAATATCTCTAACAGCAACATATTTTTCAGGAATTCCTTTTGTGCAGAAGTACTTTCTGCAAGGAAGTTCATATCTGGGGTCAGCTGTTCTTAAGAGACTCTTGAATGTGGGTTCATCGACAATAGATGGAGGATACAACCCTTCACAGATTAAACTAATCACTGCTGAAGTTAGCTCTTGATGCTTTTTATTCTCGTAACTGTGGCTTGTTTTCATAATTAAGTTGTCCTGAACAACCTGCTGAGATGATTCTGGCTTCAGCTTTGAAAATGCAGTTGCAAAGGCCTCCCTCATTTGCTCAGTGTTGCTTTTCACAAATTCACAAAATTCATCTGGGTGATTCTTTTCAAGGTGGTAAGAGAGGTTGGACGTATTTCCTGAATAGGCAATCTGTGCCATGCAAATGCGGCAGTAGATTTTCTTCCATTGCAATATGCATCCCTCTGCATTGGTATCAAAGCCAAAGTACTTCCACACTTTACTCTTTGCTCTTGGGTGGGCCACTAACTTTAGGTCTGATGGGGAAGTTTCCAAAGTTTTATTCTCCATTGCTTCTTAGCCACTCTCCCAACCTTTTGATTCTTCACTCATTAATGAGCACCTGATAAAGGCAGCAGATAAACATAAAATGAGAAAGCACTGGTTTGGTCAACTGTATAAAATCAATGCTTCTATAAATATTCAAAACCTACCTTATTGATAACAATATTGGAATGTGCCTGAGAGCGGACTGTAGCTTTGCACTCTCTTTGGAAACTGAATACACGCAATATTACTTCTACGTGTTCTGCAAGCAGTAGCTATTCAGGCTTCATGACAAAAGATTTGACCAAAATTAATTGCCCTCTGGGCAAAAATATGGGATATAAATTGCTAAAGTACACAGTATTATAAATAGAGTAAGTGCCAAAGCCTCAATCACATATGTTTAATTTAAATAAATGGAGAATACATCATTACAACAAGCTTATGCATCCAAGGATATAACAAAATGTTACCAAATCCCTTTCAACCCCAAATACATTCTCATTTCTGATACAATTCTGTGCATACCAGGACTGTGTATCTTCAAGAATCAATAACTTGGTCTCCTAGTTCAAATCTCAGAATGCTTCCATAGAGGATAACCGCAGAAACAGCTTGACGCCTTTTTTCCCCGTGTCGTGCATAAGAGTGTGTTAGGGACTCATTACACTCACCAGAAGAAACACTCACCATGACAAATGAATTTTTATGGTCCTGAACACATAGCACTGCTCAAGCCAGTGAGCAAGGAAGCTTTTGGTAAACTGAGAATTTTTGAATTCTTTTCTCCCTTTTTGACACTATAAATCTTTCACAACTGTCATAGGCATGGGTGTCTAGGTGGGTACCCAAATATTTTCCTGGCTATTACATTTTTATATATTTCATAGCATTTACTTAAGAAATATAACCTAGAAGCTAGCAGCATCTTAGTGAGCAGAATTTGGAAGACCATTTGTTGAATGCTCATCTGAAATCTAACTTAAAACAATGCCCTCCGTTATTTCTCAGTTTACAGGAAAATTTAGGTTATGCAGTATTTATTGTGATGCATTTGAAATTTCAGAAATTCACTCCTACAAAGCTGTCTCAGTATGTCTCGATGTGTAAACTGCTTTCTGTAGCAAGCAACAGTTTTGAATTGTTTGCTTTTGATGCACATGTATGCAGGCAAGGGGTCTGGACAACAGAAATTTCAAAAATACCTCCGGATGGTCACACAGTTCTCCCCATAAAAGTTGTTCCAGGACTATACCCCAAATTAACATCATAGAACATGGGGTGCATTCAACCAATGACAGGTGATCTTAAAAAAGCTAAACTGGGTTGGATCTAGTTTTACTCCGATGGGAGACTACCACAAAATCCAAGAGCTGAAGAGTGGTAAGCTAGACTGAGTAGCTGAAAAACAACTTGAAGAAGGCAATGAGAAACCACTTTTATTATTTTCATGATAACTTCATGGACATATCCTATGAAATTACTAAGAGTCATGTTTAGCCTTTATTTTAAACTGTAATAAATTCCTCTGAAATAAATTGTATAATGCAAATAAATAAAATAAAATTATTTTACAATGTGTGTATGCTGATCTCGTAATTAGTTCTGGGTGGCTCTCTGTCATCTGCACAGCTAATAACTATGCATCTTTCATACATGTTTATATCCCGATCAATAACTAGCTTACTCATAAAATCAAGGGTCTGTGGAATCTCAAAAGAAAATAAAAAGTTTTTATTGTTGCATACAAAGAAAAGTTTAACATATGTGCTTCGCCAATACATATGTATGTATGTAAATATATGTGTGTTTATTTTCCTTATAACAGGGAAACTATACAGTTCCCCTACTCAATATTTGTTACTGAAAACGGCAAGCCATTTTGCACAACTGCCCAGACTTTTTAAGTATGCAAATTATTTTGCAAATTATTTTGTCACTCATTTACCACTGTGCAAATATGTAACTCAAAAGGAAGAACAAATTGCACTATTTAGGTTTTCCAGCTCAACAGATCCACTTTCACTGTCAAGGTATCTTTAAAGACTTCTGGTAAATCACACATTTACTGCTAATAATGAGACCATTACTATTTTGAACATTCCTCCTGGGCACTTGTAATTACACTGCACTGATATATGGATCAAAAGAGGGAAACATCTGTTGTCCTTTTAGCTTGCTTTTTTAGAAGTTATAACCAGCATCACAGCTGGCACTTCATAAGCTACTTGATAAATGGAACCAAACCAGCATTTCCCAACAACAGCTGTCAGTAGACAAAATTTCCATGACAGGTAACTAATATTAGAGTAAAATAAATGAGTATAAGATGCTACTCTTAATTTAGATGGAATATTGTAATGCATATGGACACATATGATTCCCCCATCAGATCTTTTCTCCCCTACAACCACTACTGGTTCCATGCTGGTTAATAAGAACTACCCTTCAACTTCCTTCAATAAGAAAAGTAAGGCTCAATGTTCACTCTTTCTTCTTATTAAATTAGGTTAAAACTTGTCTCATCTTAACAATATCAAAAAACCAAAGTCTTGTTTTCCCAGTTGAGATACTCAAAGCTAAGCATTTTCATGAATTTAATAGAGCCTTGTTATATTTTCTCATAACTTTTAAGCAAAGTGTAAGAATTTAAGCAAAGTGTAAGAATTCCTGCATGTTGCAGGAATAGTTAGATGTTCTGTAATTCAGAATATCTAGCAGTGTTTTCTCTTGGAGCAGATTCCTGAAAGCAAAAGAAAGGAGTCAGTAAAATAGCTGGCAAACTTTGGAATTTAATACAAATGATGACAAAATTTAGAGGAACGTGGCAAGTTGATGGTGAACAAACAAGTTGAAAGTCATATTTATAATTTTAGTCGTATCAAACTGTAGCCTTCTGGCTATGAAGCTTCAGCAAAGAATAGCATGCCTTCAAGGAGGGAGAAAATTGAACATCAGTACCTAATCTGACTAATTACCTAAGCAAGGAGAAGAGGCAATAAAACATGTGGGGAAGAATTATTGAAAATGGGGTGTTTTTATTTGCTGCTCTCCCACATCAGGTGAGTTGCCTCCTTCTTTGCCTCACAAAGAGATGCTACTGTTCTTCTTTCTCATACTTAGAAGTTCTTGCCCTTTCTTAGAAATCTTGTCTTTATTGTTGTAAGCAATCTGGAATCAAGAGGAGCAATATTGCCCATCTAAGTGCCCAACAGGTGCATTTTGGAAAAATGGAAAAGGAAGGAAAAGTAGTAGTAGTTTTTAAAACTTCCCTGTAAAGGGTAACTAAGCAAGGGTAATTAAGCAAGGCTAATTACATAATGCAGGGGTGCAACAATGTAGTATAGCCTGAATGGATACAATTTCTGCTTTTGACTTTCAGATCCAACGAGGAGGCAAATTATGACATTCATTAATTTCATAAACCAAAATGGTGCCAGAGAATACAAAGCAACCCCACCAAAACTTGCCCTCAATAGATCATCCCTATATATTATGTTTGTAGATTTTCATTAAGATAGCTATGCCTATCAAAATAAAAAAGGAAGATCCCTTAAAGATCTCTGTAGAGATTAAAACATATACTTTTAAACATTTAAAACATTTCATACTTTAGTTAAATGCAGCATAAATGCACTACCAAAACACTTTTTACTTCAATTAAAGCAAAATAATAAATATACAGCTACAGCATAGACCATCAGTGATATATTCCACCAAAATCAACACATTTTGCTCAGCCTAACTAGGAAGAATCTGCATTCTACATAGTATAGATTAATTTAAATGGAATCTAAAAATCCAATCCAGATCTAATATAATGTCCATTCACATAACATGGCCAAGATAAAGTCTGGTTTATTTGTGTGTCCAGTATATCCTTTTCCTAAGCAGCATGGCTCCAAATCATTTATCTGCAGATTGCTTTAAGATCCTGCAAACCTAGCTCCATGATTTTTTCCAACCAAAAGAAGTTAAGGAAGGGAAAAAAGGCATATAATGAACGTATTGTGACAATCTAAAAAAAACACAAACAAGGGGGATGAGCTTGATCATCCAGCAGATGAGTGACCAGGTGTATTCACAGGTAAACCAGATTTTTCACAGCTATATTGTGGATGGGGAAAGTACTGATCTCACCCAGAGAATCGGTATAGGTCTAAAGAAGGACAATCACATCAAGGGAGATGCATCTGTACAGACCAAGAGCAGTTCAAGTGTGCCTTATTTGAACTACATATAGATTATAACTGACACTATCTCCAAAGTTTCAGTACAAAAGCAGTGCTATTAAAAATGAAACCACAGGTTCAGTCTTAGCTACACTAACAAGGAAGTAAAAGTTACTTTCTAATTCAAGAGAAATCTGTCTTAGATTACAGCATTTTCCTGCTCTAACTAGCTAGGATTTACCGGGATGAGAGCAACTTCAGACAAGCTTTACGTCGGGGACTTCTCCCAACTCTCCCAGCACAGCCACGAACAAACGGGAAGCTTTCCCTGCCATTTTTGGTTTCTTGTTTGTGAATCCGCGTCCCTGCACTTTTCTCCACAGAGTAAAAGCCCAACTCGTGCAGACGAGCAGAGCGACGGCGTTCAAGAAGGGTCAGGCTTTTTTTGTGTTCAAGGCACCCACCGCTCGCCCCAGCTCCGCGTGCAACCTACTAACCTGGTTTGGACACAGAGCGCTGGCGGAGGCGACGAAACAGCTGCTCCAGAAGGACGCGGAAGCCGACAAAATAGACCCAAAGGGCAGGCATGAGCAGGGACAATAGCGACATGGCTGCCAAGCGCCGCCGAAGCTCAGACACCGCCTTGGTTCCGCTCCGCTCCGCTCCGTGGTCGGCGGCGAAAAGAGCCAATTCCGCGCTCCCCGCCGGGGCAGACGCAGAATCGGGACGCGAGTAGGTAGCCACGCCCAGCGGAAGAGGGCTGCGCCCGCCTCGACGGAACGATCGGCGCCTTTCTGAGCATGTGCGCCGGGGCTGGGGATCTTTGTGCCTGCGTGAGTGGTTGTCGCTCCGCTCCTCCCTGTCGCCCCCTTGTCGCGTGAGCTCGAGAGACGCTGCACCCTGTAATCCCTGGAATTGTCAGGCAGATAGATAAGCGCATTGTTACGAGGCACCCTGCAATTAGAGCTGTGGTACCAATAATTCTGCCTCTGCCTTACTCTGGATGTTGATTCATTGTACAATTCAGTATTTCTCAACCTTGGCAACTTTAAGATGTGTGGAACAACTCCCACAACAATTAAGATGTGTGGAACAACTCCCAGGAATCCTGGGAGTTGAAGTCCACGCATCTCAAAGTTGCCAAAGTCGAGAAACATTGATATAACTGGAACAAGAAACAGTAGATCGTAACCTCGTGAAAGGTATCTGGATCAAAAGTGACCGATTATATTATGATGAAATGACAGCTTAAATACTGTATTTTAAAGCTACAAAGATAGGTAGGCAGATAGGTAGCTCGATCTAAATTCGGTGTTTTAAAATAGAAATTTAAATAGTGGCTACAGCTGAGTCAAGAGGAGGATTGCAAATCGAATGAAAAGGTGAAATGATCCTCCCCGCATAACTCTTATTTTTAAGCTTTATTAATGCTGCCTACTTCGAATGTGTCAAGACTCGTGTTAATTTGTTTCTCAGGCTCTTTCACAAGTCATCTACAGCACTTACCACTCTTCAGAATGGAAGATATTAGGGGACATTTATATTGCTATTCCCACTTTTGGAAGACAGAACTCTGCCTTTTCCTGCTCTTATTTTCACTATTAAATCAATCAGACACACCTATAATACTCAACACAACTCACAAAACAAATATAATTGTGCAAAGTTGTGATCTAATTCCCAATAGCCATTGCCTGTTTTACAGTTTGGATTGTGCCATTAGATTAATGCACATTTTTAATGTATTTGTTATAACCTGTTTTTTATAAACCATTAATTTTTTAATGTATTTGATCACTTGGGCCAGAAAATGCATAGCATTTGTGCTCTCTCCTGGAAATATAGGGTTAGTCACCAACCTTGCACCAGCATAACTAGAGGATAATTTTACATTGTGTTATCTTTATAATAAACTTAAAAGGAAGGTGTAACTTTATGCATCCTATTCTATCATTACCATATGGATGATTCATAAAAAAACATGCCATAGAGAGGAATCTTGGAATATCACTGAGTTGACAAATCAGACTAATCAATCTGGTTTGAATCACATCACTGGTTCTTATAGATCAGTGCTAAATAAACTGACAGCAGCTTTCTGGTATCCATGGAACCTCCACCCCCCCCCTAAGAAAGGTGAAGAAATGTGTAAATCATATTTGTTGTAAATGGGAATGCCATATTTAATGGAGGTCCTGTGTTCTAGTAAGACTGTTTACTTAACAATAATTCTATGCTCAAATACAACCTTGAAAGAACTAGCTGATGATGTCAAATACATGGGAAATTTCTTGGGCAATACATGGGAAATTATGATCTGCCCAGGCAATCAGTCTGTAACCACCTTAAAACAATGCAGTGATTATTAGAAGTCAGAAACTGAGAAAAGTAGCAATACATACTGCTTTGTTACCTATGCAAACACATTGCACATTCCAGCAGCCCTGTCAGACTCCTGACTAGCCATTATTTGGCAGAAACAAAACCCAGAATGTTTTTGTTGTTCTGCTATCAGTTAAAACAATCTTGTTTTATATGGTTAGTAGGAAAAAATCGGGTGCATTACCCCCTCTCCTTTTTTAGAACATATGGTGTTACAGTTATTTCTTCCACCTACCTTAGCAACAGATCTTTGAAGGTCTTAAGAGCTCCCAGTGTGAGAGATATTACACTGGCCTGCCCACTCCCTAACTTCCGGGCACCTCCCCTCTCCTCCATTTGTTGCTTTGATTGATTCCAAGTCCAGTTCAGACATATATATTTCAGTTTGGGCACAAACCACTTGAAACAGCTGTCTTGTGCATGGAAACATGTCTATCATGATTAGTTTAATAGGTTAATTTATTTAAAAGATGGGAGAGTTCCAGATATATCTTAAACTCTATACTGAATTTAAGAATTAGGAACTAGGATGGATGACATGACAATTAAATGGATACATAGATGGCTCAAAAATCATACTCAAAGACTGATCATCAATCCACAATGAATTTGGTATGATAGCTAATACCTAAGAAGAAAGCAACAAAATTCAAAATCAGTCCTGATAGACTGCAAAAGTGGGATTAAAAATAACATAATGAAATTTAATTACAGAAAAATGAAAATAAGTTTGCTTAGAAAAAAATTAAATGCACAAGTGTAGGCTGGAAACAAGAATATGTGTGAAATGGGTTTTGGAAGTGCAATTGATCACAAGCTGCATATGAATCAGAAGTAAGACCCGGCTGCAGAAAAGATAACACAATTTTAGACTGCATTAATAGAAATATACTCCCATGGTCCAGTCATGGTACTGGCTCTCACTTTGCGTCTGAACCTATGCTTCCAAACCCAGAGCTTCCTGTTGGTTTCATTACTTCCCTGCCTCAGGTCCTAAAGACAGGTTCTTTCCCTTTCCCTGTGAAGCACACATTGCTCCACAGTACTCAGTTGCTTATCTGGTGGTACTTCCCACCCAGAGTGACAGTTCGGCCCCCTGCCTGTTATCAAAAGGATTTTCATTCTATATGTAAATAGAGATAATAAACAATTATTAAGTGATGAAGATGATGAACAGTTTGATGCCCCTTGCTAGCTAGCTAGCTAGCTGTCTGTCTGTCTGTCTATCATCTTTTGACCCTTGAAAAGTGAGCAATTATGATCTTCCAATAAAGTTCTTAATACTGCCATTCTGTTTGATCAGCACTATACCAATAAAACACAACTTCTTCCTTTTACAAGAAATATGCAGACTGGAAGAGGGTGCCTGAAAAGAAATGGAAAATTGGCGACAAAGTATTTCTTTCAACCAAAAACTTGAAATCGTCACAACCATCAAAGAAACTAGGTCCTAAATACCTCGGACCTTTTGAAATTGAACCCAATAACTGTTTACCTCATACTGCCCAAATCATTAAGGAAGATCAATCCCGTGTTTCATTGTAACTTGCTGAAGCCTTATAAAGAATCAACACGGTGGCACATGGCTCCATCAGTTCTGGAACCTCTAATGGTTGAAGGTGAGCAACATTTTGAAATAAGGGAAATACTAGATGTCAGGAAATATAAGGGTGAAATACAATTTCTAGTCCAATGGAAACATTTTCCAAAGTCTTTTTCTGAATGGGTAGCTAGAAAACATGTGAAAGCTCCAAAACTGATTAAGGAATTTTATCAAAAAAATATCCTGATAAACCAAACTAAAGTTATATTGTAACAATAATAATATGATATGCATATATATGTACCTGTTCTATTTTCTTTCTTTGTTTCATTGCAGGTCTTCGAGAACCAGCTTTGAAGTTTATTTTTCTGTGTTTTTTGGGGGGGGAGGGGTGGCATGTCAGAACCTCCAGCAATCAATCTATCCGCTCACTAGTTGCTTGCTTCATTTCTGCCATTTTTCATTAGGGGGAGGGGGGAACAAGGATAGTGAATCCGTTAACACAGATGGACTGTTATCTGGGGCCAGGAATGTCCAAGGTCGTACCGCCATGAGAACTGGCTGAGAAGAAGGGAGGTAGAGGTGAGGGTAAAAGTAGATTGGGAATGTGCGGGCTTTTTAGTTTCAGCAATGCTTTGAAGCTGCATGTACATCTCAATAAATGAATTTCTTTTTGAACTTGATTCGAGTTTCAAGAGATTTTTGATGATTTGAACATCATAGATCTGACAGTAGGTACAAAAACACTACCAAAACCATTATCCTGGTAGCCATTTGACTGCTTATCTTTCCCAACCTCATCTTCTCTTGCTCGTTTACTACTATTAGGAATAATATGGGAATAAGCTGATTGTTCAAGATTAAAAGTAGTCATCCAACTTTTCTGGGGGGGTTTTCTTAATAAATGGCAAAATAAAATGTGTAGCTGTTATACTTAAGCTTTGTACTCTTGATTTAACTGCTACAATTGTTTAGTCCAATGTACAGTATACAGTGATTTCTCAGTGAACCATACAATTCTAAAATAATTTCTAGATCATTTCTAAATCATAAGAAGAAACACTTGCTATCCTTTTTCTGAAATGTCATGTTTCTAAATACATACAGAGAGCGAAACATGCACTATAAGTCAGTCAATATTCCCATAACATTAGCATTTTGTTTTGATATTTTGTATTAAAAACCTGCTGTATGGTATGGAATATAGCTGTTAGTGGGCAGTGATTTCAGTAAGCATATCTGAATCCAGTGATGCTTTTTGATTTTGATATTATAATTCTTGGATTTTCACAGTAATATTTGTGGGGCGGTTATCATCCATGGAATCATAAATCTAATTATATTCTTTTTCAAAATCTTAGTTAACATATGATGTGTATGTGTGTGTGTGTAATATTTAACTGGGGAAAAAATCCATAATATTAATCAGAAACACTGAAAAGGATTAAGAAATACAGACAGGTTATATTATACTTGAAGTCCATATTTTCCAGCTGTTCTTTCAGTTTTATTTTACTCCAGTGTAAGTATCTGTCAAATCAGACTTGAGCTACAATACATACAAAGAAAGTTTCACACTTTCCTATTGTGCTTAAAATAATTCACATATACTCCCCAAAATAGTATTATTTTAAACTCCAGTGGCAACACAATTACCTGATTTTTAACACAAAATGCTAACAATAGAAGCAAATATGTCTAGCTCAGGGTTGAACAAAACCCCCACCCCACCAACACTGGCAGGGCATGCCACAGTATATAAACAGAGAGCAAATCCCATCCTATTCTAGCACTGAAGATGTTACCTAGCCAGGTAACGAAACATTTGCAAGAAAACAGCCAAGCTCAGAGAACCCCAAGAACTCCACAAAATGCTAAGCCAAAGCTAAGCAATTATTATTTTTGGTTAGATTCACATTGTACTTTCTCTGAAAGAACTCAAACTGACATAGCTTACCCTCCCTCCTCTATTTTTCCCCCTACAGAAATCCTGTGGAGTAGATTAGGCAGAGAGTGTAACTGACTCCCTTGTGTGAGTGAACTTGAGTTATCCTGGTCCTAAATTCAGCAGCTTAATCACTACACCATAAATGCTTTTACATGACATGTGAACTCACTAAGAAAAATAGATGGCAGAAGCATATCTGTTTAATTACTTAGAAATAAATGAGGATGTACAACACAATATTGTGGTGTAGTCCCAGTATTTTGATTATAGTTTCATCCAGTCAACCAAACATGAACTAAGAAGTTCAAATGCATTAATTTATTTCCCATCATGATTTCTATTAATATTTCTATTTCTATCTTCCTTTTCCAGCAGATATTCAATATTTGGTGGTCCTCTGAGCCCTTCAATATGCTCACTACACTGAAGTAAGTAGAGAGTGTCAAAATGATTCAACAGAACATGCTATTTCCTCCCTACAGTTCCTAGGAGTACATAATGTTTCTATCATTCCTTTTCTCAAACACTAGAGTGTGATTGAAGAAAGTGTATCTTTTGTATACAAATGAATTGTGTTGTATTGTACTATACATATTTTATTTGTTATATGGACTACTCCAGCCTGAACTAATTTTACTTACTTTTTTTAAAAGAACACATTTTTGAATGTGTTTTATTATAATTAATTCTATTTTGATTTGGCTAGATTAACATGCTATGTCTGTAAAAATAAGACCAATGGAAAAATAAACAATATGACTTCAGGATTCCATATTAGTGAAAATTGCAACAGGAAATAGAAGTGACATTTTCTATGCAGGAAGATCAAGGGTGGAACTGAAGAGAGGAAAGCAACAGATTCATTTCAGATAAAGGAATTTTATTACAGGAATCTGTCTTTTAAAGTGTAATTTGGAAATATTAAATAACACCATAGATATGGGTTCCAGAACATAACTAGCTATGGAAATATATGACTATTACAGTGACGTTTTGTTCTGCCTCTTTGCATTTCTTCCAATTCTACAATACTTTAAAAATAAATAATATTTTTATATTAAGCAAAAACCTATAACTCTTTCCTGACAGTGGCAATTAGAAGTCTTACACTTTCATCCTAATATTCTTACTTGCAATGCATGTTTGACTGATTTCAGTATATCTTACTTCTAAGTGAGTAAAGTTAAAATTGCAGCCTAATCTCTGTATAAAAGTCTTCCTGGATAACACTGCTGTTTGCAAACCACTTATTCAAGACTCACTCATGATAGGTATGGGAATTAGTAAACTTAGCTAAAGGAATTTATTTTGTTTCTATTAATTTTTCCCCAAATTTTCTCAGTGGAGATTTGTTTCTTTATTTTATGACTGTATCACTGTGATACAGGCTAAGAAAGTACAGGTTGACCAAGGCAACAACTGCTACCTAGCTGAGGTACATAATTAAATTCTGTCTCCAGTGCACTATTCTGATGTACAAAGGGATTATATCTCATCCAATTTGTATGCAATTATTAGCAAAGTTCAGGTACCTATGTAAGTGGCTTTTTCAATTCATAGAAGTTCATATTATTTGACCTCACCCATCAAGTTTCACTTGTAGTACTAGGAAGAAGGATTTTGCCAGCTGCCTTGAAAATTGACTTACCAGAGCAAAAAGGCCAGGTAAAAGTCAAATAAATAAATATAAGATCATTCATTCATCCATCCATCCATCCATCCATCCATCCATTCATTCATTGGAATCTTGAGGCAAAGCTTCTTTTCTGCCATTCTTTTGAATCTAGTGCTTAAAGAGCCAATTTTTACAGCCTGTTCATATTCCATTAGACTGTACATATACACTTACTAAGAAAAAGTAATATGTATTGAAATAAATTGGGCATAGTTTCAAATAAAGATCCTTAGGGATGAAAGTGTAATAGCCCAGGTACCCATTTATTTTATGCACACCCATTTTCTGTAGTATGTGGCTCTCTTTCCATCTCTCCACCTGAATTTATTCTTCTATATTCTATTAATGTTATCTTCTTAAGGCATTTAGATGGCTCTGCCAAGTACTGTTTCATTTTTTAAAAAAAGATCCTGGAAGAAAAAAGATCTGAATAGTTGCCAAAATTGCTCATCGCCAGAGCACAGCACTTTTATACTTTTGTAGCCAATTTAATATTAAGTGTCCATAATATATAGCGATAATGGATTTCATGTTTTATATTTTTCCTTACTCTACTGCTTATTAATTACATTTTATTTTTGTTCTTTTCTGATTTTTAAATATTTTAACAATTCAGTATTTTGCCCAGTAATAACAACAATACAATATGTCTTTCATTCTCCCAAATTAATGAGAAAAGAACATCTTTTGGAATACCTCAATACATTTACATCACTGTAAAAACAATCCTCCATTCTTTTCCCATCTTGTGCTTGCCACCATAAAGAAAGTCTGGCCACAAATGGCAACAGGCAAATGCACTTACAGATTATGTGCTTAAATAGAGATGCCAAGGAATTACATCAAGATGAAAATTAATGGTTTTATGTCATCAGAGATTTAAAGTACAAAAGCATGGCTCATAAAATGCATAGACCTCATTCTGCATAGGTATTGCTGTAGAATTGTGTACAGCTACATTAATTTACTTACTTACATACAGGACTTACATGCTGTTCCAATCATAACCAACTATGAGTTGTTGTGCTTCTCTTATTAATTACAGTATGCGTTGAGCATGTTCCATGTACCCCTTTGTCCTCAAGCCTCTCTTGTTCTGCTGTGAGCTCTCTGAATAACATTTTCTTCCATTCTGTTTAACCTCTTTAACTTCCAAAATGACATTTATAATCAGAGATATCCATACACCCTCCCAAAAAATTATCCCTCTTCCCACTGCACAATTATATTCTGTCTTGGAAGGTTATTAATTGATTATGTGCCATCAAGTTGTTGTCGACTCTTAGCAACCACATGGACAGATTATTTTCCATGATGATCTGTTCCTAACCTAGTCTTTCAGGTCCCCTAATAGTGCACTCATTGCCACTGTAACTGAGTCTATCCACCTTGCTGCTGGTCATCCTCTTCTTCTCTTTCTTTCCATTTTTCTCAGCATTAGAATCTTCTCCAGAAATCTAGGTCTTTGCATAACGTGTCCAAAGTAGGATAATTTGAGCCAGATCATTTGTGCCTCAAGTGAGAACTCTGGGTTGATTTGTTCAGTGATCCATTTATTTGTTTTCTTGGCTGCCAATGGTATTCTCAGGAGTCTTCTCCAACACCAAAGTTTAAAAGTGTCAATACCTTTCTCCCCTACTTCTTCAAAGTCCAATTTTCACTTCCATGGAGTGTCACAGGGAATACTGTGGCTTGCATGATTATGATCTTTGTAGGTATAGACACAGTGACTAGGTTCATATAGCATAGTAAACCATGGTTTGTTGAACAAACCAGTGACTTGCTTCATACAACATGATAAGCATTTGTGTGTTTACACATATGATAATCTATAATTTACATGTTTACAAATTACACTGGATGGATTCCCATATTGTGCTGTGCTAATCCAAAATTAAACACCACACTTCAGATTAGTGCAATGTGTGAACCCAGCTAACAAAATTCAAGCAGATTATTTATTCCTAAATATATCAGGGTACTGAATCATGCAACTGCTAATCAGGAAGCAAGCAGATATATGCGAAGTGGGCCCATCCCTACTGTGTTGATAGAGTTTACTAAAGGGAACTACTGAAACTATCAGGTCATTCCACAGTGGCAATTAAACAAAGGTAAATATGGCAATAGCTACATAGAATAATCAAAATGAAGCACTGATGGTATCAGAAAAAGACTTTTTTTCCTCTTTTCCAAATATCGCATATAAATTTACTAGTATTGGAAAGGTCAACAATCAGTTGAAAAGTCATATCATTGGTGGATGTCAACCCAAAGCTGATGGAAATGTTGTATTCTGGAAGCTCAGATAGACCATCTGTGCTTTGTGTAACAGCTAGGATACAATTTTATTGTAAACCGCCCAGAGTCACTTCCTCATGAGATGGGCAGTGTCTAAACTCATTATGATCTTTGTAGGTATCATAAATAAATAAATAATATAAAGTTTGTGATATTTTGAGAATTGTGAAGTCCCTCATTATATTATACAAATTTTCCTTTTTTATATACAATAATAATTTTTATTAAAAAATTTAGTTACAACAGAAAAGATAATACAAACTAAAAAAGAAAAGTAAAAAAAGGTGCAAACCCCCCCCAACCCTAAGAAAGCAACTTCCCATCCTCATTACAAGGATAAACAATTTCATAATCTCTTCCCCTCCTCTTATTAACAGATATAAAATCTTCATCCCATAACTCATCTCTTAAGTATTGGCAGATCCAATAAGTAACATCGTCTCCAATCCAGATGTAAGCAAAAAGTCCAAACAGAGCCCTAAAATAATAACATGAATGAACATATATAAAACTCAACATTCCACATCTCAACTCTTAGCTGTAAACAAAACCACATTTAAAAGGCATAAAGTGGTCCCTATATCCTAGCGTAAACTAAAAACTAAAGTCTAACATGACAAAAAGGGACCATTTCTCCTTTAAAAAAAACAAGCCCACAAATACCCCTTCTGTTAGATTAACTGTAAGGAAAAAAGCT